>NC_142887.1:22442500-22752500 GCF_051225735.1 Oryctolagus cuniculus
GGTAGCAGGGGCCCAAGCAGTTGAGTTACCTTCTGCTTTCCCAGGCGTGTTAGCAGGGAGCTGGACCGGAAGTGGAGCAGCCAGGACTTGAACTGGCACCCGTACGGGATGCCGGCATTATAGGTGGTGGCTTAACCTGCTATGCCTCAATACTACCCCCTATTTTAATTGTAAATGAGAAGCAGAGAGACAGAGATCCTTTATCTGCTGAGTTACCCCTCAGATGCCCACAACAGCCAGGCCCAATGCCGGGAACTCCTGGAACTCCACCCAGGTCTCCCACACGGGTGGCAGGGACCCGAGTACTGGAGCCATCACTGCTGCCCCTGGGGAGGGTGTGGGCAGGGGGTTGGGACCGGAAGCAGCAGGACACGGGGCAGTGGCGGGACATGGGGCAGTGGCAGATTGGTGACAGGAGTGGCCCCCAAAGCAGTGATTCTTCCCCCCAAGAGCTGGAATCCACCACCAGTGGGCAGACTCCAGGATGCAGAAGAGGATGACCCTTCTCTCCTGCCCTTCTGCTCAGCACCATTTTTGTCTCGTGCCGGGTGTAATGGTCCCCTGGCCGTTAACTCTAACAAAACAGCTGAGTTGGTGTGCTTTGTGAGAAAAGGGGTTTATTGAGCTTGGAGGTTTGGTGCTGGATCTGGGGAGAGCCCTCCTGCCCCCGTCACGTCACAGCCAAGGGCACTGTGCCGGGAGCCTGTGCACAAGGGAGGGGTGGCGAGGGAGATGGCAGCCGGTGTGCAGGGAAGACCGGGTTTGCTCTTTCCTAACAACTCTTGTCGACTGCCTAAGTCCCGCTGCAACCACCTCAAACCCCTCCAGAGGCAGATTCCCCGGTGATGCAACCAAGTCCCACCAGACCCCACCTTAAAGGGCCCACCTCCTCCTAACATGGCCACACTGGGGACCCCACTGCCAACACATGAACCACTGGGGGACATGGTACCAAGCTTGTGGAATTCTGGGGGGGGGGTCCTCTCTCACAAGCAGCCCTTGGCACACGGGGCTCCTCGAGGGTCCCCTGCACCTGCAGATGGAGCTGCTTCCGTGGCTGCTGCTGTCTGAGTCGCCCATCCACCACTGCCCTGTGGATCTTGGTGCATATTTTCACATGTAAATGTTCCCAAGGGGCCAAACCTGTCACTAGCTTCTATATGCAGGTCACCAGACTTGGCAGTACATCCACAATTCAATGATGGTCTTTAGACAGGTTAATGGTGGGGGAGGAGGGAGACAAGGTCTGGATAGCAGCTGGAGGCCTTCGGAACTCCGAGTCACTCCAGCGGGGCCCGGATTTGCTTATCCGTCCTCTGTCTTCATTGTTCTCTGCTAGCTCTCTACTCATCTCTGCAGGGGCCAATCTCCTCAAATATTCTTTCTCCTTGGCCAGCGCCGCGGCTCACTAGGCTAATCCTTTGCCTATGGCACCAGCACCCCGGGTTCTAGTCCCAGTCGGGGCTCTGGATTCTGTCCAGGTTGCCCCTCTTCCAGTCCAGCTCTCTGCTGTGGCCCGGGAAGGCAGTGGAGGATGGCCCAAGTCCTTGGGCCCTGCAACTGCATGGGAGACCAGGAGAAGCATCTGGCTCCTGGCTTCGGATCAGCGCGCCAGCCTCAGTGGCTGTTGGGGGGTGAACCAACGGAAAAGGAAGACCTTTCTCTCTCTCTCTCACTGTGCACTCTGCCTGTCAAAAAAATAAAATAAATAAAAAATAATAAAAATAAAAATAAAACAAACATTCTTTCTCTTGCACCCTTGGTCTGGTCAGTCTAGTCACTGCTGTCTCATCTCGTTGGTTTCCAAGAAATGAGCTAAGCTACAAGTGGAGGCACACCGCTGCATATGGCCCTGGCCAGCATGACTTGAGGGCCTACTGTGTGCCCGAGTCGGTGTATACATGACCCCACGTGCTCTACTTCTGCCCTGGGTAATGGATGCTGTCCACATCTTTGCAGATGAGAAACTGAGGTCGCTGCAGGTGCAGCCAGAGTAAGGCCAGGGCGCTCGCTGAGAGCAGCTAAGGCTGTGCACCCTTAACCGCCTCCGGCTTCGGCCGCTTTCCCACGGGGTGTGTTCATGGTCTCGTTTACAGGCGGTTCCCCTCTGCTTCTCTTCTGTATTCTTGTGAGTGCTGCGTTAGTTTTCTCTTCTTTGTTTCCATTATTCTGTTGTAATCTACATAGCATAAAACTTAGTAAAAAATGTTTATTTCAAAGGCAGAGAAATCCAAATAGCCACAGCAATCAGAACTGGGCCTTGGGGCTGGCACTGTGGCGCAGTGGGTTAATGCCCTGGCCTGAACCGCCGGCATCCCATATGGGCACCAGTTCCTAGTTCCGACTGCTCCTCTTCTGATCCAGCTCTCTGCTGCGGCCTGGGAAAGCAGTGGAAGATGGGCCAAGTCCTTGGGCCCCTGCAACTGCATGGAAGACCTGGAAGAAGCTCCTGGCTTTGGATCAATGCAGCTCCAGCCATTGCGGCCAACTGGGGAGTGAACCAGTGGATGGAAGACCTCTGTCTCTACCTCTCTCTGTAACTCTGTCTTTCAAATAAATAAAGTAAATCTTTATTTATTTTTTATTTTTTAAAAGAACTGGGCCAGGCTGAAGCCAGGAGCCTGAAACTCCATCCCTGTCTCCCCTATGGAGAACAGGAACTCAGATACTCGGGCCATCTTCCACTGCTTTCCCAGGCACATCAGCAGGGTGCTGGATGAGAACTGCTGGGCCATTGCAGGCGGTGGCTTAGCCCTCTGTGCTATGACATTGGCCCCATGACACACTTCTAAAGTAGACAGTCTGGTGGGTTTTAGGATGAGAAAACTTCATGGGAAGTGGAATTAAAGAGTAAGTTTATCTCAGCACAAAGAAAAAACTTAAGGCTGTTTTTCTTATAGTATACATTTTTTGTAGTATACATTTTTTGTAGTATACATTTTTCGTGAACATCTTAAAGACCCTGTCAGCCTAGATTTCAAGAAACTTTGGCACCAAAATGAACGACTTCCGTTTCTATTTTCAGAGATTTTTCAAGTACTCTCCTATGTGTACAGTTGTATGACCGTTGCCACTATTCTAGAACGTTCTTGCTAACCTCTAGAGGCTTTGTACCTGCCCTCCTTTGCTATTCTTTCCCCGTCCCCCGAGTCCCCGCCAGCCACTTGCCCGCTTTCTGCCTGCGTGGACTTTCGTGCTCTGGGGGTACATGTAAGTGGAATCGTGCAACGTGGGGCCTTTTGTGTCCTGTTTTACACAGAATCACGTTTCCAAGGTTTATCCATGACGTAGCATGTATCAGAATCCCGTTCCTTATGTAGGGCTGAGTAGTATCTGATTGCATGGATATAATACATTGGCTTTTACTTCAGTTCATGGACACTTTTTTTTCACACTGTATATAATTGTCCACAATTCTTTTTTTTTTTTTTTTTTGACAGGCAGAGTGGACAGTGAGAGACAGAGAGGAAGGTCTTCCTTTACCGTTGGTTCACCCTCCAATGACTGCTGCGGCCAGCGTACTGCGCTGATCCGATGGCAGGATCCAGGTGCTTCTCCTGGTCTCCCATGGGGTGCAGGGCCCAAGCACTTGGGCCATCCTCCACTGCACTCCCTGACCACAGCAGAGAGCTGGCCTGGAAGAGGGGCAACCGGGACAGAATCTGGCGCCCCGACCGGGACTAGAACCCGGTGTGCCGGTGCCGCAAGGCGGAGGATTAGCCTAGTGAGCCACGGCGCTGGCCTTGTCCACAATTTCTACATGGTCTTTAGGAGATTAGGTGGATTAGAAGACTTGGTAGTGAATGAAGGCATTTCTTTAATCTTATATAAAAGGAATCAACCAGAAGTGAGAAATGGCCTCACCTGTATTCTCCAATATTTCACTTACATCCACTTGGGATTTTGTTTTTAATAATTTTGAAACTGCAGGGCTAGAACTGACATGAGGCAAACAGAGCAGATGTAATGTTTAAGGGACCGGGATCAGGATAAATGATGTTTGGTATTGACTTTGTACAGTAAGGTATTCAAAGTGCATGCTAAAGCAATCAGAAGTTTAAAGGTGGGGTGACTATCTGTGTGTGCTACGCAGCATGGCTCGTCAACTTACTGGTAATCTATCACTCCTGAGTGTTAACCCTACCTTAGATTTGGAGATTCGTGTCTGCTGAGTGCTATTTGACATTGAGGCCACATCTATGCTTGGTGCCGTGATGGTTACCATGAAGGCCAGGCTCTGAATGTTTGGAAAAGGAGGAAAATCTCAGTTTAGTAAGATAAAGTTGGACAGGAATCTGGGAGTGGTTAATCCATCAAAGAAAGAGGTCAAGAATCCTAAAATAGCAAAAAGCCTATTTCTGTTTGGAAATGACCATTAGAACTAGCCTGGTAACTTCCAGAGTGTGCTCAAGTGTGGGGGTGGCAGGCAGAGAGGCGGGTACCTTCTCATCTGCTGGCTCACTTCCCAAATGCCCATAACGGCCAGGGGCTGGGTCAGGTCACACCAGGGGCCTAATACTCCATTAGCGTCCCCCATGTGGGTGACGAGGACCCAAGTTCTGGGACCATCACTTGCCTCAGGTGTGTGTTGGCAGGAAGCTGGGTGGGAAAGGGCGTGGCCAGGACTGGAGCCAGGTGCTCCTCTGAGATACGGGCACCCCAAGGGGCAGTGTCCCCCGCTATACCATGATGCCCACCCCTACATTGTTGTCTTCCTAGCATTTTTTTTCCTTTGAGCTCAGGATTCAGTCTAGGGTCAGGCATTGCATTTGGCTGTTGCCTCTTCAGCTTCCTTTTTTTTTTTTTTTTTTTTTTTTTTTTTGGTTAGAACTTTATAAATATTTATTGAAGGAAGGAATGAACGAGCGACGTGTACAGGTACTTGGATACTAACGGTGGCCCCGAAGGCAGTATCTCTCTGTGCGTCTAAGTGGTGGATACTTGGCTTGATGTGCATTGTTTGGACCAGTGGACACACACCTATGAGACTGTTCACAGAGGTTCTGGGGCAGGAGGGTGGAGAGGGTGTGTCTGGCGGTTTGAGTCCTGTTGCTGGACTATGTCCTGGAGACCTTCTCCCCTTCTTGCTGGAATGTGCTGCCCTCAGAACCGACCTGCTGTGGTGTCAGGTGGCAGCGCTGCCTTCCCAGCTCTGGGGAGAGGAGTGGGGTGGTCTCTGAAGGAGGGGCAGAGAGACAGAGAGGTCAGTTATCAGAAGGCAAGAGCTGACCGGAGGCCAAAGCAAAAATACAACCCTTTGAGGATGGGAGGGAAGTACAGACAAATTCAGAGGAGATAAATGATACATTGTAATTCTTTGTGTACAGTTTTATATGTGGGGGTTAAGACACTTAGAGGGTGGGTTTTTAAACTTTTAAGATACACAGGCCAGCGCTGTGGTGCAGCAGGTTAGTCTGCCGCCTGCCATCATAGCCCGGGCTGCTCCACTTCCCACCCGGCTCCCTGCTAATGCACCCGGCAAGGAGTGAATGAAGACACAAGCACTCCAGTGCCCACCACAGCCAGGGTTGGGTTGGACCAAAGGCAGAGCTCCATCTGGGTCTCCCACATGGGTGTCCAGGGCCCAGCTCCTTGAACCATCATCACTGCCTGCCAAGGTGAGCGTTAGCAGAAAGCTGGCCTGGAGACTGGAGCAGGACTTGTTCCCAGGTCCTCTGAGTTGAGTCGTGGGTGGGCATGCTGGGTGGCCTCTAACCACTGGGCCACTCACTCACCCCGAAAGTGTTCTCTGCTGTGAATTCCAGGGAGCGGTGTTTCTACTCTGAGAACTGAGGTAACCAAAGAGAAGAGCTTTGTGGCCAGCGCCACGGCTCACTAGGCTAATCCTCCAGCACTCTGGGTTCTAATCCCGGTTGGGGTGCCAGTTCTGTCCCAGTTGCCCCTCTTCCAGTCCAGCTCTCTGCTGTGGCCCGGGAGGGCAGTGGAGGATGGCCCAGGTGCTTGGGCCCTGCACCCCATGGGAGACCAGGAGAAGCACCTGGCTCCTGGCTTCAGATCAACATGGTGTGCCAGCCATAGCAGCCATTTGGGGGGTGAACCAATGGAAGGAAGACCTCTCCTCTCTCCCCTCTCTCCCCCCTCTCTCCCCCCCTCTGCCCCCCTCTCCCCCCCTCCCCCCTCCCCCCTCTCTCCCCCCCCCCTCTCTCTCTTCTCTCTCTCTCTCTCTCTCATTGTCTAACTCTGCCCCTTCTAAGGCAAGGCTGTGATGATAGTAAACCTGTGCCTGGACTTCCATGCGACTCTCGCTGTGTACTCATTCATGGCCAGAAATACTTTTTTTTTCTTTTTTTTTTTTTTTCAGATTTATTTTATTTGAGAGAGAGAAAGGTCTTCATCTGCTGGTTCACTCCCCAAATGGCTGCAATAGACAGAGCTGAATCTACCAGGAGCTTCCTGCAGGTCTCCCACATGGGTGCAGGGGCCCAAGGACTTGGACCATCCTCCACTGCTTTCCCAGGCCACAGCAGAGAGCTGGATCTGAAGTAGATGAGCTGGGACTTGAACTGGCGCCCATATGGGATGCTGGCGGTGGCTTCACCCACTATGCCACAGTGCCAGCCTCCACAGATGTTTCATCCGAGGGCAGTGCAGTAGGCAGCTACTTCCCAGCGGACACTTGAGCTGTCTAAATCAGTCGAGGGGTTGACTTTGATTTGCCGTGATTTTCTGAGATCTTCGTGAATATACAGATAGCTCGCTGCATAGATTCAAAAGGTTTCCCAGATCTCAGCATGAGTTCAATTTAGGGACCAGTCTGTATGGGAAACTGGAAAGGCCATTTGAGTTCAGGAGAAAGGGAGCATGCCCGCCCACATGCCAAAAACCACTTAAAACAGCACCTCTGTGCCGGCGCCTCGACTCAATAGGCTAATCCTCTGCCTGCGGCGCTGGCACCCCAGGTTCTAGTCCCGGTCAGGGCGCCGGATTCTGTCCCGGTTGCTCCTCTTCCAGGCCAGCTCTTTGCTGTGGCCCGGGAGTGCAGTGGAGGATGGCCCAAGTGCTTGGGTCCTGCACCCCATGGGAGACCAGGAGAAGCACCTGGCTCCTGCCTTTGGATCAGCGCGGTGCGCCGGCTGCAGTGCACCGGCTGCGGCGGCCATTGGAGGGTGAACCAACGGCAAAGGAAGACCTTTCTCTCTGTTTCTCTCTCTCACTGTCCACTCTGCCTGTCAAAAAATATCAAAACAGCACCTCTGCAGCAAACAGGAAGCTCTCCTAGACGCCCTCCTAGACGCCGTACTTAACGACCTGGGACAAGGAAGCTGTAGGCTCAGGGTCTGAGCTTCGTTGCAGAGGAAGAACTGTGCATCTAGAAGGCCGGTGCCTTTGGGCAGGCATTTAGCTCAGCAGCTGCGACACGGCATGGGAATCCCCATGTGCACCTGGCTGCCCGGGTTCAAGTCCTGGCTCTGCTCCCGATCCCAGCTCCTACCTCCTATTCCCCAGCCCAGGAGGGAGCAGGTGGAGCCCATGCAACCCACGGGAGAGACTTGCATTGAGTTCTAGGCTCCTGGTTTGGGTCTGACATGGGCCTGTTGGAGGTATTTGGGGAGCGAATAACTAGATGAGATTCTCATTCGTTTTCTGTCGTCTGTCGTCTCTTGTCTATGTTTGTCTTGTCGCCTCTTTCTGTCTCTGCCTTTCAAATAAACAACGGTGACTGGGGAAAAGGACAGTGACTTGCAGGGCAAACGCAGATGACCGAGGCTCAGCTTCTGACCACCCCACCATCCGGAGCCCCATTTCCTGTCCAGCGGGAGCTCTTTTGGCCAAGCTCTGTCTTGGTCATATCTGAAGTGAACTCCTGCTCCTTTCCCCTCATCTTCTGTTTTCAGCTCCCTCTCTCCCCACTGCCTTGGAGCAGAATCGGGTTGTGTGAGTGGTGGGCGAGGCTGAGGGCCTGGAGGACAACTTGACCTGAGTTTCATGGTCGCCAGGTGTTGTCCTCGCTTGGTGTTGGACGCCATCTCCAAGAGACGATGAGTGGGTACTCGCTGAAAACCATGACCAGAAGAAGACCATTGGTGTTTAATTTGGACCACGGCAATCTGCAGTGTGTCAAGAATTCACCAGATTACAAATCCTGAAATTGGGAACCGTATGCCCACATCACTTTGGTTTGTGTGGGTTTTTGTTGTTTTTGATAGAAAAATTGATGTTCAGTCCACTGGTTCATTGCCCAGACAGCTGAGCCAGGCCAAGACCTGGATCCTGGAGCTTTGTCTGGTCCTCGCGTGTGGGTAGCAGGGGCCCAAGCACTTGGGCCGTCCTCTGCTGCTTTCCCAGGCGCATTAGCAGGAAGCTGGATGGGAATAAAGTAGCTGGGACTCAGATGCCTATGAGATGCCAGCATTGTAGGTGCTGGCTTAACCCACTGTGCCACAGCGCTGGCCTTGGCTTGTGTGTTAAGGTTACTAAAAGCAGGGGCCAGCGCTGTGGCATAGTGGATAAAGCTACCACCTGCAGGGCCGGCATCCCATATAGGCGCCGGTTCAAGTCCTGGCTGCTCCACTTCTGATCCAGTTCTCTACTATGGCCTGGGAAAGCAGTAGAAGATGGCCCAAGTCCTTGGGCCCCTGCACCTGCATGGGAGACCTGGAAGAATCTCCTGGCTCCTGGCTTCGGATTGGCTTAGCTCCAGTGGTTGCAGCCAACTAGGAAGTGAACCAGCAGGTGGAAGACCTCTCTCTCTGCCTCTCTGCCTCTCTGCCTCTCTTTCTCTCCCTGTGTAACTCTTTCAAATAAATAATTTATTTTTTTTAAAGATTTTACTAAAAGTACGCATTTATTCCATAATACTTAGTGTAGATTCAGTCTCCTTTATCCAAAATGTCTGGGACCAGAATTATCACATCTTAGAGTGTGGATTGTTTTTAAAGACAGAATTGTTTTAAAAGTCAGAATATCAGAGGGCGAGTTGGGGAGAGGCTGAGATCTTCACTCCACCGGTTCACTCACATAATGGCCACAACAGCTGTAGCTGGGCCAGGCCAAAGCCAGGAGCCAGAAACTGCATCCAGGTCTCCCACGTGGGTGCAGGAGCCCCAGCACCTGAGCTGTCACCTGCTACCTCCCAGGGTGCACAGCAACAGAAAGCTGGAATTTAGCAGCAGAGCCGGGACTCGAACCCAGGTAGTGAAATAGGGGCTGCTCGCCTCCCAGGCTGCACAAAGTGCCTGCCCCTGAGTTTCTAGACTTTAGAATATTTGCCTGGAGTTGACGGCTTTGAATGACCCTGATCCAGATTTCTGGGATCCAAGATGCTGCAAACCTAAAGCTTCTTGAGCGTCGTGTTGGTGCCGTCTTGGGTTCGGGAGCATTTCGGATCGGGGTGTTGGGGCTGTTTGTGTCTACAGTTAGCTCTAGCAGAAGCCTAGTAGCAGGTGGTACGAGTGTCCCATTTCCCAAATAGGAGGTGGTGGTGTGGAGAGGCCGAGTGACCCATAAATGCCACTCAGCTGGTGGGGCTGGGACGCAACCCAGGCAGTCTCCAAATACCACGTTCTGCTGGCTGTGATTAAAGAAAAATGGCAGAGTATGTCCTGGGCTTTGCTTCATGTTTTCTCTCTCTCTCTCTCTCTCTCTCTCTCTCTCTCTCTTTTTTTTTTTTTTTTTTTGACAGGCAGAGTGGACAGTGAGAGAGAGAGGCAGAGAAAGGTCTTCCTTTTGCTGTTGGTTCACCCTCCAATGGCCGCCGCGGCCGGCGCGCTGTGGCCGGCGCACCGCGCTGATTCGGTGGCAGGAACCAGGCACTTACCCTGGTCTCCCATGGGGTGCAGGGCCCAAGGACTTCGGCCATCCTCCACTGCACTCCCTGGCCACAGCAGAGAGCTGGCCTGGAAGAGGGGCAACCGGGACAGAATCCAGCGCCCTGACCGGGACTAGAACCCGGTGTGCCAGCGCCGCAAGGCAGAGGATTAGCCTGGTGAGCTGCAGCGCTGGCTTGCTTCATGGTTTTTATGAAGTGTGACCTGAAATGTCAAAACACACACACTCATTCATTCTCTCTCTCTCTCTCTCTCTCTCTTTCAAGGGGTCCAGGTCTCCCTGAGGGTCCTGAGTAGAAACAAGATGAAACATAACTTGATAGTCTTTGGAGGTGGCTCCAAGTTCAAATGACCCATGGTTGTTCATAGACTCTAAGATGTTGCAGCACATGGGGCCGGCGCTGTGGCATAGGAGGCACCAGTTTGAGTCGCAGCTGCTCCACTTCTGATCCGGCTCCCTGCTGATGGCCCAAGTACTTGGGCCCCTGCACCCAGGTGGGAGACCTGGATGGAGTTCCAGGCTCCTGGCTTCAGCCTGGTCCAGCCCTTTGGGGGAGTGAACTGATAGATGGAAGATCCACTTTCTCTTCCTCTCTTCCTCTTTCTCATCCGTGCCTTTCAAATAGATAAGTCACTAACAAATGAACAAAATCTCCAGGGTATGGGTTGCAGGACCCCCTGCAGGCACCAAACTCCATGGATATTGGTGTGACTTATAGAAAATGGTTCAGTGTCTGCACAGGCCCCATGCAGCCCTTCTGGGTAGTTCTTGCTGTCTCTAGGATAGCTGAGCCGATGTCAGTGACATGCGAGCCAATGTTAGGCTGCGCTCCCAGGGAATAATGAGAAAGAAAGTCTTCTTCCGGGTCTTCCATGTGGGTACAGGGGCCCAAGGACCTGGTCCATCTTCTACTGCTTTCCCAGGCCACAGCAGAGAGCTGGTTCTGAAGTGGAGCAGGCAGGACTCGAACTGGCACCCATATGGGATGCCAGCATTGCAGGCGGCAGCTTTACCTGCTACGCCAGAGTGCCGAGCCCCATTTATTTTATTTGAAAGATTGAGAGGGAGGGAGGGATGGAAAGGAGGGCAGGCTCTCCAGCTGCTGGCTCACTCCCCAAATGCCCAATGGCTGGGCTGGGTCAGGCCGAAGCCAGGAGCTGGGAGCTCAGCTGGGGTCTCTCACATGGGTGGTGGGGACCCAAGTCCTTGAGCCAACTTCCACTGCTTTTCCAGGTAGATTATGGAGGAGCTGGATTGGAAATGGAGCAGCTGGGACTCAAACCAGCATCCGTATGGGATGCCGGCACTGCAGGTGGCAGCTTAACCTGCTGTGCACGACACGGGCCCCCAGCAGACACGACTTTTTGTATCCCTGCCTCATCCAGTCTTGCAGCATTCTTGGTTCCTCGCTGGGTGTGTCTGCGTCTCCTGCCTCCTATGTAGTCGTGGCAGAAACAGTGGGAGTGATGGACAGCGCCCATCCTCTGCCTCGTGGAAGCAATCACGGGGCCAGCAGTGAAGCTAACGGCCTCCGTTACGCCAGGTGAGGTGGGGAGCATCGCCTGCTCCCATTCCGCAGATGTGAAAACTGAAGCGCGGCAGGACTCCTTTCCCAGAGCCACGGGAGACGACTTCACACCAAGCTTGGGAGGTTCCAGAATTTGGAAGAGCCGTCCCTCGTTTCCCAAAGTGAATTGTGTAAACACTCCTTCTCGGGGAGGTGGGTGGGGGGCATGCAGTGGTGGTGGTGTTTTGACACTCAAGTTTGAGGGGGGCTTTCAAAAGATCTTCCCTTTTCCACGAGACAAGAGTTTGTGCACAGCATCTTATTGCTTCCTAAGTCAGTTTTCAGGGCAAACGAGCATCATGTTATCACTTAAAAGACCAGAATAGCAAAGGCCTTGGTGAGCAAAACCCCAGCCTAGAAGCCATTAAGGACAAGATTTCTAACTGTCCTCAACCCTGGACAAATGGAAAATGAATTCCGAGAAATCCTAAATGGTGTCACCCAGGTGACCGAAGACCAAATTCCTTAAGATATAAAGAGCTGTTACAAACGAATTAGAAAAATGACCATGGGGCCAGCACTGTGGTAAAGTGAGGTAAGCCGCTGCCTGTGGTACCAGCGACTCAGATGCTCCACTCTGGTCCTGCTCCCTGCAAATGGCCTGGGGAAAGCGGTAGAAGATGGTCCAAGTGCTTGGGCCCCGCACCTGTGTGGGAGACTTGGCAGAAGCTCTGGGTTCAGCCTCGCCCAGCTCCGGCTGCTGAAGCATCTGGGGAGTGAACCAGTGAATGGAAGAGTCACTCACTCATTCTATCTCACTTTCATAATAAATAAATAAATCTTTGGGGCCAGTGCTGTGGCATGTGGGTAAAGCCATTGCCTGCGGTGCCGGCATCCCATGTGGCCTCTGGTTCGAGTCCCGGCTGCTCCACTTGTGATCCAGCTCTCTGTGATGGCCTGGGAAAACAGAACCAGTGGATAGAAGACCTCTCTCTCTCTCTCTCTCTCTCTCTGCCTGTCTCTCCTCTCTCTGTAACTGTGACTTTCAAATAAAAAAAAATTTTAAATAATTCTTTGAAAAATGATCACTATCTAAAGGGCAGTTGAGGAAAAAAAAAACGATTAAAGACAAAGAAGTGACAGTGGTTCTTACACGTGAGAAAGAGGCTGGACCCCTTGCTGTGAAGGGGGTGTCGCTTGTTTCCTATGAGGTAGGCGCTGTTACACGTTTGTGCCTCTTTGGTAAGAGACATTATGGCAGAGTTAGCAAAACGCTGAATGAACGTCACATAAACCTTGACTTACAGGAATTCCGTGTCCTACAGTTCTCCATATACAGCATTAGTTATGGTAGCAAAAAACTTGAAGTAGCCCAAACACTACGCTTCAGTATTTGATGGTGAATCCCTACTAGGAGGCCTTGACACGGTCTGGAGAAAGGACACTGGGTAGAGTGGGGGTGTCTGGACCCAGCGTCCGGCACAGTGGTCAGCCTGCCCACAGGTAACAACTCAAGCACTTGGGTCCCTGCCACCCATGTGGGAGACCTGGACTGAGTTCAGGCTCGTGCCTTTGGCCCGGCCCAGCCTGGGCTGTCACAGGAATTTGGGAGGATTGATCTCTCTTTGGCTCTCTGATTTTCAATTAAATAAATAAAGGCCTTTTAAAAATACTAGGCAATATGGTGTTGTGCCAGATTGCACCTGACCTACAAAAGGCCATTTTCACACCCCTCTCTCCCATTTGGCAAAATGATTGGCAGCAGGTGGCCACATGGCCCAACCACTGCTGTCAAGCCCCACCCCCACCTTCATGGGATTCGCTGCCCCTACTTCGCTGCCTGCCCCCGGCAAAGTTTTAAAAGGACCTGTTCCTGAACACGTGTCTGTCTCTCCCCTCTGCTCCTGATCTCTGTCTGGAGCTCTTACGCCCTCCTCCCTCTTCTCCTTCTTTGCCCCTTCCCTCCAGTCTGTCAGGTTTCCCCCAATAAACTCTTTCCCTTAAAAAAAAATTATTGGCAGCAGTAATCATGAAATAACAATAACCAGAAAAGAAAGGGAGAGGGTGAAGTCCTTTATTGAACCTTAGAGCTATAAAACTATGCCAGGGAAAATGTTTCAAAACTAAAATATTGCCCCACGAAACAGGAAAAGAAACAGAGTCCTATCTTTAATTGCATTAACACGTGTTTGGGGGAAAGGTTGAAAGGTTACACTCGCCTATCAGTCACTGCAGTTCATTCGCGAGTGTTCTGCATGTCTGCCGATGGCTTTATCCATCTCTTTCTGGAGCACGCATGGCTGTTGGATGTGAAACAGAAGACGTGTCATTAGCAAAAGACTTACACAGCAGGATAAGTGGAGCAGAGATCCATAAAGATTTTTTGCACAATACATTCCATCAATGATCTTGTCCGTCTCTTCCGATCAGTTCTTGCAGCTTCCAAGTCTGTAGGGTTGGAATGGTTTTGCTGAGACCTCTTCATCAGGGAAGTTGCCACCCATTTTTATTACACAGGGTAGGAATTCCTGGAGTTCTGTAGAAAGCAGACACAATAAATGATAGTGGAGATAAAGGAAGAGCCACTGACTGAGCTGGCCAGGAGCGCTCACGGTGGGTCGGCCACGGTCACGTGCATTCTGGCCCAGACTCGAAGGCTGGCAGAAGCCTGGGAAAGCTTTGCAGGGCATGGGCGGGGCGGCTTCAGGTGTACAGTGATTGGAGGTTGTGGGTGCGGGGAAGCTGTGTGACGCCGCCGGCTGTGGCAGGGCGCTGCGCTGGGCGGGGAGGCGGGTTTGGGTTTCTTGGTTGGTCCGTGGGGACGGGAGAGTGTGAAATCGCTACAGACAGAAAGGAGCTTAGCACCTGCCAGGGGCTGGGGCGAGGAGAATGGAGAGCGGCTGACAACGGGGACACGGCTGCTTTTGGGGGTCATGAAAATGTTCTGGAATGAGATCGTGGTAATGATGGTACAACCTTATGAATAGACTCAAAAAAATCACAGAATTGTGGGCTGTAAATAGGGGAATTCTAAGGTAAGTGTGAATTCAATTTCAATTAAAATAGATGTTTCAGACATACAGAAAATATAAAGAATTCTGTAAAAAGCATTTGCCCCCTCGGTCACTGCTGTATTCTCAGTGTCTGACATGGGGAAGGCATACAGTAGGTGCTCAATAAGTCTGTCTTGGGTGGAGCTATCAGAGATCCCACCATGATATAAAGAAATAAAACATTTCTGGTATAGTTGGTCTTTCTGACCTCCCCCCCCCACATGGTACATTCGATGTCCACTACAAAACTGAGTCTTTTTTTTTTTTTTTTTTTGACAGGCAGAGTGGACAGTGAGAGAGAGAGAGAAAGGTCTTCCTTTGCCGTTGGTTCACCCTCCAATGGCCTCCGCGGCTGGCGCGCTGCGGCCGGCACACCGCGGCCGGTGCACCACGCTGATCCGAAGCCAGGAGCCAGGTGTTTCTCCTGGTCTCCATGGGGTGCAGGGCCCAAGCACTTGGGCCATCCTCCACTGCACTCCCTGGTCACAGCAGAGAGCTGGCCTGGAAGAGGGGCAACCGGGATGGAATCCGGCGCCCCGACCAGGACTAGAACCCGGTGTACCGGTGCCACAAGGTGGAGGATTAGCCTAGTGAGCCACGGTGCCAGCCTTGTTCACAATTTCTACATGGTCTTTAGGAGATTAGGTGGATTAGAAGACTTGGTAGTGAATGAAGGCATTTCTTTAATCTTATATAAAAGGAATCAACCAGAAATGAGAAATGACCTCACCCGTATTCTCAAATATTTCACTTACATCCATTTGGGATTTTGTTTTTAATAATTTTGAAACTGCGGGGCTAGAACTGACATGAGGCAAACAGAGCAGATGTAAAGTTTAAGGGACCGTGATCAGGATAAATAATGTTTGGTATTGACTTTGTAAAGTAAGGATTAGCCTAGTGAGCCACAGTGCCCGCCAAAAACTGAGTCATTTCTAACGACATTGGTTGATTAAAACTGAGTGTTCCTCCTCTGGCGTCTGGCCTAGCAGTTGGGGTGCCTGGGTGCGGGTCCCAGCTCTGTGCCCAGTTCCAGCTTCCTGCTAAGGTGCACCCCAAGCATGGAGGTTGCCACCACCAACGTGGGGGACCTGGATCGAGTTCCCGGCTCCTGATTTCAAGAGCTTATGGGGAGTGAACCTGCCGATGAGATTGCTGCTCGCTTGCTCCCTCCCTCCCTCCCTCTCCCCCCTCCCCGCCTCCCCTAATCCTTCTGCTATATTCCCTCAGGGCTTGCATTAGTCAGGGTTCTGCAGAGGAACAGAAACACAGACAGGAGATCTCCCAGAGGGACTGGCACTGTGGTTCCAGAGGCTGGGAGGTCCCTTGACAGCTGCCTGCAACTGGATGTTGGGTGAAACTGGCTACCCAGGGTGGTCCCAGCCGGAAGGTCTCCAAACCTGCAGAGTGTCTGGTGCAAGTCCCGAGTTCCGCCATCCACAGGCGGGAGATGAATGCCCCAGCTCCGGTAAAGAGCAAGAGTGGGGTCGCCCTTCCTCTGTCTCTGGTTCCGCCCAGGCCTCCAGGATGCTGCACCCCACCCCCCACCCCACCCCCTTGGACGAGGGCAGATCCTCTTAGCCCAGTGTGACTCGGAAACCATGCCCATCTCGGCCAGCGAAATGCCCACGGAGGCACCCAGCATGTGCGCAGTGTTCTGGACACCCCTTAACCAGGTGAGGCTGGTGCCCAAGGCTAATCGCTGCAGGTTCAGCCTGTCATCCCTGAGAGCCTTGTGCATGGTTCTTAAACAACTGGTGGGTGTCGGACTTTGAGGTGCTCAAGTCCCTGATGTGCGGCGAAGTCATGCTTGAATGTAATCAAGTACCGCACACCCTCCTGTAGGTTGAGGTCATGTCTAGATTGCTTATGTACAAGAAGCTCACGGAGAGGTAGGCATTTGCTGCAGGGTCTTAGACGGCAGTGCCTGGTCCCGGCCCGGCTCCACTTCTGCTCCAGCTTCCTGCTGAGGTGCACCCTGGGAGACCGTGGATGATGGCCCCAGCACTTGGGTCCCTGCTACCCATGTTGGTGTCTCAATGGGATTCCTGGCTGTGGCTTGGCCTAGCTCCAGCTGTTACCACCATTGCTGAGGGGTCGACCAGCAGGTGGAGAATCTCTGTCTTTATCTCTGCCTTTCCACTGGGGGGAAATAACTTTTAAAGTTTACGGAGAATGAAATTAGGTGAGCTTTTTTTGGTATAAAAATACATTGAAATCCATGCGTGCTTTTTTTTTTTAAAGATGAGACTTACTTTAGGGGGGACAGTGTACAGGGGTAAAGAGTGGGGCTGAGCCTGCCCAGACAGAGGGTGGGGGTGGGGGGTTGAAACCAAGCTTCATTCCGTTGAGGAGGGGGCAGAGTCCCTGCTTAAGCTGCTTCTTGGGGGAGGTGCTGAGCATCACATGGACTCTGATAACATGGATGACGCTATGCACACTTGTATTTTCCATGCACATTTGGAAGGTTTTATAAAAAGATTTATTTGAAAGGCAGAGTTAGAGAGGCAGATCTTCCATCCGCTGGTTCACTCCCCAAATGGCTACAATGCCTGGAGCTGGGCTGATCTGAAGCCAGGAGCTTCTTCCAGGTCTCCCACATGGGTGCAGGGGCCCAAGGAGTTGGGCCATCTTCCACTGCTTTCCCAGGCCATAGCAGAGAGCTGGATCAGAAGTGGAGCAGCCAGGACTTGAACCAGCACCCATATGGGATGCAGGCACTGTAGGTGGCAGCTTAACCCGCTACATCACAGCGCCGGCCCCTGGAAGCCCTTTCGTACCTAATACAACATAAGTGCTAAGTATACAGTTGTCCCCCTGAACCGTTTAGAGAATGATGACGAGAAGAAACACCTATAAGTTCAGAGGTGTACGGCTTTGTCCCAAGGTTTCCACCTGAAGTTCGTTGAATCCATGGGGTAAATCCTGCAGGAGTGGAGAGCTGACTCTAAGAACATGGGGTTGCTCAGGGCTGAAGGTTGGAACACCAGGATAGAGCCACTGGTGACAAGCACCTGTCCTAATGGCCGGGAGCATAGTGCCGGAGATGGCGTCAGGGCTCCCTGTCCTGGGTTCACCATGGCCCCTCCTGGCCAACCATGGGTGGGGACAGCTTGCTTTCCTCGCTCAGAAGAAGGGTTAGTCTCATTTCTCCTGACTCTGTCCCAGAGTTAGTTTCTTATTTCTGTGTTTATCATTTATTTAACTGAGAGGGCCCATCCGCTGGTGTATTCACCAAATGCCCACAACAACTGGCTGGCGCCACTTAGGGGCCAGAGCCAGGAGCCCAGAACTCAATCACGTTTTCCCCACATGGGCAGGGACCCCATCACTTGAGCCATCCCCATCGCCTCCCAGGGGCCACGTGAGCAGGAAGCTGGAGTCGGGAGGGGCGAGGACCCGTCTACTCCTCCGTCTCAACTGCTGAGCCAAACACCTGTTCCCGCCATGTCTGTTTATGTGGCGACATTCTCTCTGTAGTAGCTGGGGTATTTACGGATATGATACGCGTGCAGTACCAGGGTTGTGTGTGTGTGCGGTGAGAGTTAGGATGGCAACAAGTGGTTACTTGATGAGGGGACACTCAGGTGTGACAAGTAGGGTTACTGAGCCTCGGCTGGAAGAGGTGGTGAGCAGCAGGGCCAGGGGATGCCAGCTCTCCTGGCAGCCAGTGTGCTGGAGACGGAAGCTGGGGGCAGCCATGCCCACGCGAATGACCAAACACATGCCAAGCTCAACAGTTCTTGTCACTTGCTGTGCAGGGCTCTAGTTCTTGAAGTTGTCTAGGCTGTGGGTTAGACCATGTGGTAGGTGAGGAGTGGGCTTTTTTGTTGTTGTTGCTGTATAAGCAGTTTTTAATCCATAAATACAACAGGCATTTGGGTATTGTGGCCACTGGGAAGCAAAGCCTGTAGCATGGGTGAAGGTCCGAGATGTCTCACTTCTGTAGATTCAATTCAGTGGATTTAAGGTTAACAAAAGTTGACTTTAAATTTTTAAAGATAAATGAAAATTCACATTAAAAAAAAAACTCCCCATGTTTCTACTTAGAGTAACAGTAGGCATGATTCCAGAAGTTAATTACTTCACAACCTAGGACTTCAACCTGGAAAAACAGCTCAGGTTCCCAAACTGATTCATCTATTAAAATCTAAGCCCTTGAGCCGGCGCCGCGGCTCACTAGGCTAATCCTCCGCCTTGCGGCGCCGGCACACTGGGTTCTAGTCCCGGTCGGGGAGCCGGATTCTGTCCCGGTTGCCCCTCTTCCAGGCCAGCTCTCTGCTGTGTCCAGGGAGTGCAGTGGAGGATGGCCCAGGTGCTTGGGCCCTGCACCCCATGGGAGACCAGGATAAGTACCTGGCTCCTGCCATCGGATCAGCGCGGTGCGCTGGCCGCAGCGCAGCGGCCATTGGAGGGTGAACCAACGGCAAAGGAAGACCTTTCTCTCTCTCTCTCACTGACCACTCTGCCTGTGGGGAAAAAAAAAAAAATCTAAGCCCTTGAAAAAAGAATGTCTGTGCACATGTATTTTAAGGGAATCAGATAACATTTGAAGCAGCCTTAGCAGTTCCTTTAAATTTGCCTGGACGTGAGCACTGGATGAGCACCACAGAAAGAATGAACCAGCTTCTTGGTCTAAGGCTAACGCAGTGCTCACCTGTCTGAGGCTGGAAAGGTATCTGAGGAAAGAACACGAGGGCTTTTCCTGACCGTTAGTAGCAAATGAGCATCTTTGAAAGAGCAAATACAACCTCACAAAGACAGGCCTGGAAGGGGGTGGACTCTACTTCCTTAAGTAATATTGTCGCTCCCCCTCTTCATGGAGGAACGACACTAAGCCCTGCCTAAGCTTCATATCCGAGTCACGGCACCATTATGTCTCTCCCCCTCTTCGTGGAGGAACGACACTAAACCCTGCCTAGGCTTCATATCCGAGTCACGGCACCATTATGTCGCTCCCCGTCTTCGTGGAGGAACGACACAGGACCCTGCGCTGTTCTTTTGTCTGCTCGGCCCTCCCCGGGTTTGCTGCTGGTTCTTCCCGGGTTGGCTACCGACCCTTCCACCTCCGTGGAAGGGCGGTTCCCCCTGCCACTTTCCCCACTTCCGCGGGGGAGCGGCACACCGCCGGCCGGCTCTCTCGGGGGCTGCACAGGTGTTCCCCTTAGATGTTCCTGGTGCATGTTGTCTCTCTCCTCCTTTATAGTCCTTCCACCAATCCCAACTCTGCTGCCCACACGCCGAGTATGCTGCTCTCCTCCAATCAGGAGCAGGTCCTGCTGTTTATTGGTTGAACTGGAGGCAGCTGTGTAGAAGCTGTTTCTCCCTTCTCAGCGCCATATTGTGGGAGAGCAGATGCATAGAATAAGTCTTAATTCCAGTAACTTAGTCTAGTCCGAGTTGCTCCCAGTTGCTCCCCACAAATATGACTTTTAAAGATGCACTTGTTTGGAAGGCAGAGTGACGGAGTGAGCAAGGGGCAGTTCTTCCATCCACTCACTCGTCCTCCAAATGCCCTCCTCAGTGGGCTGCGGGAAGGAGTTCCAGCCAGGTCTCCCACACAGTGACAGGGACTCGGATACTCGAACTGCCACCTGCTGCTCCCAGGCACGTTATTAGTGGGGAGCTGGGTGGGAAGTCGAGTCTTGGGACATGAACCAGTGCTCTGATACGGGGTACAGGTTTTACCCAGAGATGGCCAGGATGTGTTGTGTCTTTTCGTGGTGCAGCAGGTTCAGCTGGGATGCTGCCATCGGAGCACTGGTTCGGATCCCAGCTGCTCCACTTCCAATCCAGCTCCCTGCTAATGTGCCTGGGAAAGCAGCGGAAGGTGGCTCAAGTGTTAGGGTCTCTGTGGTCTACAGGGGAGACCCAGATGAAGTTCCTGGCTTCTGCTTGGACCAGCCCCTGCCGTTGCGTCCATTTGGGGAATGAACCAGCAGGTGGAAGATTCTCTCTCTCTCTCTCCTTTCAAATAAATACAGTAAGTCTCTGGAACAAAAGTTAATAGAACGAAAAGAAAGGCAACCTGAGAAAGGCCAGAATCTCCGGATTTCACCCCTTGATGCTGCCCAGGGCCACGCGCTCCCTGCACTGCAGTTTCCAAAGGGAACAGAGGCAATCGCGATGGGAGCATTTTTAATGTCGAGCGCGGCTGACAGAGGGTCCTGCCTGGGTTTCTACAGCCGGTGCCTGGGCAGCAGCTGGAACACGATCCCCAAGGGAGGTCCGGTTTCCAGTTCTTATCACCCTGGCGTGGCCCTGCGTGCAAACAGGTGGACCGCCCTGGGAGGCGGGCCCTCCTCACTGCATGAATTATTGACTGCTGCGCCTGTGCTGGGGGAGCGCGCCCCGACTGCGACCTGGTCGCTGGGCGCCGTATCCTGCACCGACGCAAGTTTGGAGCGGCTCGGGTGGACCCGTGGTTAAGGCGCTCTGCCTCCGTGGCACCATGGCATCCAAGGTGACGGGACTTGCAGGTGGCCCCAGGGAGCCTTAGGTGGCAGCGATGCTGGGTCTCCGACGGGCCTGGAGAAAGATCTGGGCTCATGGATGAGATTCTGAATTTATTTGGGGAAACATTTGATTTCCGATGATCAGGGAGCTGTCGCCTTTGGCAGGCAGGCAGAAGGGAGAGGGAGTTACTGTTTATTCAAGCTGAGCTTTGTAGAATGGCATGTTCCAGTAAAACTTGCTGGGGTGACAGAAGTGGCCTGTGTGAGGGACCGTGGGCCATCTACGACTACTGAGTGTTTGAAATGCGGTTGGTGTGGCTAGACAGCTCAGTTTAAACCTCACTTAATTCTTGTAAATTTCAGAAGCCGGCTGTGGCTACTGCCTGAGCACAGGGAGAATCTTAAGCAGTGGTGAGCTAGTGGAGAAGACAGTCGTAGGGAACACTTGCTTGGACACGTAGGATTGTAGGTAAAGTGTCTCTGTTGTCTCGGGTGTTGCGTTTCTGTGAGATGCCGTGATCCCAGACTGTCCCAGGAGCTGAAGCCGAGCTGTTTTCGTTGGCCGGGCAGATGGTGAAAAAGCTCTTGAACTCGGTATCAGACCTGTTGGTTTTCCCGAACCTGGAGTTAGTTTCAAGCCTGAACTCCAAAGGACACTCCTTGTTGCTGAGTTTTGCATGCCCATCTCGGAGGCTGTGCGTTTCAGAAGCATTAATTGTGGAAGGATCGCGTCACTTGCCAGATTGCCAGAAAGCCTGCAGAGACACGCTAGGTATGCAAGGAGGATAATTCAGTAGCTGACCCAGCAGCCTCGTGCTCCACGAAGAAATTCTAGCTACAGCCTGTCATCGATCCATTCAGTTATCCATTTCTGTAGCACCGAATACTGTCGCCTTGGCAACCGGTAACTCACAATGGCACTTGCCTCCAGACCAAGGCCATTTCTGTGCCATTTCCTGCCTTTCATCTCCAAAGGATCACTCTGGGGAGAAAGTAATTGGGTGGGTGGGTGGAGTAGGGGGTTCTGCGCGAGAGATGTTGCAGAGGGAAATCGATGGGTAGGCTTGTCATCCAGAAGGGGCTCATGTGGCCTTGGTTATCGCCATGACTACGTGGAATGTATGTGAAAGCAAACATACCGAGTTACTGACGTGTAGTTCCACTTTTAACAAAGTGATGAGGATAGCCGTTGAGCCTGGCAGTTAAGGTGCCAGGTAGCTTGCTGACCTCGCACGTTGGAGGCCAAGCTCTCATTGCTGGTGCCAGCTCCCGACTCCAGTTTCCTACTGATGTGACGATCATGGGAGGCAGTCATCGGGTCCCTGCCACCCACGTGGGAGGCCTGGGTTTTGTTCCCGTGTCCTGGCTAATGGAGGGGCAGTTGAAGAGAAAAGTAGGAAATGGGAGCTCTCACTCTCCTCCCTCCCTCTCTCAAATAATTTTTTTTATAAAAAGAATGAAGGTCCTGTACCTTCCTTATAAATTACTTCCTTTGCTAAGACATTATTTATGGAGCTGGTGCTATGGCATAGTGGGTAAAAAGCCACTGCCTGAAGTGCTGGCATCCCATATGGGCACTGGTTCAAATCTTGGCTGCCAAGCTCCCTGCTAATGTGCCTGGGAGAGCAGTGGAGTTTGGCCCAAGTGCTTGGGCCCCTGCACCCACGTGGGAGACCTGGAGGAAGCTCCTGGCTCCTGGTTTCAGGTCAGCACAGCTCTGGCCGTCGTAGCCATTTGGAGAGTGAACCAGCAGATGGAAGATCTGTTTCTGTTTCACTGTCTCTGTCTCTCTGTAACTCTGCCTTTCAAGTAAACAAACCTTTTAAAAATTTATTTAGATATAGTACTACTCTACAGTTAAAATAAATATAGGTATACACAGGGATTAGACAGTCTCAAAGGCATTATACTGGGCAAAGAAAAAAGACTTCGAAAGATTATATTACTATATGACTGTATCTGAAGGAACTTCACAAGTTTATGGAAATTGAAATCAAAGGATAAACTTATTTGGGTATCAAAAATGTTAATCCACGCATATGAAGGATCTTCAAAAATTCATGGAAATAGATATTATGAAATGGATACTGCATCTACTTCATGCACAATATGAAAAGTCGTATGCATGGATTTCAAAATTTTTGCACCTGGATTATCTTTTAAAATATATTTGAAAGGCAAGAGACAGTGAGAAGGAGCTTCCATCTGCTGGTTTACTCCTCAGATTCCTGCGGGAGCTGGGAATTCGCCTCTATCTCGTGGGCAGCGGGAACCCGAGCACGTGAGCCGTCACTTGCTGCCCCCCAGGGTGTGCATCAGCAGGAAGCTGGAACAGAAGGCAGAGCTGGGGCTCAAAGGGAGGCACTGCGGTGTGTGACACGGGCATCCCTGGCAGTGTCTGCACTCAAACGAACTATCTTTTCATTCATTTTCTCCATGACCTTTAGGAAGTACCCACGTGTATCCTTCTCAAGATGACAGGACTATGGAGATGAGAACAGATTACTGGTTGCCGGGGTTAGGGAGAGGGTTACGTGTGTGTCTTTGTCCTTTCTGTGTGGTCATCGCACAGTACCTGGGGCTGGGTCACTAAGAACAGAGGTTGATCTGGCCCATGGTTCTAGAGGCTGGGAAGTTCAAGATCGTGGTACTGGCCTCAGATGGGGGCCTTCTCGCTCCCCTGGGGAGCCAGAGCAGGTATGTTCATTCAAGTCCTTTTATGAAGCCACCAATGCCTTCATGGCCCACCACCATGGCCCCATCTAGCCCTAAGGACTCCCAAAGACCCCCCCCAATACAGTTATGCTCTGTGAACTGGGGGATTCAATTCACAAGTGAACTCAGCAAACATGGCAGTTTCACAGAGGGGTACCCATCTTTGGGGTGAGGAAGCCGTTCTGTGTCTTGATTGTCCTGGTCATCATAAGACTCCTTGGATGTGATAAAAATTACATAGAACCACACACCTATGAGCATAAGTATTTATAAAAAAATCTGAGTAATGTCTGAATATTGTACCCACATGAATTTTCTGTTGCTACAAATAGATTTACCTTTGGGAGAGTGAAGGGTACACAGGATCTCTCTATGCTATTTCTGCCACTTTTTGTGTGTCCATAATATGTCAAAATAAAAGTTAAAAATAAAACACTTGCTTGGAAATATTAGAGATGGAGTCCTTCAGAAAGGACCTCCCATGGAGCTTGGGTTTGGTGACCAAAGCCAAATGCATTGAAGTCATGGGATCATGACGCCAATGAACTTGGCACTTGCTTCTTGCCACTTGATTGGCATTAGTTGCAGGCAGGCCTACAGAGTTGGTTCGAATGTTCACCTGACGCAGGTCACATGGGCAGATGCCGTTTTTCTCCAAGTTAATACAGTTGTAGGAACTCAGTCAGTATTTAGAAGGCTCCCCTGTCACACAGCAGGGAAGACATGGCTTGTGTCCACGTGCAGTGTTTGTGGAGGGTGCTTCTGCCGCAGTTCAACTATAATTGTGTGACTTGATGACACATCCAGAAAGCAAGTTAAAAAAAAAAAGTTGCCATTTTGTCAAAGCTACAGATTCCTAGTGCAGCCACCACTATCAAGAGTACTTATTGTTGACTCTGAATGTCCTTTTTTTTTTTAAGATTTATTTATTTGAAAGCAGAGTTAGAAAGGTCTTTCATCTGCTGGTTTACTCCCCAAATGTCCACAATGGCCTGATCTGGGCTGGTCTGAAGTCAGAAGCCAGGAGCTCCTTCCAGGTCTCCCATAACGGGTGCAGGGGCCCAAGGACTTGGGGCATCCCCCGCTGCCTTCCCAAGCACGTTAGCAGGGAGCTGGATCAGAAAAGGAGCACCCAGGACTTGAACTGGTGCTCTGATGTGAGATGCAAGCATTATAAGGGGAGGCGTAACCTGCTGCGCCAGGAGGCAGGCCTCTCACCTTTGTAGATTTGGGATTAGGTGTTTTGACTCCACTCCCTAGATGAAGGAAAAAGAGTCCAAGTACTTTGTTACCACCTGCTGCCTCCCAGGGTGTGCATTAGGAGGAAGCTGGAATTGAGAGCAGAGCTGGGACTCAAACCCAGCCCATGGGCTGTGAGCATCCCAGATAGCATATTTTTAAAAAATTTATCTTTAAGGAATGTTTCATAAGCACAACTTTAGGAATATAGTGATTCTTCCACCATACCCACCCTCCCACACATACTCTCACCCCTCCTCCCCTTCCCTCTCCCCTTCCAGTCCCATTCTCCATTAAGATTCATTTTCAATTAACTGTACACAGAAGACCAACTCTATACTAAGTAAAGATTTCAACAATTTGCATGTGCACACACACATAGAACTAGTTTTACAGTTAGCTCTCATAATAAACTCTTTGAAGACAGAGGTCCTGCATGAGGAGTTAGTGCACAGTTACTCCTGTTGTTAATTTAGTAATTTAGTAATTAACACTCTTATGTGTGACGTCAGTGATCACCCAAGGTTCTTGACTTGAGCTGCCTAGGCTATGAGAGCCTTTTGAATCCACAAACTCTGCCAGTATTTGGACAAGCCATAAGCAAAGTTGTTCTTTCCTCCCTTCAGAGAAAAGTACATCCTTTTTCGATGACCACTTCTTTCCACTGGGGTCTCTCTCACAGAAATCCTTCATGTAGAACGTTTTTTTGCCACAGTGTCTTGGCTTTCCATGCCTGAAATGCTCTCATGGGCTTTTCAGCCAGACCAGGAAGACTTAAGGGCTGATTTTGAGGTCAGAGTGCTACTTAGAGCGATTGTCATTCTATGAGTCTGCTGCATAGACTGCTTCCTACTCGAACATTCTCTCCTTTTTAATTCTATCTATTGTTACTCCAGGTGGCATCTTAACTACTGTGCCAAACACCTACCCCTAATCTTCCTGAAGCTTAAAAATTTTCCCTAGTTCACCAGACTGAGTCTGGGTTAGTCCCTTTTCCATCACCACGATTAAATCATTGAAGCTGGGTAACTTGATAAAAGGGGTTTATTTAGCTCACAGTTTTGGAGATGCAAGAGAATGGCACAGCACCAGCATCAGCTGAGATGTGGTGGGGATCAGCTGACATCATGGTAACGAGAGGGACCGATAACAAGGTAAGACCGGAAGCCAGACAGCAGCACCAGGAACAACTCTTCCTCTGAAAGGGCCCTCCCACTTAAGAGGACCTCACCAGAGATCAAGTTTCCAATCCATGAACTCTGGGGAAACCAGCCATGTGCAGGCCACACCTGTGTTACTCAAACAGTGAAATGTGCAGATTCTGACCCCAGGACTGGACCTGAGATTTTGCTTTTTAAAAAAGAATCTGGGGGCCGGCACTGTGGCATAGCAGATAAAGCCACCACCTGCAGTGCTGGCATCCCATATGGGCACTGGTTCGAGTCCCAGCTGCTCCACTTTCTTTTTTAATAAATCTTAGTATGCTTTTTATTTTCTTAAAGGATTCATTTTTATTTATTTTAAAGAGTTACTGAGAGATGTAGAGCCAGAGAGAGAAAGGTCTTCCATCCATGCGTTCAACTCTCCAAATGATCACAATGGCCAGAACTGAGCTGACCTGAAGGCCAGAGCCAGGAGCTTCCCCTGGATCTCCCGCATGGGTGCAGGGGCCCAAGCTCTTGGGGCATCTTCTTCCTACTGCTTTCCCAGGCTGTAGTAGAGAGCTGGATTGGAAGAGGAGCAGCTGGGACTCAAATTGGCACCCATGTTGGATGCTGGCGCTGCAAGTCGGGGCTTTAATCCACTGTACCACAGTGCTGGCCCCTGCTCCACTTCTGATCCAGGTTTCTGCTCTGGCCTGGGGAAGGAGTAGAAGATGACTGAAGTCCCTGGACCCCTGCACCTGTGTGGGAGACCCAAAAGAGGCTTCTGGCCGTTGCGGCCATTTGGGAAATGAACCAGTGGATGGAAGATCGATCCCTCTCTCTGCCTCTGCCTCTGCCTCTCTGTAACTCTACCTTTCAAATAAATAAACAAATCTTTTTTTAAAGATCTTATTTATTTGAGAGTTATCAGTGAGAGGGAGAGACAGAAAGGTCTTCCGTCCACTGGTTCACTCTCAAAATGGCCACAGTGGCCAGAGCTGGTCCGATCCAAAGCCAGAAGCCAGGTGCTTCTTCCTGGTCTCCCGTGTGGGTGCAGGGTCCCAAAGACTTGAGCCATCTTCTGCTCTTCCAGGCCACAGCAGAGAGCTGGATTGGAAGAGGAGCAGCTGGGACGCGAACCAGCACCCATATGGGATGCTGGTGCCAAAGCATCGGCCCCAATAAATATTTTTCTTTTTTAAAAAAATTATTTGAAAGGCATAGTGACACAGAGAGAGACTTTCCCTCCTCTGGCTCACTCCACAGGTGGCTGCAATGGCTGGAGCTGGGCCAGGTGGAAGCCAGGAACCTGGGACCCGAGTACTTGGCCACCTTCTGCCTTCTCGGGCACATTAGGACGGAGCTGGATCAGAAATGGGAACTCAAGCTGGTGCTGTGCCATGGCACCCAGATTTTGCGTTTCTGACGAGCCCCAAGGCGATGCTGGACCTGCTGGTCCATGGGCCACAGTTTGAGGGGTTGTGTTCTCAGTACAGTGCGGGACCCCTTCACAGGGCCACCTAGGGGATCTGTAAAACATGCGGACTCTTAGATAATTCTGCTAATGCTGACGATTCCAGGTTGAAAATCCCTAAACCAAAAACCTGAACTTCAAAATCCAAAACCTTCTGAGCACCTTCCTGATACCATGAGAGGAAAATCCCACGGGTGACAGGTTGCAATCAGAACATAGGCATGGAGCCACCACCTGCAGCGGCAGCTCCCCATTTCAGAGCGCCAGTTCAAGTCCCGGCTGTTCCACTTGTGATCCAGCTCCCTACTGATGTGCCTGAGAAAGCAGTGGAAGATGGTCAAGTGTTTGGGCCCCTGCACCCGTGTGGGAGACCTGAGTGGAGTTCGACTCCTGGCCTCAGCTTGGCCCAGTCCTGGCCATTGCAGCCATTTCGAGAGTGAACTAGTAGATAGAAGACCTCTCCCTCCCCTCCCTCTCCTCTCCCTCCCTCTCCCTCTTTCTCCCCCTCTCTCCTCTTCTCTCCCCCTCTCTGTCTCTCTGTCTCTCTCCCTTTCTGTAGCTCTGCCTTTCAAATAAATAAATCTTTAAAACAAAACAGATGCATAAAATTACAATCAGGCTATGTTTATAAAGTATATATGAATTTTGTGATTAGACTTGGATCCCATCTCACATATCTGCAAATATTCCAAAAATCGGAAATTGAACATGCTGGTTCCAAGCATTTTAGATATGGGAAGCCTTTCCTGTGCAGCCTTAGGTTCAAGTGATTTCTAAATGTGCCACAAGTCACAATCATCTTTCCCCAAGTTCTATTGCAGCACCCTTTTTATCCCAAGAGCAATACAAATTTATAGGGGCACTAATTACTCCCTCAAAGGAATGATTCAAATGCCACGTGGAAAGTTGTCTGCTGTCAATTTCTTCATTAACCCAAAGGGACTTGGACTACAGGGTAGGGAAAGAATTCTGGGAAAACTGCATTTGTTGGCCCAAATTAGGTTTTAGAATAATCCACTGTCAACCTCCAGTCTCTGCCAAGCATTTGCAGAGCTCCCGCACCAGGAAACAGCCTTTGTTCCAGGGAGAGGGAGTTTGAGGATGCCGGGAAGGGTCCCCCAAGGTCTTCTCCCGGCCTTTATCACTTATCAGGAAGCAGTGAGAGAGCCCAGACCTTGCTTTTGCCTCTTTCTGCCCTCTCTGGATGCTGAAAAGCACGCCTGTAGATGGTGACTTTTTTTCCCCCCACTCCCTCGGGCCCATCAAATCCCCATGAACCCCTCTCATTTGTGCTGGACATGGTCTGTAAGGCCATTTGGAAGCATTGTTCATAATCGTACACATTCAGGGGTGATGCAGAGGCTGCCGCTGGATAATAAAACCCCAACAGGCTTCTTGTCATTGGTGACAAAGGTCACCCTTCGTTTCAGGCGGAGAACTGTCTGTGCAGAGACCCACACGCAGAACAGTGCAGTGTTACCATCTTTACCAAACCGGGTTTGAACCTTGTCGGTTTTGTGGCTAAAACCCCTTTGCCGGCAGCTCCCAGAGCCTGCTTGCTTCTTTGGCGTAGGTTTGGTCTGCGTGTTAGCTGCCCCGGGGAGCTCTCACTCAGAATCGAGGACAGCGCCTTGGGAAGGGATTTCTGGAGACAGAGACTCTGCCTGATGGTGGAGCAGGCGCAGAAGTTCTGTGCGAGAACCGGCTTCCAGCTCCTCGTGGTGTGTATTTCGGGGTCGTGTTCGCAGAGCCAGCAGGCGAGTGTGGGTCTGGGACAGTGACATCTCAACTTCAGCTCTTATGAGTGCTATTTTTCAGCTTGCTCAGGTTCTGCAAAAGCAGAATTGCCAAGAATAAGAAAACTAAGTTGGGGAGGATCGCCCGTCCAGGCTGGAAGGCTGCGTGGAAACCATGAAGTGTTTATTTGCATCTTTTGGTGTGTGTAGTTTGCAAAATACCATTGATTCTGAAAACGGGTTCCTGCACAAGAGAAACTGATGGTAAACAGGACAAGAGGAAAGGTAGCAAATATTTTAGGCTTTGCAGACCACACAGCATCCGGGACGGCGGCTCATGTCTACAGTACGTGAAAGTAGCCACAGGCATGCGTGAGAAAGCGTGGCTGGCGTGGGCACAGCAGTGAAGATGCCACTTGGGAGTCCCACATCCCATATCAGAGTGCCAGGTCACGGTCCCAGCTCCACTTCCAATGCAGCCCCCTGCTAATGCGCTCTGGGAGGCAGCAGGTGAGGGCGCGAGTACCTGGGTCCCTGCCACCCAGCTGGGAGACTTAGATTGGACTTCCTGACTCTTGGCTTCCACCTGGCTCAGCCCTAGCCGTTGTGGGCATCTGATGGCTGAACCGTGGGGTGAAAGGTCATTTTCTCTTTCTGTCTCTCTGGCCTTCAAATAAATAAAAAAGTTAAAGTGGGTGGCAAAAATTTTGAAATCTCTGCATAGTTTTTCCATCCTATGTATTTCTGTGAGCTTTTTCAAGTGTGCATGGGATTCAAAATGTGGGGTTGCCAAATAAACTTTCCTTTGTATTCCATTTCTTTATAAACTTGATGAAGTCCCCTCATACACATAGCCCATCAGGGGCCAGTGTGGGGGTCCCTGGCTGACGGAGCCCGGGTTCCCGACTGTTGTGAATTTGGTTGTGTGTGTGTGTGTGTGTGTGTGCATGCTTGCGCGCGTGCACCCAGGGGGACAGCCTTCCGCCGCCATGGGGCAGGAGGTGACCGGGGTGCTGTCGCCCTCGCTCGCTCAGCCCGTTTTGAGCTGTGCTTTTGGCTTCCACCCAGAGGTTTGAGCGCCTCATAGCTCATCGGGAACCTGACAGGCAGTTGTATTATGAGAGCTGACATGCTGAATGGACCCCTTTTAACGAATTCTTTACCTGTCTCTTTGTGTTAAAGAGGCAGCGAGCAAAGTAGCAGAGGAGAGAGGGGAGCCGGGCGGGCGGGAGTTGGCAGGTGGAATGAAGTATGGGGCAGTTTCATGTGCAGGGCTGCTGGAAGGCAAGACAAGAAAGGGTTGCACAGAACAAATCTCTATTGTTCCCTGTCGTCTTGAAATGAGTGTCAGGGTAGGTAGGGGGGCTTTGACCGTTAACCGCACAATTTAGCTGGCCTGTTGTGTCCTGCGGGGCCCTACCTCCTTGGAGTTTCTCAGATTAGAAAAGAAGGGCCCAGCCGCTTATCAATGGGCCATCTCTTGTCCTTTGTGTACAGACTGCCCAGTGTGAAATCCGCAGTGACGTTAAATGTTTTCTAATGAATAATTACTGAAAGGAAATGGACTGCTATATGTGTAATGGATTGTAGCGCATTAACATGTTTTATTTTGCGCACAAAAATGTTGTTCTTCCCAAGCACTGTGATTGTTGCGAGAGGGCCTTTGTGCCGGGCCTGTTTCAATGGATTATCTGCCGGCGTTTCCATCCCAAATGGGAATCAAAGGGCGCCTTTGGCAAACGAATGTTTTTCAAGATGGCAGCCATGAAACACATTTAGTATTTCACGTTGCGGGTTTTAAAGGGATGTTTGAACTTGGGAGATTTTCTCACTTACGGTCTCCCCCCAGCCCCCACCTTTTGATTTGGGAAAGTGCAGCGGCTCCCCAGCCACCCCCGCCCCACCGCCCCCCAACCTCTGGCCCGTCGGGCGGCTGGACGGTCAGTCTTTGCGAGGCTCTTGGCAAAAGGTCCCAGGAACGGGAAGGTTGGCACTTTCTCTCGGCTACGCTTCATTCTTTTTTTTTTTTTCTTCTGTGTGGGTGCAGATGCGGATGAGGTTGTAGGGGTTTTGAATATGCCCTGGCTGCAGACTTAGGGATTTCCCCATTGCATTTCCTGGGGGGGAAGCTATGGGGGTTTGACTGGCTGTTCAATGTGTCTCCAAGTCCCCAGAGCCTTGGGTTGGTTTTCCCGGCTCTACCCAGTGTATGACAAAATCCATGGGAGTTTCTGAGTCACGGTGGAAATAGGGGCTCTAGCATTTCCGGGCTGTTATTGCCAACTAGACAACCACCGCTCCCCTTCCCTGTCCCCGCCCTAAACGTGGGGGAGCTGCAGATCAGGGTAGCTCTGGTTTTTGATGGTTGCCAGCCAGCCTTCTGTGTCCTCTGCCCTCACGGGGACAGACAGCAAGTGTATTTCTCTCAGGCTCTCCTGGGGGAAGTAGGAACTGGAGGTGGAAGCATGCAGGGGCTTGCTCTTGTCCCTGGGGATTAAGCATCATAAAGTGCCCCACAAATAATAGGACAGATACGTATTTCTCACTTGTGAATTCGAGATGCCAACAGAAATAGGTCTTGTTTGCAGCTCCGTGGCTGGAGTCCTGGCTGGCGTCTCCGCTTTAGACGTGACGTGATATTAATAGAAATGCAAACAAAACATCTATATTTTTAGAGAGATGCAGAAAGAGAAGAAGAGCTGCCATCCACTGGTTCACTCCCCTAATGTCCACAACGGCCTGTGCCTGGGACCAAGGCGGGGGAGCCAGGAACTCCATCCAGGTCGCCCGTGTGGGTGGCAGGGACCCAGCACCCAGAGTGTGCGTTAGCAAGAAGCTGGGGTTGGGAGAGGAGCCGGGACTGAAACCCAAGCCCTTTGATGTGGGCGCAGGAATCCCAGGCAGAGGCTCAACCGCTAGGCAGCACACCACTCCCAGAGTCTACACGTCTTAGGGTGTAACGGGTGTTGGTATGTTACCCCCAACTCGTGGACAGAAACGGGGTATTGGTATGACTCCCCCACCCCAACTCGTGGACAGAAGTCCTTCCTGCCGAGTCTTTGTCGTTTGCTTTTTCTGCTTACCTGCTGGCTCAGAGGCCTAATCAATCTTCCAGATAAAGCTAGGTTTTTCACTCATTGGCTTTCTGAATACAATTTTATAAAGAATAAATGAAAAAGTGAAGTTCTTCACAGGGACGAATGTCCCGTGTTCTTTTCTTTGAGGGGAAACACAACAGAATTATAACATGAAGTGGGATGGCACCTGTGTATGGAAAAGTGCATAAAATAAATGTGCAACTTAAGGAATTCTTATAAAGCACCCCTCATGTCACCGCCCAGCCGGATCAGGACATAGAATGTTCCAGAATGCCTAGAAACCCCCTCCTGTGCCTCTGCTATTCAACTCCCTTCACACCCACCAGAGAGAACCACTGTTTGCATTTTCAAGATTTGTTTTTGAGTCATTTGTTGAGCATGAATGATAAAAGCACTTAATTTTTTTTTAAGAAAAATCAGATTTTGCAAAGTTGAAGCCCAAGATGGTTCTCACTGGTGCAGAGATGAGATTAGTTGTGATTTATTTAGTTATTTTATTTATCTGGAAGAGTGATGGAGGTGAGATCTTCCATCTGCTGATTCACTCCCCTAGTGCCTACAGTAGTCAGGGCTGGGCCAGGAGCCAGGAGCTAGGTCTGGGTCTCCCACATGGGTGGTAGGCACCCAGATACTTAAACCAGGGTGCACATTAGCAGGAAGCTGGACTTGGGGTCAGAGACCAGTCTCAAACTCAGCATTCAAAATTCCGGTATGGCCTGTGGGCATTCCAAGAGGCAGCTTAACCACTGAGACACGATGCGCGCCTCTGTCACATCTTGGTGTAGATCAAGAAGAATAAGCACACGCCCGATACCTGGCTGTGCCAGTTCCACTACACAGCTCTGCACGCACGGCGGTGTGGTCTGGACCCTGCTTTGACCCGAAGAGCAATGGCTGTCGCTCCCCCTCTTCGTGGAGGAGCAACACAGGACCCTGCGCTGTTCTTTCGTCTGCTCGGCCCTCCCCGGGTTTGCTGCTGGTTCTTCCCGGGTTGGCTACTATCCCTTCCACCTCCGTGGAAGGGCAGTTCCCCCTGGCCACATTCCCCACTTCCGCAGGGGAGCGGCACACCGCCGGCCGGCTCTCTCGGGGGCTGCACAGGTGTTCCCCTTAGATGTTCCTGGTGCATGCCGTCTCTCTCCTCCTTTATAGTCCTCTTCCGCCAATCCCAACTCGGCTGCCCACACGCCGAGTACGCTGCTCTCCTCCAATCAGGAGCAAGTCCTACAGTTTATTGGCTGAACTGGAGGCAGCTGCGTAGAAGCTGTTTTCTCCTCTCCCAGCGCCATATTGTGGGAGAGCAGATGCACAGAATAAGTCTTAATTCCAGTAACTTAGTCTAGTCCGGATTGCTCCCCACAAATGGCGTCGGCAAAAGAAAAGGGAAGCTTTGGAGGCGGCCAAGACGCAGCTGAAGCCTGGTGCCCGGAGGTCGTTCCTAATTGGCTTTCTGATTGAGGCGGATTGGTTTCTGTTTAACTTGGGGAAATTGAAAGCAGATACCTAATAGTATTTATTGTCCAGATACCCAAAGCCTTGCTAAATCTGTTAGCAAAAAATGACAGCTTTTACCTGTAACCCCAAGTCACCAGGTGGCTGAGTGTCACCAGGAGCCGTGTGACCTTGGAAATGCTGTAGGGGGAGATTAGGCTCCGCTGACAGTGAAGTCAATGGAGAGAACACACAACTGCACTTGACCTTCTGTTTTAGCAATTGAACAAAAAGATAATATCTTTAATGCTTTTGAGTTTAACTTTTATTAATAAAAAGTTGTATCCACTCTGTTTTGTCAGAGAAAAAGTACCTTTTCCTTTCCCACTGCGAAGTTTAAGACTAAGACCTATAACAGAAGACAGATGAACAAGAGAAAAGCATGCAAATTTACTGAAAGATTGAATGCAAGTTTGTTTTTATCACGTGGGAACTTTCTGACATGAAGACGCAAAGAAAGAAAATTGTATTTAGAGTCAGTTTGCTAGGAGCTCAGTCTGTATCTCTCCAATCCGGTTAGTTGATCATTCTTCGAAGGCTCACAACAGCTGGGCTGAAACCAGGAGCCAGAAACTCGATGCAGGTCTCCCCTGTGAGTGGCAGGAACCCAGTGGCTTGTCCCAGCCGCCTCCCAGGGTGTGTATTAGCAGGAAGCTGGAGCCGGAATTGGGTCTTGAACCCAGGTACTGGTGTAGGGGGATGCTGACCTCTCAGCTGCTAGCCCCTTCTGCTTGGGTTTGATGGTGGGTGGAATGAGGTGCACAAGTGTGATTGCACAGAGTGGGGGTGATGGGACAGTAGAAGATGGGGAGTGGGGAGCAGCGGGGAGACGGAGCCCAGCCTCTGTGGGATGCTGCACTGTGGTGTCCCTGTGTCTGCTGTGGTGTCCCTGTGTCTTCAGAGGCGACAACTCTCCCATCCCCCCATCACAGGGAGGGTGCCTCTGGGATGAGGGTCTGAACACCTAGGTCAGAGGAGGCATGCCAGGCGTGATGGGGATGTTGTCTGGTTCTGACAGCCGCCTCTGCAAACGACACAAATCCTCTGACCGGGGAGCCGCTTGTTGCTTTTCTCCTGCGGGGAGTGAGGGAGAAAAGACCCCGGCTGCCCGCTCATCCTGGTCTTTGCAAAGCCTCTCCCCTGTGTGCTCTCCTCCTCTAATTTCCCTCCTTTTCATCTCCCTCCCCACCCCACCACACCCCAATGCGTCCCGTATCCATCCTTTGGCAGGTCTCTGTCCCTGTGCAAAGTGTAGCTTTGTCTTGCATGTGAATCAATAGCATCGTGTACTTTGGCTGTGTTTTCATTCATAATGATTTTTTTAAAAATACTGATTCTTAGTGGCTAATTTTTCTAATTAAAGATTTTTAGAGGTCAGTGCTGTGGCGTAGTAGGTTAAGCCTCTGCCTGTGGCACCGGCATCCCATGTGGGCGCCAGTTCAAATCCTGGCTGCTCCACTTCCAATCCAGCTCCCTGCTAATGCACCAGGGAAAGCAGCAGCAGATGACCCTAGTGCTTGGGCCCTGCACACACCTGGGAGACTCAGAAAAAGCTCCTGGCTTCTGGCTTTGGATCAACCCAGCTCCGGCCGTTGCAGTCATTTGAGGAGTGAACCAATGAATGGAAGACCTGTTTCTCTCTGTACTCTGCCTCTAAAATAAAATAAATCTTTAAAAAATTTTGAGAGGCAAGGAGACAGTGACAGAGAAAGCTCCCATTGCCTGGTTCACACCCCAAGCGCTTGCAACAGCCCACTGCTGGCTGGACTGAAGACCGGAGCCAGGAACTTGGTCCAGATCTCCACCATGGGCGACAGGGACCCAACCACTCGAGCCATCACCTGCTGCCTCCTGCGATGTGCAATAGCCAGAAGCCGGCATGAGGACCCGGAGCCAGGAGTTGAACCCGGGCTGTGCTCCATGGGATGCAGGCATCTCAACTGCTCAGCCAGACACCAGCCCTTGTAACACATTTGATGTCTTTCCTGGAGGCAGCAGGGAAAAGGAATAAAAGTGCTCCCAGACTCCGTGTTTTATAAGCTAGCGTGGAAAGCAGACCCAAGAAGTGGGAAGAGTGTCGACAGTCCACACTCACCCCGGTAGCTGTGGCTGGTCCGTACCCCAGTCCTGTCTGTGCCGTGAGCACGCACGTGCGGTCAGTGCTCCATATCTCCGTGTTCTACCTGCATGAATTCAACCAACTGCAATTGAAAATACTCAAGAAACATTGAGTGTGCTTTAAGAACATGTGGACTAGGGCCGGCGCCGCGGCTCACTAGGCTAATCCTCCGCCTAGCGGCGCCGGCACACCAGGTTCTAGTCCTGGTCGGGGCGCTGGATTCTGTCCCGGTTGCCCCTCTTCCAGGCCAGCCCTCTGCTGTGGCCAGGGAGTGCAGTGGAGGATGGCCCAGGTGCTTGGGCCCTGCACCCCATGGGAGACCAGGAAAAGCACCTGGCTCCTGGCTCCTGCCATCGGATCAGCGTGGTGCACCGGCCGCGGTGGCCATTGGAGGGTGAACCAACGGCAAAGGAAGACCTTTCTCTCTCTCTCTCTCTCACTGTCCACTCTGCCTGTCAAAAAAAAAAAAAAAAAAAAAGAACAGGTGGACTTCTTTTTCCTTGTCGTTACTCCATTCACAATGCAGCACGACAATAATTCACCTGGCATTTGCACCACACTGGGTATTTTTTTTTTATTTGACAGGTAGAGTTATAGACAGAGAGACAGAGACAGAGAGAAAGGTCTTCCTTCCGTTGGTTCAACCCCCAAATGGCCACTACGGCCAGTGCCGCACCGATCCGAAGCCGGGAGCCAGGTGCTTCCTCCTGGTCTCCCATGCAGATGCGGGGCATCCTCACTGCCCTCCCAGGCCACAGCAGAGAGCTGGACTGGAAGAGGAGCAGCCAGGACTAGAACCCAGCACCCATATGGGATACTGGCGCCTCAGGCGGAGGATTAACCAAGTGAGCCTTGGCGCCAGCCTCGGTACTTTGTTTTTTAAAGATTTTATTTATTTGAGAGGTAGAGTTACAGACAGTGAGAGGGAGAAACAGAAAAAAAGGTGTTTCATCTGCTGGTTTACTCCCCAAATGGCGGCAATGGCCAGAGCTTGGCCAATCCAAAGCCAGGAGCCAGGAGCTTCTTCCCAGTCTCCCATGTTGGTGCAGGGCCCCAAGGACCTGGGCCATCTTCTGCTTTCCCAGGCCACAGCAGAGAGCTGGATTGGAAGAGGAGCAGCCGGGACTAGAACTGGCACCCATATGGGATGCCGGTGCCGCAGGCGGAGGATTAACCTACAGTACCATGGTGCCAGCCCCACCACGTTGGATATTACAAGGCATCTAGAAATGATTTAAAGTCCACGGGAGGAGGTGTGCAGGTTCTATGCAAATATTACACCATTTCACATGGGGGACTTGAGCACCTGCGGATTTTAGTGTCTGTAGGGGGTCCTGGAACCAAGCCCCCACAGATACTGAGGGATGACTAGAGATGTTTTCTCCTCCATTTCTATAAATGTGAGAGGCAGACAGATTGGACAGACAGAGCTCTGTCTACTAGTCCACTTCCCAAATGTTTGCAACAGACTGAAGCTCAGAGCCAGGAACTCCATCAGGTCTCCTGCGTGGGTGGCGGGGATCCGACTACCTGCGCCAGCACCTGCTGCCACCCAGGGTCTACAGTAGAACCAGAGCCAGGGATCAACCCCAGCACTCTGCTGTGGGTGTCTCAACTGCCAGGCCGTGTGCCCCTCTCTGACTGTATTTTGCAATCCTATTGTGTACATGCACATTGTGTCTGCTGGCCTCCCTTACAAGGGAGAAACCACGGGTCATACCATCTTGCTGAATGCCACTTTAATAGCTGTATGTATTCTAGCCAGTTGGTCCAGTATCTGTGACGATTTACTGTTAGAAATCTGTTGTCCATTGATGCAAAATGCCATTTTAGGTAAAGCTGTAGAAACAGAAGTCACTTTTCAAATAGCTTGAAATAGTTCCTTGGAGGAAGTTCTGAGGAATAACAGAAGCAGGCCAGGGGATAGAATCGTTTTCACGATTCATTGTACAGGCCAATGTCGCCAGCCTTGTGACGCGCGAAAATTAAAGCCCCGTAACACTGGTGTTAAGAGACTTGGGTGAAACTACATTTTAATTCCAAGTTTATGCAAGGCGTCATTGGAACCATCTTTTTTTTTTTATTTTTTCAAGTGTATTTATTTGAAAGGCATAGTGACAAGGAGAGAGAATTCTTCCACCTGCTGGTTCACTCTCAAAATGGGCACAGTAGCTAGGGCTGAGCCAGGCTGAAGCCAGGAGCCCAGGACTCCATCTGGGTCTCCTACATGGGTGGCAGGGCCGCAGGTCCTTGGACTTCCATCTGTTGATTTCCCAGGGGCGTTGGCAGGAAGCTGGGTCAGAAGTGGAGCCACCAGGACTGAAACTTGCGTCCTGACGTGGGATGCTGGCTCAGCGCTGGCCCCTACAGCCATCTCTCCGATGCCTGTTTGTGAAATAGGCTCCCAGTTTGTCTTTGGATCCAGAAATTCTCCCTTGGCAAAGGCCTTCTGTACTTCACTCTCAGAGATGGAGTTGCAAGTGAGAGCCGACCCACACCAAGTAGATGGCTGGTGACACCAGCAGCACCCGGACTGTCAGCTCCCCAAGGACAGGGTGTCTTCCTGGCTTCTTCACTGCACCCCAGAAAACACCTAGACAAGGGCCTGCCGTGGCAAAGGAGCTCAGTACCTGTGGGGCAGAGAGTGGCGGGAAGAAGCCGGGCACGGTGTGAGGTCACTGGACAGGGTCAGGGAGACGAGATGGTTCCTAGGAGGTCTTGTTAAGTCAGAAAAGGGGTGGCCATTTAACCGAGCACCTCCCATATTGGAGTGCAATGAATGCCTGGCTCGGGCTCCTGCTTCCAGCCTCCTTCTCGTGCAGACTCTGGGGACAGCAGGTGGTGACTCAAGTCTCTGGGTTCCTGCCCCCGACGTGGGAGACCCAGATGGAGCTCCTGGCTCCTGGCTTGAGCCTGGCCCAGCTCCAGCTGTTGGAGGCATTTGAAGAGGGACCCAGTGGATGGGAGCTCTGTTTCTGTCTTCCTCTCTGTCTTTTTTAAACAGTCTTTTTAAAAATACAAAGGCAAATGCAGTATGCTTTGTACGATGCGTCACCACCTGTGTAAATGTAAAAACTGAGGGCTAACGGGGCCTCCAGGGGTGACGCACACTGAGCAGAGGTGAAACTGGGGGAGATGAGGTTTGACCGGAGCAGAGGGGCTTTTGCTTCTTTTTTTTGCCATTTGGGGACTGTTAGACATCTAAAAATTGTATAAGCATTCATGATATTAATGCTTTTCAAAATTTATTTTCATTTTATTTGAGAGAAAAAGAGAAATCTCCCATCTGCTGGTCCACTTTCCAGATTCCTGCAAAACAGCCAGGCTTGGCAAAGCTGTTCCTAGTCAGGGGCCAGGACCTTGGTCTGGGTCTCCGTCCTGGGTGGCAGGCACCTGACGACTCGAGCCATCCCTGCCGCCTCCCAGTGTGCACGTTAGCAGGAAGCTGGAGTCAGAAGCCGAGCTGGGACTCGAATCCAGGTCCTCCAACATAGGACACAGGCACCCCAAGTGGAGTCCTCACTTCTGGGCCAAATGCCCATCCCTGAATTGGAATCTTGTTCATACTGAATCTCCCTATCTAAGAACAGGTGTATCTCTCCATTCGTCCAAATCTCCTTGTGTGTCTCAGAAGTGTGTTGAATTTTTTATTTTAACAGATCTGGCATATCTGTTGACAGGCTTATTCTGCCTTTCATCTCTTTGTTAAGTAGAGTTCCTTCTTCAGTTGCATCTTCTAACTAAAAATTATTTGGCAATACCAGGGCTATTGGATTCTGCAATGATAAATTCAGGGTAGCGGGTGTATCCTTCACCTCCGACATTGGTCCCATCTTCCTGTCGGGAATATTCATAACCCTTCCTGCTAGCTGTTTTTAAATATACAATGAATTCTTTCTAAAAAGTGTGCACTCTCATTTTATCTGAAAGGTATTCAGAGACACTGACGGAGATCTTCCATCTACTGGTTTCCTTCCCAAGTGTCCGCAAGAGCCAGGGCCAACCCAGGCTGAATCAGGAAACTAACTCCACCCGGGTCTCCCACGTGGGTGGCAGAGACCCAAGGACTTGAGCCATCGCTGGCTGCCTCCCAGGCTGCACATTAGCAGGAAGCTGGTGGGAAGCAGAGGAGCCAGGACTCAAAACACACCCTCTGATAGGGAACATGGATGTCCCGACCGGCCAACACCTGCCACTACGATTCTTTTAATTCTTTCCTTTTTTTCTTTCTGATCTCCCTGCTCTGACAGCTTGCTGGCAAGGGCTCTGTGTCATTTCTTTTTAAGATTTATTCTTACTTGAATAAATGTATTTATTTACATGAACAGCAGTTACAGAAAGAGAAAGAGATCTTCCATCTGCTGGCTCACTCCCGAAATGGGCCCCATGTCCAGGACTGGGCCAGGCCCAAGCCAGAAGTCTCCATCTACAATTAACTACAATTACATGTGCTCCATCTATAATTAACTCTTGTCAAACACAGTCCAGTTATCCTACCGGGCTATGGGACATCAGGCATCCCTTCTCCTCTCCACCTGCCCCCACTGCCAGCCATCCCCACTCTGTTCCAGCCTTCACACACACACACACACACACACATGCACATCCCCCATACCCAATAACCTTCTCGGCCTCTGATAGCTACTCTGCTCTCTGATTTGGTTTAGTTTCTTTTATTTGTATTTTTTAAAAGAATTATTTATTTGAAAGAGTTACAGAGAGAGGTAGAGAGAGGGGAGGGAGGTCTTCCATCCGCTGGTTCACTCCCCAGATGGCTGCAATGGCTGGAGCTGCGCTGATCCGAAGCCAAGAACCGGGAACCAGGAGCCTCCTCCAGGGCTCCCATGCGGGTGCAGGGGCACAAGCACTTGGGTCATCTTCTACTGCTTTCCCAGGCCACAGCAGAGAGCTGGATCGGAAGAGGAGCAGCCGGGACTAGAACCGGTGCCCATATGGGATGCTGGCACTTCAGGTCAGGGCTTTAACCTGCTGTGCCACAATGCTGGCCCCTTTATACTTGTATTTTAAAATGTCACACACAGAGGAGCATGCATGATGCATTACAACTTAGAGAATAACACACACCCCTGCCTCCACCCGTGGACACATGGGAAGGGCCTCTTTGGTTTTCTTAGTAATCTGCTCACCTAGCAATACATCCTCAAGCGATCCCTGGCTTCACTTTGGTTGCTCCGGGCCTTTGTTAAAACAGTCACACTGTATGCATTTTCTTTTTATTGTAGGTTTTTGCACTGAGAGACCCTTTTGAAGTGCCCTGTGACAGGAAATGCCTTTTTGATGTTTGCATGTTTTTAGGTTGAGAGATGGAAAGAGATGGGTAGCTCCCATCTGCTGGTTCATTCCCCAAATGCCAGCCATGTCTGGAACCGGGCCAGGCCACAGCCAGGAGCTGGGAGCTCCATGCAGGCCTCTCACCCGGGTGGCAGGGACACGGGGACGCAAGCTGTCTCCTGCTGCCTCCCAGGGTCTGCGGGAGCAGGGAGCTGGAGCTGGGAGCTGGAGCCGGGGCTTGAAGCCATGACCCCGACGCGGGCTGTGGCGTCTTACCTGCCAGATCGATGCCTGTGTTTGGACTGAGCTCTTTGATTGATTAACTTCTAGATTCTTCTGATGTGCTGGAAGGAGCTTCTCTCTCCTGCAGCGTTGCTTTTCACACTCTTTGTGTCTTTTCACAAATAAACATTCTTACTCCGAATGGAGCCAAGATTGCACATCGCCCCCTTTAGGGTGGAAGCTGTGAATTATGAAGAAGTCCTTCTTCCCAAGGTCATGAAAATAACTTTCCTGTTCTCTTAAGCTTTAGAATTCTGCCTTTCACCTTTAGATTTTTTTTTTCCATAGCTTTGTTAGCTGTAACTCGCATAGCAGACAATTCGTCCATCTAGGGTGTGGAGCTCCAGGATTTTAGTAGGGTTACGTGGTCATGCAGCCAGCACCACAATTTTAGAATGTTTTGACCACCTTGGGAAGAGACCCCATACCCTTTAGCAGTCGCCTCAGATCCCCTAGCTGGCGTTCTTCTGTAGACACCCCGTACTGCACGTTCCCTGCAATGGAGGCGGACAGTGTGTTTTTCTCTTGTGACCGACGCCTCCATGTCCCAGGCTGATATTTTGAAGAGGTTGCGCTTTGCTTGCTGCTCTGTTTGGCCACCTTTGTCCCAACAAAGTGGCCCTGTAGTTGTGGTCTGCCTGTCACACTGGTGTCTTCAGGTCCTCGTCCCAGCGAGTTCACGGACCCTCACGGTACAGATCGGGAATTAGTAGAGCAAGTTGTCACGCAACGACAAGTGGTTCCATGTAAAGACTACCTGGGCTGTTTTTGGTCCTTTGCAATTCCAAATAATTTCAGAAATAGCTTGTCCAGTTTTACTTAAACAGGTTGAGTGTTTTTTTTTTTTAAAGTATGAGTATATTAAATCTCAGTGTCAAGTTAGAAAAAATTCACGTCTTTGCAAAATGTACCTGATATGGAGTCCTAAAGCAGAGGAACGGATCTGTGGCCTCCAGGGCAGAGGCTCATCCAGCGCCTAGGCCACGTCGGCCCGGTTCTGATAGGTGCTCCGTGTGCTCGGAGCTAAACCGCGGTGCTGCAGGCGGGGGCGGTGCTGTGCGGGTTTCTGTGTCTTGTTGGGTTTTGTGGGGTCGTTGGTGTAGGATTTTTTGCTGTTTTCTACCAGTTTCATTCAGAGGGAAGCCAGTGAAGACCCCCTACTAGGGGGCGGAATAAACCGCAGTAAACTCGGTGGAAGCGGTGGGGTGCTTGGCAGGTCTAAGACGGAATGGACGGAGCTGGGGTTGGGCACGGTGGTTGAGACCCGCTGGGGGTGTCTGCAGCCTATGTTGGAGCGCCTGAGCTCAAGTCCTGTCCACTCTGCTGATCCGGCTTTCTGCTAATGAGCACCCTGGGGAGGCAGCAAGTGGTGGCTCAAGTACTTGGGTCCCTGCCCTCCCCCACATAAAAGGCCCAGAGGGAGTCCTGGGCCAGCCTTGGCTGTGGCAGGCACTTGGGGAGTAGACCCGTGGATGGAAGACCTCTGTCCCTCTAAAGAGAGAAAAATTTTAGAAGACCAAGGGCTATTTCCTTCAGACAACTCCAAAATATTCCCCAGGGTGGATTTCCTAGTGAGAAGATGAGGAAAAAGACAGCGGGCAGAGTGTGCAAAGCTACACGTGTGCAAGCGGTCTTCAAAAAGTTCATGGGAACCCATGTTGTGAAAAGACTAGGCACAGGTTTCAGCGTGTTCTGGCCCCGAGCACTCGGGGTGAACCAGTGAAGGGGAGCTGAACTGTTTCTTAAATCAATTTTATTTAAAGAGATGGTGGTTTTGGTGCAAAACGTTTTTGAGGAGCCCATGTTGTGAGTGGGTTAAGCTGCCATGGTGGGGTAAGTTGCCACTCACAACACTAGCGCCCCTATAGGGTGCCAAGTCCAGTCCCAGTTGCTCTGCTTCTGATCCAGCTCCCTGCTATTGCACCTGGGAAGGCAGTGGAAGATGGCCCAAGTCACTGGGCCCCTGCCACTCGCATGGGAGACCAGGATGGAGTTCCTGGCTACTGGCTCAGACCAGTTTGTTGTGGTCATTTGGGGAGTGAACCAGCAGGTAGAAGGTTGATCTCTCTCTCTCTCCCTTCCTCCTTCCCTCCCTCTCTTTCAAATAAGTCTTTGGGGAGAAATGTTGAAACCAATGCATAGAGGTTTTTTTTGTAATATGCACTTTTCATAAACATTTTGGAGATATTTCCTATGCAGAAAATTCTATTTTTTTGCACTGATAAAAGATAAACTTATCTTTTGGTTTCACTTTCCATAAACTTTTTTTAAAAAAATGCCTATTTTCTTCTGTTTGCCTTCAGATGAGTGGCGTGCCCAAGCCGCCCAGGCCAAGTGTTTGCTGCGAGGTTGCATGCTAACGTGCTATGAGGAAGGCACCCTGTCGGCCCTGTGTTTCCAAGTGGAGGGAAGCAGTAGCCGGGCAGCTGGGAGGGCCGTTACTTCTCTGGCCTAACCCGGCCCCCGACACCTGGCAGCTTGGCTCGGCCCTTGCACCTGCCAGGGCCCCATGGGTGGCGAGGAGAGAGATCTCTGGGATATGGCTGGCCATCCTAGGCAAAGATGGAGCTCATTAGGAGTAACCTAGCTGGACATAACTTAATTTTCGTATCTGTAATTGAATCTCTCTCATTTCCCCTGGCTTCTTGGATCCTTTCTGGATTTAATGATGTCTTCATGATAAGTCAGTGTCTTACTTAAACCTTCTTGGAACGGGCTGAGCCTCTCCCATGTTTTCATTACCCTTTGCCCTTGGACCCCAAGAGTCATCCTGTCGATGACTCTTGTCGGTCTCATTGGGATCTTGTAGTTCTTCTACGCCCCACTTTTTGAAGATTTTATTTGAAAGGCAAAGGGAGGGAGGGAGGGCTCAATCTTCTGTCAACTTGTTTAGACCCCAAATGGCCACAACGGCCAATGGCAGGAGCCTGGGACTCCACCTGGATCTCCCACATGGGTGCAGGGGCCCAAGCACTTGGGTCATCTTCCGCTGCTTTCCCAGGGGCATTAGCAGGGAGCTGGATCAGAAGTGGAGCAGCTGGGTCTCGAACCGGCACTCTGATATGGGATGCCAAGGTTGCAGACAGCAGCTTAATCTGCTGTGCCACAATGCAGGCCCCTCCCACGCTCTTCTAAAGATGTGCTTCAAACAGTTCAAGGAAAGCCAAAGATTGATGCAAAACAGTTGAAACCCATCTATCCCAGAGGTCACTTCGCATGGATTTCAAAGTGTCTCTGCATCAAAATAAATTTAATGTTTCCATTGTGAAATGAGCCAGCTAAAAAGTCTAGATAATAGAATTGGGATATTGGGAAACAAAACTCCAGTCTGAAGGGGATGGGGTGTGCTTTGGTCCTCCATGCTAAAAACCATTGTCATGTTCCCATTTGCAGGGTTGGTCAAATCTCTCGGGGCTGAAAGTCACACAGGCTCCTGGGGCTGCCTGCGCAGTCTCTAAGAGCAGATTGGAAAGAAGTCTGTGTCCTCCACCCTCAACAACCTGACCACAGCAAGGTCACTGGGTGCAGCCCCGGATGTGGTCGCAGACCCCAGCCCGCCCCCAATAGGAAGGGTGCTCGCTGGTTCCAGGAAGCAGATCACTCTGTCGCTCATGACCCCGCTACCTGTATCAGTGATAACAGAAAGGAGGGCTCGGAAGAGCACACACGGGGCCTGGCCCTGCTCCAAGAGCATTCCACGGTTCCCATCAAACCGACAAGCCTGCGACGTGGGTGTGGTGATGACTCCATCGTACCCCGGATTGGGGGGACATGAAGGGAGCCTCCCAAGGTTATAGCACCAGGAGGCAACACAGAAGGAAGAGGAACCTGGATGCTCCTGCTCCAAAGTCCTTGAACTTAATCACCATGCCACCTGCTTCCCTTATGAAATATAAGCTGTAAAATGGGAACAGTTGGAATCCCCAAAATATCATTTGATCCTACATGTCTTATTTTCAACCTCAGGGGGCTGGGCAGTGCAGGGAGACATCTGGTGGACCTCTGGGTTTTTGTAAAAAAGCTTTTTATTGTAGAAAATGTTTTCTATATACAAAGTAAACAGTAGTATAATAACCCACACCTATCACCTGGCTTCAGCTCCTAACATTCTGCCCTCCTTTTATTTGTACCTCTTTCCTCTGTCCCTTCCTACTCGATGATTTTTTTTTTCAAATAAAATTTAAAAAGGTTGAAATGCACAAAATTGTCAGCACTTATCCTGGCAGATTGAATCGCCCGTGTAACTCACAGCCCCATCAAGCTGCGGACAGTTTCCATCACCCCCAGAATGTCCTTTGCCCACACCCCCCCCACACACTGCCCCCAGCTGGGCAACAATTGTGATTTTTTTTTTCACCGTAGATTAGTCTTGCTTGTCCTAGAATTTCATAGAAACGCGATCGTACAGTATGGGCTCTTTTGTGGCTGGGTGCTCTCAGCATCAAGTCTGTGAGAGTCCCCACGCCATTGTGCGTGCCATTCTTTCTCCTTTGTGGCTCTGTTGGTTCTGTCACACAGATGCTCCTCGTCCATTCGCCACTTGATGGGGATTTGGATCCTTTCCAGTTCGGGGTCCTTTACAACAAAGTTGGGCATGAGTGGAACTTCATGTTCAAGTCGTCTTGTGGATAGATGTTTACACTTCTCTCGTGTAGATACTTAGAAGTGGAATTTCGGCATCAAAGGATAAAGGCACAGTTAACTTCATTAGAAACTGCCAGGCTTTTACCCCCGAGTGACTGGATACCTCCACGTTCCTGCCAGCCGCCACGAAGTGCTCTGTCTGCCCCACGCCCTGGCCACTGTGTGGCGTTGCAGTTCTTGGTAATTTTAACCATTCTGGGATTTTAATTTGCATTTCCTTGATGACTAAGTATGATGAGCATTTTTTCTAAGTACTTTTTAATCATTTGTCTTCCTTTATGAAGTGTCCATTCAACTATTTTCACTGTGTTTGTTTTTTTCTTATTGAGCCATAGGGCTCTTTTATTCTGGATCTTTTGTAGGTGTATATTTTGCAAATAGTTCTTGGAGTCTGTGGCCTGCCTACTCACTTTTTTTTTTTTTTTAAGATTTATTCATTTATTTGAAAAAGAGAAAGTTTCCATTCACTGGTTCACTCTCCAAATACTTACAGCAGCCAGGGCTGGGCCAGGCCAAAGTAAGGTGCCAGAAAGTCCATCCAAGTCTCCCACATGAGTAATAGGACCCCAAGCACTTGGGCCATCACCTGCTGCCTCCCAGGTACATGGCAGGAAGCCAGATCAGAAATGGAGTAACCAGCACTCAACCCCGGACTCTGATGGGATCCAGGTGTCCAAAGAGGGGAGAGGGGCTTAATCCTCTGGACCACAACGCCCACCCCCCCATTCATTTTTAAGTGTCTTCTGATGAGAGTTTTATATTTGATGAAACCTAATTTCTTTTATAATTTTTCCCCCTGAATCCTAAGAAAGCCTCACCTCTCTCTGGGTGCAAAGACAGTCCCCTCCACTTTATTTTGGTAGTTGTGTACATTTTCCATTTACATCATGTAAAGGTCTAAGCTACATCTCAAGTGAATTTTTATACATGAACACACACAAGGGGTCTTCAAAAAAGTTCATGGAAAAACCACATAATTCAAAACTCTTGTGCACCAACATCATCTTTTAACTCTCTTTTGTTTTTGAAAACCTGCAGTCCGCAGCACTGTAGCACAGTGGTCAGCGTTGTCGTAGCTAAGCAGAATTAAACGTGGGGACGGCGCAGTGAAGACACGAAGCAGTGGGGACTTTCAGCTCCACTGTAATCTTATGGGATCGCCATGTGGTGTGAGGGGACTGGCTTCCCTGAGACATTAGGCCGTGTGTGTGTGTGTGTGTGTGTGTGTGTGCCTTATGGTCATCCCGTATCCCTCACCAGGTTATAAACCCTAAATGAAGCCCTCCTGTTCTAATCTCAGCTCTCCTCTCCTGGAGTTTAGCTTCTTGTTATCCCCACGACTGGACACGCAGGAGACTTGACCGACTCGTAGGTAGCTCCGTGCGTCAGACGCGTGGCGGGAACTGCCCCGCAATCAGCTGAGTTCGGTTCTGTGTGCCGCAGGAGGAGGAGGCGAGGAGGCGGCACATCCGTCTGCACATGGAAGGGGCGCTGACCGCCCGGGACAAGGTCGGCGTGCAGGACTTCGTGCTCCTGGACGCGCACACCAGCGAGTCGGCCTTCGTGGAGAACCTCCGCAAGCGGTTCAGCGAGAACCTCATATACGTAACGTAACCCGTTTCTCGGCTGCTTCTGCACAGTGTGTGTGTCCTTTCTGACGGCTGTGCACAATGTCACTCGGCTAGGTGCGCCGTGACCCTCCGTGGCGGCCACAGAGGAAGACCCGCCTTCACACTGGCCCGAGCCACAGAGGGACTTCACTGATGGGGGCAGCTGTGGGGCCCCGGCATCGATCCGGGCTCTCCAGGGCTGTCTGTAGGACTCTGCTCCCTCTGTCGGGATCTCTTTAGAGCACCAGCTTCCTTCTCCCGCAGCCTCTCTGCCCGGTGGCAAGATGGGTACCAGCAGAGGCAGATCGCATTGGATCTGCTCTCTGTTGTTACTGAGGTGGGAGGACATCTTCCCAGAATGCAGTCCTAGCAAATGCCCCGGCACTGACGTCGCTCTGCTCTGATTGGCCCATCTTGGGTCACGTGCTGACCTCGGACCAATCAGAAAGAGGAATGTGCAGACTGCCCTGGAGGGGTCAGCCTGGTGTCCAGGGGCAGGGTCACAGTCCAGCCAATTGGACTGGAGCTGGGGAAGAGAGCTTCTCCAGGAATCTCTTGAAAGAAGGAGGAACAGGTGCTAGCCCCGCAAGGTAAGAGTCTGCCCTTACCCCTCAGCCTTCACGGTCGACCTAGAGCATCTCGTTGAGCTGTTCTCAAACTGAACTTGACGTAGTCATCTTTAAAAATTTTTTTAAATTTTCCATTGATCAATTCTGTCAATTTTCAGGTAAATTCATAGTGTCGCAGGGCTTGTCATGGGATGGCATTAAAATTATTTTCTATTTTTGAGCTTTTATTAGCTTTTACTAAGTAGCTTTATACAAACGTTTTATAGCCATTGTATCTGTAATGGTGCCTGTGACCTTCTGCATGGCAACCAAGGATATCGGAAGAGATAAACAGGCTGCGTCTTAGAGAATACACGAGGGGACTTCCCAGAAGTTCACAGAAGACAGAATTAAAAGAAAGCTCTAGTTTTGGTGCAAAAAGTATTTTTAAATCCATGCATATGAGAGCTCTTCAGATAGTTCATGGAAACTGCTTTACTGGGGGAGACCTGCGTGGATTTCTATTTTGGGGGCACCAAAATAAAATTAATTCCATTTTTTTCACAAACGTTTTAAAGTTTTTTTTGGAACCCATAGTTGAGCTTTCAGAATTATCACCCTGGGCTGTAGAAACAGGAAAATGCCAAACTAACATTCTGTGTAAGCAGAGGGGAAATGATGTACAGTGAGGTGCGAACGGGATGATGGGAGCATCGTGGCTAAGCTAAATGTTCGAGCTGAATCTGATAAATTTCAGAAGCTCTTTTCTACCCTGGAAAAACCAGATTTCTATGGAGAATTTTAGCCAAAATCATCTTCTCTGTTCTAATTCTCTGATTTTTGTCCTAGAGGTTGGAAACATTATTTGGAAAAATTTGAACATATTCTTTTTTTAAAAAAAAATTTATGTACATTTGTGTTTATGTATTTATTTAAAAGAGTTACAGAGAAGAGGGAGAAATGGCACTTTCATCCAATGGTTCACTCTCCAGATGGCCACAATGGCCAGGACTGAGCCAAGTTGAAGCCAGGAACCAGGAACCAGGAGCCAGGAGCTTCATCCTGGTCTCCCACGTGGGTGGCAGGGCTCCAAGGACCTGGGCCTTCTTTCAGTGCTTTTCCCAGGCCATCAGCACAGAGATGGATGGGAAGTGACGCAGCTGGGACTCAAACTGGCGCCCATATGGGATGCTGGCATGACAGGCAGTGGCCTTACCCACCATGCCACCACAGTGCTGGCCACTCAGCGTCATCTTGATGGAGGCCTTAGTAACCCAAGGATTTGAAACCACAACAAACTCAGGATCTGAAAATATCAGTTGTTCAAAAGAGCCTAGCTGTTTATATTTTCTTTTTTTTATTAAAGATTTATTTATTTATTTGAAATAGTTACACATAGAGAGAGAGAGAATCTTCCATCCAATGGTTCACTCCCCAGTTGGCCGCAATGGCCAGAGCTGCGCCAAGACGAAGCCAGGAGCTTCTTCCAGGTCTCCCACGTGGGTGCAGGGGCCCAAGGACTTGGGCCATCTTCTACTGCTTTCCCAGGCCACAGCAGAGAGCTGGATCAGAAGTGGAGCAGCCAGGACTAAAACCGGTGCCCATATGGGATGCTGGCTCTTCAGGCCCCGGGGCGTTAACCCACTGTGCCACAGCACCGGCCCCGCTATTTATATTTTCTATGGGAGAACTTGGAGCTCTGTGTTGATTCATAACCATGTTCCAAGAAATCTTATGTTAGTGTTTCTATTACAAATATAAGGCTATTTCAAAAGCTCATAGAAAAATGCATATTATAGAAAAACTGAGCATGGACTTCAAAATCTTTTTGCACCAAAAGACACTTATTTTTTAATTCCATCTTCCCATGAACTTCCTGAAGTACCCTCGTGTATGTACTGGAAAACTTGAAGATGAGTAGGGTCCAGTGCTGAACTCTGGGAAAATAAACGCCAGCCTTCTCTTTTCCTAACGACTCCTCTAAGTCTCTGCTCAGATGCCACTTCCTCCCAGCAGCTGCCCCGCGCTAACACCTGTGTGTGTGTCCTCCCTTAACCATGCATGTCCTCACACTGTGAGAGGGAGGTCCTCGCTGCCTTACCTATTGCTTTATGTCCCAGCACTCGGCGAGCGCCTGGGCATCCTAGTGAGTGACAGCCTTCTGCATCCCGGATTCCTCACTCGCGCTGTGCTCTGTTCCCCCAGACGTACATCGGAACTCTGCTGGTGTCTGTGAACCCGTACCAGGAGCTCGGACTCTACTCTGTGAGCCAGATGGAACTTTACCAAGGGGTCAATTTCTTTGAACTGCCGCCGCATGTGTAAGTGGCACCCACAGGGCCACCACTAGGAGTACTGTCCTGTGTGTGTTCCTCTTGTTCTCTTTTTCCTTTCCCCTTCCCTTCCTCCCGTCTACCCACCCACCCACCCATCCACCTATCTCCCCCTCCACTCACCCACCCATCCATCCATCCATCTCTGCCTCCATCCACCCATCCATCCATCTACTCACCCACCCACCCATCCACCTATCTCCCCCTCCATCCACCCACCCATCCATCCATCCACCCACCCATCCACCCATCCACCCACCCACCCATCCACCCATCCATCCACCCACCCACCCATCCATCCATCCATCCATCCACACATCCACCCAAATCCTGTTACGTGTTCATTCAGTAGCTTCTGCATTCTCGTTGCATGTTTGCTAACGTGTTGTAGATTCATCATCGTCTTTGAGATTAGTATTTCAAGGCAGCAGAAATAAGTAGGTCATCACAGGACCTCAGCTTAAATAAGACAGAAACGTGAGCGTGTGCAAAGGCTGAGACACACAAGAGGGTGGCTAGAGAGGCGACTTCTCTGGGAAATGGAATGTTGTAGTGCCATCTACTGGTGCCCGAGTGTCATGGCGGCTAAGAAAATGCCTATGAGAAGTTAGCAGGGCTGTGGGGCTTCACCGTGACCCCTGTCCAGCTGGGTCTCTGTGACTTAGGCTTTGCTGAGTTCCCCGTGCTCCTCCCAGGCTGACTTCCGGATCAGGATGTAGGCTCTGCCTTCGTCGGCCTTCCACTCCTGCACCCTCCGCTGTGCAGTCCCGCACAGCCGGCTTCCAACCTCGCGGCCTCCGTGCTGCGGTTGCTGCTCTTGGAGACGGAGCGCCGAGGATAGTTCTCCCTCGTGTTCTGAAGGGATCTCGGACGTGTTGGAATCGCTTTGCTTTCCTGCCTCTGTGTTCTAAGAGCTCCGGGTTCCGAAGGAAAAAGCAGGCGTGAGATCTGACTGTGCTCTCTGCGTTGTTCAGCACTTGGGCAGGACGTCATTTCTGCCTGCAGTAGAACATCTCTTGGGAGCTGGTGCCGCGGCTCACTAGGCTAATCCTCCGCCTTGCGGCGCCGGCACACCGGGTTCTAGTCCCGGTCGGGGCACCGGATTCTGTCCAGGTTGCCCCTCTTCCAGGCCAACTCTCTGCTGTGGCCAGGGAGGGCAGTGGAGGATGGCCCAAGTGCTTGGGCCCTGCACCCGCATGGGAGACCAGGAGGAAGCACCTGGCTCCTGCCATCGGATCAGCACGGTGTGCCAGCCGCAGCGCACCGGCCGCGGCGGCCATTGGAGGGTGAACCAACGGCAAAGGAAGACCTTTCTCTCTGTCTCTCTCTCACACTGTGCACTCTGCCTGTCAAAAAAAAAAAAAAATCTCTTGGGGATACATGTCTGGGCTTGTTCTTTTTAAAAAAAGAATTATTTTACTGATTTGAAAGGGGAGAGTTGGGAGGGAGTGGGGGAGAGTGCCCCAATGCCCGTAACAGCTGGGGCCGATCCGGCTGGGCCAGATCAAAGCCAGAAGCTAGGAACTCTATTTGGGTCTCCCACTTAGGCGACAGGACCCCAGTTGCTTGAGCCGTCCCTTATACATTAGCAGGAGGCTGGAATCAGGAGCAGAGCTGTCACTTAAACCCAGGCACTCTGATAAGGGATGCAGGTGTCTTTAAAAAAAAATTTATTTGAAAGGTAGAGTTACAGACAGAGGCAAAGAGAGGTCTTTCATCTGCTGGTTCACTCCCCAGATGGCCACAACAGCCAGAGCTGCGCCAATCCTAAGCTAGGAGCTTCTTCTTCCGGGTCTCCCACACGGGTGCAGGGCCCAAGGACTTGGGCCATCTTCTACTGCTTTACCAGGCCGCAGCAGAGAGCTGGATCAGAAGTGGAGCAGCTGGGACTCAACAGATGGGATGCCGGTGCTGCCAGCAGTGGCTTTACCTGTTATACCACAGTGCCAGCCCCCCAAGTGGTGTCTTAACTGCTAGGCCAAACGCCCATCCTAGTACCTGGCTTACTTTAAGAAATACTGATGGATGTTTTAAAAAACTAATTTGGTAAATTTTGAAAAAAAAAAATTTAAGATTTACTGATTTGAGAGGCAGAGGCAGAGAGTGCAAGTGAGAAAGAGAAGTCTTCCATCTGCTGGTTCACTCCCCAAATGGCTGCACCAGCTGGAGCTGGGCCGATCTGAAGCCAGGAGCCAGGAGCTCCTTCTGGGTCTCCCATGTGGGTGCAGGGGCCCAAGGACTTGGGCCATCTACTACTGCTTTCCCAGGCCATAGCAGAGAGCTGGATCAGAAGTAGAGCAGTGAGGATTCAAACCGGTGCCCGTATGGGATGCTGGCGCCACAGGCAGTGGCTTAACCTGCTACGCCACAGCACTAGCCCTGAACAAAATACTTTCATTCCCACTAAAAAGGCAGCCTTGTGTCCTAGCTGGTGCAGTGCTATCTCATTTGTCAGTGGGGGCGGGGGTGGGGGGCCTCCTGGATGCAGCGCACCTGTGTTTTTGCTCTGATGTGCGTTGGAGCCGAGGGCAGTAGCTCGTTCCTGTCCCGATCCTCTCCCCAGCTACGCCATAGCGGACAACGCCTACCGCGTGATGTGCTCTGAGCTGAATAACCACTTTATCCTCATTTCTGGGGAGAGCGGGGCGGGGAAAACGGAAGCCTCCAAGAAGATTCTCCAGTATTTTGCAGTGATGTGCCCCATGACGGAATCGCTGCAGGTAGCCCGCGACCGGCTGCTGCTGTCCAACCCTGTGCTGGAGGTGAGTAACCGCTGAGGACCACGGGAGGAGGCCGGCCTGGGAGCACGCGGAGCCAGGGGACTCCCCTGCCTGGGCAGTCACTGTTAAGAAGGGAGTCGCATGAGCAGCGTCCCAGTGGAGGGCCCGATCCTGGAGTCGATCTGGGAGGGGAATCCAATCCTGGCAAGTCCCTCGAAACCCCCGAGGCTGTGTCCCCAAGTGTAGACTGGATCTGCTCCTAATGTTTGTCTCGGGACAGATGAAACTTGTTCAAACTGCGCAGCCCCATTAGGAAGCCCGTTAGTGAGGCTTGATGGCTTACTGCTCTTCTTATTTAGTTAAAACGTAACGAAGGACTACAATTGGCTTCTGTTACAATTCCGGGACTTCCCAGCTGACTGTGAACAGGCGCTGGTTCCTCTTGAGGTTTGGGCTTCTTCTGTAGACCGTGGTGGTGGTTGGAGGCATTTCCCCATAGGCTGTTTGAGAGGAGCGATTGGATCTAAGGAGGCACCTGCTGCCGGGGACGGTCAGTGGTGGCTTTGGAACAGTGAGGGCTGTGTCCTTCGGTGTTGGCCATGTCTGCCACATTCCTAGATTTGCATTCCGGGGAGAAGACATTTTTCCCTCCGTCTCCCTGGGTCTGACTCCAGCTTTGGGCGTTAAGTTCTCTGTAGTTAATATAATCGCTCCTTCTTAGAAAATGAGGCAGGGGGCTCATCTCTCCACCCACTGTGGTGATAGCGTGTTTATCTGGGGGCCAGGGGTTTGATAAGCAGGTGGGATCATGATAAGCATGTTTATCTGGGGGCCAGGATGAGCTTAAATGACAGTGAATGACACTTTGTATTGGAAGGCTTTTGGAAATGCCAAAACACTGCGGAATGACAACTCCAGCAGATTTGGGAAATACATGGACATACAGTTTGACTTCCAGGTACGCTGACGCCCCTCTTCCTGGTTCATGGGGACCCCACTGTCTGCCAGTGGTGGACCCCTACCCGAGGCATGGCAATGGAGGAAGGGCCTTTGTTGGTACAAACGGTTGAGAAATCGGGGTCGGTGCTGATTTTGGGACACAGCAGTAAGGAGCGTGATGAAATGCCATTTTAGACCTTCCAGGTGGGCAAAAATTATCTACCAGATGCTGATAAGTGTGTGGAGCACAGGAATTCTTACTCCGTGCCAGGACGTGTGCATTTCTCTAACCCATCTGGGGCGCAGTGGTATCAGACTAGCCGTTAAGATGCCTTCAGCGTGCATCAGAGTGCCTGGGTTTGATTCCTGGCTCTGGCTCCTGACTCCACATTCCTACTGCTGTGGATTGTGGGAGGCAGCAGCAATGGCAGGGTTCCTGCCACCTACGTGGGAGACCCGGAGTGAGTTCCCAGCTCTTGGCTCCCGTCCCTGCCAGGAGCCATTGTGGGAGGTTAGTGCGTGAGGAAGAGGATGGGCACTCTGTCTGCCTCTCAAATATATATATATATATATATATATACACACATATATACATATATACATATATATATACACACACATGTATATATATGCCTACATTTTTATTAATCCTCATAGTTTTAGAAATTCTAGTGGGACATAGTGGGGTTTTTTCCACTGTGATTTCAGTTTGCATCTCCCTGATAATTGATGGAGATTTGCTTATTGACCACTTAAATTTGTTCTTGTTCAAGTCTTTCACCCATTTTTAATTGGGTTGTCTATGCTTTTTTTTGTCCTGAAATAAAAATTCCTTAGTGGATATATTATTGGTAATCATAATTGAGACTGTGACATTGACAAAGAAGGTGGGTGAAAAAACCAACGGACCAGAAAAGAGTCCAGAAAGATGCCCACCTTTATAGTCAGCTGTTGAAAAGGCACCACTGTGATTCAGCAGGGATAAGATTATCTTTCCAGTCACTGGTGGTGATCAACCAGATCTCAATATAATAAAGAATAAATAAATAAAAATAATAAAAAGACCTTTGATCCCTACCTCACTCCGTTTATTGAACAGTGATGTATCATCATCACGAATAGTAAAACTATCACGTCTAAGTGAAAACAGAAGATATCTTCGTGACCTCAGGGTAGGCAAAAGTCTTTTTAAACAGAACCCGGAAAACACTGATCATTGCCAAATCTAGATCAGACTGTACTCAGATGAATCCCTGCTCTTCAGGAGATAGTGGTGAGCAGGTGGCTTGCCCGCTGCTGGCAGTGACCGACGCAGGTCTGTTCTGTCTTGAAGGGCGTCCCGGTAGGTGGACACATCATCAGTTACCTGATAGAGAAGTCCCGCGTCGTCTACCAAAACCAGGGCGAGCGGAACTTCCACATCTTCTACCAGCTGCTGGCAGGTGGCGAAGCAGAGCGTCTGGCTTACCTGGGACTTGAGCGGGACCCCCAGCTGTACAAGTACCTCTCACAGGTTGGAAGGGCTAGTGCTTGGCTTTGGTGACTTTGGAGGAGATTCAGGGTGTTCATGGGGGCTGCTCTGGAATGCTTCTTGCTTTTAAAGATTTTGGGGGGTGGGGGTGCTGGTGCTGTGGTGAGGCAGGTTAAGCCTCCGCCTGCAGTGCCAGCATCCCATGTGGGTACCAGTTTGTGTCCTGGCTGCTCCTCTTCCCATCCAGCTCTCTGCTATGGCCTGGGAAAGCACTGGAAGATGGCCCAAGTCCTTGGGCCCCTGCACCTGCACAGGAACCTGGAAGAAGCTCCTGGCTTTGGATTGGCCCAGCTTTGGCTGTTGCGGCCATTTGGGGAGTAAACCAGTGGATGGAAGCACCTCTCTGTGACTCTTCCTCTCCAATGATAATAAATAAATAATTTTTATTTACTTGAAAGGCAGAGTTAAAAGAAGAGATAGAGAAAGAGAGCTTCCATCCGCTGGTTCACTCCCCAAATGGCCACAATGGCTGGAGCGGGGCCCATCTGAAATCGGGAGCCAGGAGCTTCCTCCAGGTCTCCCAGGCGGGTACAGGGGCCCCAGGACTTGTTTCATTTATAAAGTTGTAGAAGGTTCCATCCATTTCGCCAAGGGCTTTTCTAACCCTTTGGTAATGAAGCCATTCTCTCTGGGAATAGATCATATCTTATTTCTTGCAGGTTTTTCCCTGGCCGCACTACTCCGGCCCTATTCTGATGCCCCAGTGGCTTGGGGAATGGTTCGAGCTATTTACCCGGGTGAATACATTTTAACAGGCTTCCTGACGTCCATAGTTTTGGCAGACTCAGTGGTTTGCCTGTGCCATATATTTGCAGGGCTTCTAAACCACCAGGTATCTGCAAGGGACTGACTCACACAGCCTTGGCCTTGGGGCACAGGAGCAAACGTTGCTGGCTATGTGGGAAGGGATACAGTCGACTCTCGTCCCCAGGGACTGGTACCAGGACCCCGGCCCCACTTTGAATTCCAAAATCCATGGCTGCTCAAGTCCTTGTGTAGAAGGGTGACTTTGCATAGAACCTGCACACATCGTTCTGTGTACCATATACTTAGAATTTCTCCTGGATGACTTACAGTACTTGTTACATTGTGTTTCTTAAAGATTTATTTATTTATTTGTTAAAGATTTCTTTATTTATTTAAAAGAGTTACACAGAGAGAGGAGAGGCAGAGAGAGAGGGAGAGAGAGAGAGGTCTTCCATCTGATGGTTCACTCCCTAATTGGCTACAATGGCTGGAGCTGCGCTGATCTAAAGCCAGGAGCTTCTTCCCGGTCTCCCACACGGGTGCAGGGGCCCAAAGACTTGGGCCATCTTCTACTGCTTTCCCAGGCCATAGCAGAGAGCTGGATTGGAAGGGGAGCACCTGAGACTTGAACTGGCGCCCATATGGGATGCCGGCGCTTCAGGCCAGGATGTTAACCCGCTGTGCCACAGTGCCGGCCCTGATTTATTTATTTCAAAGGAACAGTTAGAGAGATGGAGACAGAAGTCTTCCATCCACTGGTTTACTCCCCAAATGGCCACAATGGCCGGAGCAGGGCCCATCTGAAATCAGGAGCCCAGAGCTTCTTCCAGGTCTACCACGGGGGTCCAGGGGCCCAAGCACTTGGGCCATCTTCTACTGCTTTCCCAGGCCATAGCAGAGAGCTGGATCAGAACTGGAGCAGCCGGGACTCAATCTAGCACCCATATGGGATGCAGCACCACAGGTGGCGGCTTTACCCACTACATCTCAGCACCAGCCCCTACATTGTATTGTTTAAGTGATTAAATAAAGGGGAAAGGTCTGTCCATGCTCAGTACAGACACAGGTTTTTTTCATATATATATGAGGTGAATCTCCTTTCTCTTATTTAAGTTTTGTTTTTGTTTTGTTTTGGGATGTAGGGTTACAGACAGAAGGAAAGACAGAGAAAAGTCGCCATTCACTGATTTGCTCCCCAAATGGCTGCAGTGGCCAAAGCTGGGCCCATCAGGAGCCAGGAGCTTCTTCTGGGTCTCTCACATGGGTGCAGGGACCCAAGCACTTGGGCCGTTTTCACTGTTTTCACAGGCCTGAAGCAGAAAACTGGATCGAAAGTGGAGCAGCCAGAACTGGTGCCCATATGGGATGCAGGCACCACAGGCAGGAGCTTAGCCCACTATGCTACAGCGCTGGCCCTCTGGATACATTTATTAAAGATCTGTTTTGTTTATTTGAAAAGCGAGGTTGGGATTGGTGTCTTCCATCCACTGGTTCATTCCCCAAATGGCCCCAAAAGCCTGGTCTGGACCAAGGTTAAGCCAGGAGCCAGGAACTCCAACCAGGTTTCCCACATGTGTGGCAGGGGCCCATGCGCTGGGCCATCTTCCTCTGCCTTCCCAGGCACATCAGCAGGGAGCTGGATCGGAAGGGTTGCAGCCAGGACTTGAAGCAGAACATGGACATGGGAGCCTGGCGTTGCAAGTAGCAGTCAGTCTGCTGCACCACGGTGCTGGGTCCTCCGATATTTTTGGTCTGCGACTGGTTAACAACACAGATTTGAAGAGCCAGCTGTGTTTGTGAGGCTGCGAATTTTCTACTGGCCACTTCAACAGCATTTATTTTCACTGCAGGAAACTTTGATTTGAGTCAGTGGGTGGAAGTTTCTCTGTGTGTCTTTCTCTCTAATAAGTCTTTTTAAAGAACATTTTTAAGGGGGCTGGCACTGTGGTGCAGTGGGTTAAGCCGCCATCTGCAGTGCCAGCATCCCATTTGGGCACTGGTTCGAGTCCTGGCTGCTCTGCTTCCAATCCAGCTCCCTGCTACTGCTCCTGGAAAAGCAGCAGAAGATGGTCAAGTGCTTGGGCCCCTGCACTCACGTGGGAGACCTAGAGGAGGCTCCTGGCTTCAGTCTGGCTCAGCCCTGGTCATTATGACCATTTGAGGAGTGAACCAGTCGATGGAAGATATCTCTCTTTGCCTCTCTAACTCTTTCAAGTAAATAAATAAATCTTTTTTAAAAATCACATTTTTAGGAAGATACACCACTAATATGTAATGTTGAGATTATTTTCCCCAGTACACAGATTTTAAAACAAAATTTGATGGGGCTGGTGCTGTGGCATAGCATGTAAAGCCGTAGCCTGCAGTGCCAGCAGGTGCTGGTTCAAGTCCCAGCTGTTCCACTTCTAGTCCAGCTCTCTGCTGTGGCCTGGGAAAGCAGTGGAAGATGGTCCAAGTCCTTGGGCCCTTGCACACATGTGGGAGACTAGGAAGAGGCTCCCAGCTCCTGGTTTGGGATTGGCGCAGCTCCAGCTGTTAAGGCCATTTGGAGAATGAACCAACAGATGGAAGACCTCCCTCTCTCCCTGTCTCTCCTCTCTGCACCTCTGCCTCTGCCTATAACTGCCTTTCAAATAAATAAGTACATAAATAAATAAATAAGGGGCTGGTGCTATGGCATAGCAAGTAAAATCCGCCTCCTGCAGTGCTGGCATCCCACATGTGTGCCGGTTCAAGACCCAGCTGCTCCACTTTCTATCCAGCTCTCTGCTATGGCCTGGGGAAGCAGTAGAGGATGGCCCAAGTCCTTGGACCCCTGCACCCGCGTGGGAGACCTGGAAGAGGCTCTGGGCTCCTGGCTTCAGATCGGTGTAGCTCTGGCCGTTGCAGCCAGTTATGGAGTGAACCAGCGGGTGGAAGAGCTCGCTCGCTCGCTCTCTCTCTGCCTCTCTACCTCCCCTTCTCTCTGTATAACTCTGACTTTCAAATAAATAAATAAATATTTTAAAAAATCTTTATAAAAATAGAATTCCAAATACATCTGGAAAAAAGTAGCATTTGGCCATCGTATGCTAGGCAGAGTGAAGCCTGTTTCCCCCTCAGTTTTGTGCGTTGCAGAACTAGCTTGTGCGTGCTTGTGGAGAGGACCGTTTCACTGTATGCTGTGCTCTTTGCTGTCCTCATAAGAATGCCATTAAGGCCGGCGCCGTGGCTCACTAGGCTAATCCTCCGCCTGCGGCGCCGGCACACCAGGTTCTAGTCCCGGTCGGGGCGCCGGATTCTGTCCCGGTTGCCCCTCTTCCAGTCCAGCTCTGCTGTGGCCCGGGAGTGCAGTGCAGGATGGCCCAAGTCCTTGGGCCCTGCACCCGCATGGGAGACCAGGAGGAAGCACCTGGCTCCTGGCATCAGATCAGCGTGGCGCACCAGCTGCAGAGGCCATTGGAGAGTGAACCAAGAGAAAAGGAAGACCTTTCTCTCTGTCTCTCTCCCTCACTGTCCACTCTGCCTGTCAAAAAAAAAAAAATATGCCATTAAGTGACCCAGTTTTGTCCCAGGGTCGTTGTGCCAAAGAGTCGTCCATTAACGACAAGAACGACTGGCAAACCGTCTCCAACGCCTTCTCCGTCATCGAGTTCACGGAAGCTGACCTGGAGGTACGGGCCCTGGGGTCCTGGCTGGCGTTAAGGAGGTGATCCCGCCTCCCTGGTGCCTGCGGTCAGGGGGTCAGATTCAGCAGAGAACAAATACCAGAGTATTTCCAAAAACTCATAGAAAAATGGAACTAAAAGCTAAGTTTATTTGGGTGCCAAAGACGTTAAATCCGGGCATTGTTTTCTCATAGGGAGCCTTTCCCTTAGACGTCTGAAGACCCTGCAGCACAGGGCACCCGTGTGAATTTCAGATAAACAACGAAGACCTTGTGGGTATGGACAGGTCCTAAATGTCACGGCCAATATGCTAAAAATTTTGCTGCTTCTGCTTTGAAATGCAAGCATTCGCTGGGCGCCGTGTGTCTTATCTGACAGCTGCGTTTCTCCAGGAGCGGCTTGGAGAAGATCATGTTCACCTTCCCCTAAATCGAATCCAATCTCAATAATGCACATCTCTCAAAATTGTAGGATTAATCAATCATCTGTTGAAGTCTCTTGCAAAAAGTGGGATTTGTAAGCATTTTGTGTTAGCGTTTTTTCTTCCCTTACTTTGATTGTTAGGTTATTAATCTTTCAAGGGCCACAGTGGAGTTCAGCCCAAAAAGAAAAAAAAATCTTGGAGCCTGGTGTTTGAAAACTCAGTGATTCATTGGTGGGGTTTATCGGAGACAAGTTTGTTATGAAACATTTTGTGAGCGTGATTTCTTTTGCAAAAAAAAAAGTAAATTGACTTGTTGGTGTTTGTGACGTCCTGTGCTGGAGACAGGGCGAAGCTTCCGCCCCCTTTGCTGCACATCAGAAGTGGCTCCTCGGTACCTGCTGAGGGGGGAGGGGTCAGGGAGGGGGGTTTGGGCTCAGCGAGGTGGGGGCTGCATCTGAAGGCAGGTGATGGCCTGGGGCGCCGCTGCTGGTGTCATTCTATGCCCTCCTCTGCCCACCTAGAACCTCTTCGGGATCCTTGCCAGCGTCCTGCACCTGGGCAATGTTTGTTTTGAAGAAGACGCCCAGGGCTGTGCCGCCATCCCAGACACACACGAGATCAAGTGGATCGCCAAGGTGAGGACAACAGAGGGAGCCCCCGGGGATGGGAGAGGGAGGCGGGGCTGAGGGTGGCTCCCAGCTAGGTCCACGGCTGAGAGAATCAGGGGGGGACCCATGGGAGGTTTAGAGAGGTTGGCCACCAGGTGGCAGTGGTCTGTTTGGGACTGGAGCGCGCCGATGACTCAAGGCTTGGGCTGGAGCTCCGTGGGCTCTTGGTAGGAAGTCAGGCCGGTGACTGATGGACTTTGGGTTCCTTCTGTTCAGCTCCTGGGCATCTACCCGTCGGTGCTGCTGGAAGCTCTCACCCACAGAAAGATTGAAGCCAAGACGGAGGAGGTAAGATGGCTCTTGGCGCCCGTGCACCTGCCCCCTTCTCTGGGGCGGATCAGTGGGGTGTGGCCCCCGGAGAGGCCAAACCTTTGAACCTAGCCTGCCAGGCCCTGCATGGTCCAGCTCCTGCTGGTGCCTCCTGCCTCATCCTCACCGCCACAGCCACACACTCCATGGACACCTTCTCCTTGCCATACCTCCCCTTTGCACATGCTGTTCCTTCTCCCCAAACACTTTTCCCTATGCTTGTCACCCTTCAGCCCCGGGGATCAGTTCCTCGGAGAGCACCCACCTCCACCTCAAAGCCCCACGTGTGATGACCCCTTTCCGGGGGGCTCTTCACATGCCTCTCCATCCACACCTCCCACTGAACTGTGAACCCACATGGGCCGGGTCTGCGTGTGTCATGGTCGTGACTGGGTCGTAGCCACCCAGCGCACTGCCTGGCACACAGTGGGTGCTCGAGGAACACGGGCGGGCGGGGTGGCAGTGTCCTTTGCTCGTGGTTGTCCTGGACACACACGAGATCAAGTGGATCGCCACGGTGAGGACGACGGAGGGAGCGGATCAGTGGGGTCGTCGTTGGAAATGGGTCTTTGTTGGAATCCACCGTGACCCTGCCATTGCTTTCAGGTGATCTGCCCACTGTCGCCAGAACTGTCTGTCTACGCCAGAGATGCTATGGCGAAGGCAGTCTATGGACGGACGTTCACGTGGCTGGTCAGCAAGATCAACTCGTCCCTGGTGAACAAGGTTGGCTGGTGCAGTTCCCGTCACTCGCTGTCGCTCACGCAGTCGCTGGAAAGCACTTGCGAGGACAGACTGGAAGGGCCTGGTGGCAGGCGGCATGCCTGTCCACATTTCCCGTGGGTAGCACGTGGTTGGCTCGCAGGAATGCTTCACGACTTCTGTAGCATGTCCCAAAGCACGGTCTGAAGGGGTGGCATAGCGCAGCCGTGGGTTAGGCCACTGCTTGCGACACCAGCATCCCATATCGGAGCGCCAGTTTGAGTCCTGGCTGCTCCGCTTCTGATCTGGCTCCCTGCTAGTGCGCCTGAGAAGGCAGCGGAGGATGGCCCAAGCGCTTGGGCCCTGCCACCCACGTGGGAGACCTGGATGCAGTTTGGGCTTATGGCTTCAGCCTGACCCAGCCTTGTCTGTTACAAGTATTTGGTGAGTGAACCAGCAAATGGAAGATCTCTCTCTCTTTCTCTGTAGCTCGCTCTCACTCTCTCTCTCTCTCTCTCTCTCTCTCTCTCTCTCTCTCTCTTTAGCTCCCTCTGTTGCTGCTGCTCTGCCTGGCAAGTAAAGAAATCTTTAGAACAACAACAGCAAAGTGTGGTTGACCAGATGGCTCCAGGTGTACACAGCAATTGTCAATATTACCAATGGTGCAAGGGCACTTTAGGTCATGGAAAAAATTTTTTTAAATCATGGAAAAGTAGAATTAGAAAATGAATTTATTTTGAAACAAAAAGAAGTTTTGAAATCCATGCCTAGATTTTTCCTACATACATTTCTGTGAACCTTTTGAAGACCCCTTGTATGCAGGGATTTTCAAGTTTTTTTGGACCAAAATAAACTTTTTTTAAAAAAGTTTTATTTGAAAGGTAGAGTTACAGAGAAAGAGGAGAGAAGGGTCTTCCATCTGCTGGTTCATTTTCCAAATGGCCACAACTGCCAGGGCTGGGCCAGACCAAAACCAGGAGCTTCATCCGGGTCTCCCATGTGGGTACAGGAGCCTAGGGACTTGGGGCATCTTCTACTGCTTTCCCAGGTGGATTAGCAGGGAGCTGGATCAGAAGTGGAGCAGCTGAGACTCAAACCGGCACCCATATGGGATGCTGGTTCCACAGGAGGTGGTTTTTTCTGCTACACTGCAACGTCAACCCCCCCCCCAAAAAAAAAACCCACATGGTGGAGGGCATCCCGCAGTAAGAGAGCAAGTGCACTCACACCTCGCATCCACCGCCCCCTAAAAAGCCACAGATGCCATCATGGATGTCCTCTGCCCCCAGCCGTGACGTCATCTAATCCTAGTCACCTCCCGAAGGTCCTTCATCTGAATATCACCAATGTAGGAATTTGGGGGGGAGGGTAGCTCCCACCACATGGGCTTCCAGGAGCACAGTCGAGCCATAGCCTTGTCTTGCAACAGCCACCCTTGCCGGATAACACTGGGTTCTGTAGGAGCTGCGGCTCGAGCCCCGTCTCCTCCCCTGGGCTAGCATCTTCTTCACTCTGCCACTTTGGCATTTCTTTATGGACTGACCATGAACTTGAGAGGTGAAGGGGGCTGACCCACAGTGCCGGGGTGGGGGCCACGGTGGGGTGCAGGCAGGCTGCAGACAGGAGGAACAGGCCATGAGAACCACTTTCCCCAGAGGTTTCTCTGTGAGCCCCTGTTGGAATCCACGGCCCAGCTCTGGGCTCAGGGGCAGGGTTCGGGGTGTCACGAAGCACCAGACCGAGGCGTTCATGCCGTGTGTTGTTCCACCCAGGATTTCACCAGGAAAACCGTGATCGGGCTGCTGGACATCTACGGGTTTGAAGTCTTCGACAAGAACGGGTGAGCTCTGTTGGGGCCGCTGTGACCCACAAGGGCTGGGTCCTTTAGAAGGACAAGGAGGGCTCCTTAGCCCACGGTGTGCACAGCAGGAAGTCCAGGATCGGGCGGCCCCACTGCCACTTCTTCTTCCTGTGACAGGTGCCTTCCCGGCTCCGTCACAACGTGGTGGGTGGTGTGACAGTGGCGGGGCTGCCAGGGGAGGAGGCGTGTGGTCAGAGATTCGAGGGGGTGGTTCTGCCTTTGACGACAACTCGCTCCATAAGACCAGCCTTCGCCCCCTCCGAGGGCACAGCCCCAGCGATCTGAGCCTGTCCCACCAGACACCTCCTCTTAGTATCACAACGCTGCGTACCAGGCTTCTAACACAGGGGCCCTTTGGGCTCCTGCCCAAGCCATAGCACCCTCCTCACCTGCCTCTCCCCTGGCCCTCCTTATGGCTTTGGTTGATTTAAGTATCTCTGGCGCTACCAGAACTGATATTCCCTATGTTTGTATCGCTCCTAATTCACAGATCATTCTAGAAGTGGAAAAACCATTATAATTATTTTTAACTTGAATCCTATGATTTGTTTAGTAAATTATTTTAGTAAAAATAACTTGTTTTGCTTTTTCCTCTACTAAAAAATATTGTTACATGGGTTAAGGTTTTGTAAAAAATTAGTGTAGTTCTGGCACGGGAGTTCCTTAAAGCGCTGTGTCTCTAGTTTTGAACAGTTCTGTATCAATTACTGCAACGAGAAACTCCAGCAGCTGTTGATAGAGAGGACCCTGAAGGCGGAGCAGGCGGAATACGAAGCGGAAGGCATCGAGGTACAGGTGGGGACGCACCCTCGCGGAGCCTCCCTCTGGCTCAGAAGTGGCATTGCACCAGAGAGGTTCCGACATGTGCCAAGGCCTGTTTCCCACTCTTCCTCTGCGTACTTCCTAGGAAACCATTCTGATAGAAAAATCTCAAGTTTCCGTTTTTTGATTAACATGTAACACTCATGTACGTTAGGGCACAGGGCAATATTGCACCACATATAAACCGATCGATCAACTAATCAGCAGTTCCATTTCCTTAGGGGAGCATCGTTGTTTGAAGGGTCTCAGGCTCCACGGACTGAGCTGGCCGGGCCTCGCACGGAGCCGGTGGGGGAGAGGGGGGATTATTGCTTTAATACTGGATAGCAGGCCGGCGCTGCGGCTCACTAGGCTAATCCTCCGCCTTGCGGTGCCAGCACGCCGGGTTCTAGTCCTGGTCGGGGCGCCAGATTCTGTCCCGGTTGCCCCTCTTCCAGGCCAGCTCTCTGCTGTGGCCAGGGAGTGCAGTGGAGGATGGCCCAGGTCCTTGGGCCCTGCACCCCATGGGAGACCAGGAGAAGCACCTGGCTCCTGGCTTCGGATCAGCGCAGTGCGCCGGCCACAGCAGCCATTGGAGGGTGAACCAACGGCAAAAGGAAGACCTTTCTCTCTGTCTCTCTCTCTCTCTCACTGTCCACTCTGCCTGTCAAAAAAAAAAAAAAAAAAAAAAAAAAAAAACTGGATAACAAAATCAGGGAAACAGCCTTGGAAAATCATGTTGACCCGCTTCACTGTGGTTGTTGTTGCTTTGCTCGTCTAAACACCTCTTGGAGAATTCTTTCCTCTCCGCCGTTTCAGTGGGAGCCAATCCAGTACTTCAACAACAAGATCATCTGCGATTTGGTAGAAGAGAGGCACAAAGGCATCATCTCCATCCTGGTGAGCCCACCCCCGTGGACTCGGAGCCCACCCCTCTCTAGGGCTCTTTCCCCAGCTGAGCTGCGAAGGGCGGAGCGTGGAATCCCCTGGGTTACTGAGGCTTCCGGTTGAGCGTCTGTGCTGAACTCCTGCCCGGAGCTGTAACTGAGGTCTGCACGTTGGAATCGGTGGACCTGAGTGCCCACTGCCAGGGGAGAAAGCCCACGTGGCTGCCTTCCAGAGGCGGGAGCAGCAGCCGAGACCAGGGGAGTCCTTGTAGCAACTGGTCCCTTTCACCCTTCCTCTTCCCCCACCCCCACTGCCACTACCTGCTCAGGGAGCCCAGTGTTCTAAAGTACAGCGGGGACATTGCTGGGGTGGCTGTGGTTGCCTGGGACACGGATGCCACCTGGCTTCACGGTGTCACACTGGGCAGGTGACTCGAACATCCCCAAGCTCTCATTTCATCATCTGTAAACGGGGAGAGCGAAGGGGTGAGGACAAGTTGAAGGGTAATGCATGTGGCACTCACAGAACCGTGCTGCTGCACCGTCAGCATCCGGACTCCTCATCCGTTCGCCAAACCCATGTCAAGTGCTTACTTGATGCTGGGGTGGGGCCATGAGCTTTGGAACTCAGAGGGGAACAAAACAGATCAAACTCGGACTTTAAGTTTTAGCGTGGAAAGATGGAACAGACGGCTTCATGCGCACAACAGAGATCCTACCAGTGAAAAGCTGCTGGCAGGGAGGGGAGGGGTCCCATCTTGGGTTATGTGAGGCAGGGGCTCCCTGAGCAGGGGACATTGGAGCAAAGATGTGAACGAGGAAAGGGGCGTGCCGTGTAGACATCTGGGCAAGAACTGACAAAACCTAGTTTATGGACAGTGTTGGCATACGTTGCTGAACTCCAGTACTTCTAAATATCTTAATCAACTCGTGCTGGAATTTCATGTTCCATATAGAATTGGAAACATTAGAATTACCTCTTAATTTTGTCTTTAAAAGGGGGTGGGAGGAGGGTGGGGGCCTGTGCTGTGGCAACGCAGGCATCCTGTATGGGGATAGTTCAAGTCCTGGCTGCTCCACTTCTGATCCAACTCCCTGTTAATGCGCCTGGGAAAGCAGCAGATGATGTCCCAGGTGCTTGGATCCCTGCATGCATGTGGGAGACCTAGATGGAGTTCCTGGCTCCTGGCTTTAGTCTGGCCCAGCTCCAGCCATTGTAGCCATCTGGGAAGTGAACCAGCGTGTGGAAGCTCTCTCACTCTCTCGCTCTTCCTCTCTGTAACTCTGCTTTTCAGATAAATAAAGAAATCTTAAAAAAAATTTTGTCCTAACTTCAACCAAGTTCTTTAAGTCAACTGTTGAGTTGATTCATGCATAAGTGATTGAGAGGATCAGTGAAATGTTGTCTTGTTGAGGCCCAAACTAGGAACAGGAAGAGGGGGCTTGAGAAGCGTGAAAGGGTGGTCTCAACTGGTCTCATAACTTCCTTTAAAAAAATTGTATTTATTTGAAAGACAGCGTGACAGAGGAGGAGAGATGGAGAAAAAGATCTTCCACCTGCTGGTTCACTCTCCAAATGCCCACAATGGCCAGAGCTGGTCCAGGCTGAAGCCAAGAGCCCAAAACTCCATCTGGGTCTCCCACATGGGTAGCAGGGAGAGGGGGGTGTTTTCTGAGACACATTAGCAGGGAGCTGGATTTGCCCCAGTGTTCCAGCATGGGATGCCAGGGTCACAGGTGGCAGTTTGACCCCATGGGCCATAGCTCTGGCCCCGAAGTATTTTAATTTAGAACATTCTGCCGAGGCTGGTGACAGCGTTTACCCTTGGAATTGCTGCTGTGGACTGAGGCGTCTCTGTTTCCTTGGAAGGACGAGGAGTGTATTCGGCCTGGTCACGCCACCGACTTGAGTTTCCTGGAGAAATTGGAGGAGAAAGTGGGCAAGCACGCGCACTTCCAAACGTACGTGCTTGATCGGACGGGTGGTGGCGTGGGGGGAGATGACTGTGTCTGTCGGCTTTGGCACGTGGCTGGTGCTCCCCGTAAGCTCAACTGTTTCTTAAACGGCATTCTCACGTGGTTCTCTCACACGTGTGCCTGCCTTTGTCAGCAGAGATCAAATGCAGACATGTTCCGCGTAGGCTTTTGGAAAAGATTTTGCGTCTTGCTTTATCCAGTGATCATTGTATTTTAGACGTACCCACGTACAATCGGATATAAAACACCTACAGTGGTGGGTGTAGACCTGAAACACACAGCCTGATGGGTTGTTTATATGTAACCATGTGACCAGTAAATCAACTTGAAACTAATCTAGACAGAATTTAAGGGCACGCGTCCTGGAGTCGTGATGACCTCGTTTTCTAACCCAGGACGCGTGACTTGAGCAGGCTCCCTGCTCCCGCATCTGTGTTTCCTCTTCTTCAAGATAGGGTCAGTGACATCCCCGCCTCGTAGCACGGGCAGAGGCGACATAAATAACCTGGCCATGGCGGAGCCTCAGCCAGCGCTAGTGACGGCGGGCTTGCTGCAGGTTACCGAAAGGCAAAGTGAGTGAAGTTGCCTGAGCCTAAGGGAGGCAGGGATGGGAGAAAGCTGTGCTACATTCACAGATGGGGCACCATGTCACCATTCGAATGAGACGACACGGCACATGCCCAGTTGTTCCACTGTACACCTCACGGAACTAAGTCAAACCGACTCGGGCAGTGAGCTGTCAGGCTCAGGCTGGGAAAGGGCTTGGGGTCAGAGTGCTCGTGGACTTGGCCACGTTCTGTGTCTTGATCTGGATGGGAAGGTTCATTACATTGTGCGCTCAGGATATGTGTTCTCTGAGTCTACTTTAAAAAAGCGTGCTTCATGAGGAGATAGAATGAAAGGAAGTTTCTTTGGGTGCAAATATAAAAGGAAATCCACAGTCGGCGTGTGAGACGCTGCTCGGGACATCCACGTCCCACGACGGAGGGCCTGGGTTCAAGTCCCGGCTCTGCCCCTGATTCCAGCTCTTGGTTGATGTGCGCCCTGGGCGGCAGCAGCTAATGACCCAAGTAGTCGGGCCCCTGGCACCTGTGTGGGAGACCTGGGTTGAGTTGCTAGTTGCCAGTTCTTGTGGGCGTCTGGGGAGTGAACCAGTGGATGGGCACGCTGTCTCTTTCAAATAAGTTTTAAAAACTGAAATCCATGCATAGTTTTTTCATAATGTACATTTTCCATGAACTTTCTAAAGATATTGATATGTACGATTTCAATTTCTTTGCACCAAAAATAAACACATCTTTTGATTTCTGTGAACTTTCTGAAGTGCCTTTGTCTTTCAAGAAAAAGTTAATTTCTGGAGCGTCAGTATCTGAATCGGGATATTCCTTGAGTCTTCTACTTTTTTAAAGCCCCACAAGTGTAAGGAAGTAAAGCAGTTTTTTGGCTATCACCTGGGAAAATAGATCTGATTTCATTTGTAGCATGCACTTGTGTTTCACTTTTGAATTTTTATCTCTCAGGACTTAGGAGAGAGAAGGTCAAATTTTATTTTTCTTAAAGATTTATTTATTTGAAAGGCAGGGAGAGCGAGAGAGTGAGCAAGAATGAACACGAAAACACACCCTTCCAACTGCTGGTTCACTCCCCAGATGGCTACAACAGCGATGTCTGGGCCAAGCCAGGAGCCCAGAAATCCATCTGGGTCTCCCACATGGGTGCAGGGACCCGAGCACTTGGGCCATCTTCTACTGCTTTCCCAGGTGCATTAGTGTGGAGCTGGATTGGAAGTGGAGCAGCCGGGACTCAAACTGGCACTCCAGTATGGGACACTGGTGTTGCAAGTATGGCTTTTAACCCACTGCACTACGACTCTGGCCCAGGATCTGATTTTGGAGAGAAGTTCATCTTTAGTCAGATGAACTGGGCAGCGAGCCTTCCTGGGCCCCTGTGGCCGGCTCTCGGCACCAGCCTTCATCTGCTAGTCATCTTCCTAAACGTCTCCCCCAACCCCCACCCTTTGCTTCAAGCATCGGGGCCCTTCCGTTGCAGTGGAGCCTGCGGGCTGAGTTCCTGTCTTTCTCTCTTGTAGCCGTAAGCTGGCTGGCCCTAAGGGCCGGAAGAGGATTGGCTGGATGGAGTTCCGGCTCCTCCACTATGCGGGAGAGGTTACCTACTGCACCAAGGGTGAGTGGCATGGCTGCAGGCCGTGGCCTTGCATGTGGCCTTGTGTGTGTGTGCTCAGCCTAGTCACAGACGCAGCTCCCTTGTAGCATAGCGGGTAAAGCCTCCGTCCGCAGTGCTGGCATCCCATATGGGCACCAGTTTGAGTCTCGGCTGCCCTACTTCCGATCCAGCTCTCTGCTATGGCCTGGGAAAGCAGTGGAAGATGGCCCAAGTCCTTGGGCTCCTGCACCCACATGGGAGACTGGGATGAAGCTCCTAGCTTTCCCTGGCTATGGTGGCCCCTTTGGGGAGTGAACAGTGGATGTAAGATCGATCTCTCTCTCTCTCTCTCTCTCTCTCTCTGTCTCCCTCCGTCTCCCCCCGTCTCCCCACCCCCTTCTCTCTCTGTAATGTTTCAAATAAAATAAATCTTTAAAAAATCCCCCCTGAGGAAGTGTCTCCTGTCCATCCCAAAGGATGCCTGATCCCGCACTTGCCTGTGCCTGGAAATGACTTTCTCACTTTATTGATTGATTTTATATGTGAGGGGACTCTGAAAAGTTCATGGAAAGTGCATATCACTAAAACTCTGGCCGGCGCCGCGGCTCAATAGGCTAATCCTCCACCTGCAGCGCCGGCACACCAGGTTCTAGTCCCGGTCGGGGCGCCGGATTCTGTCCCAGTTGCCCCTCTTCCAGGCCAGCTCTCTGCTGTGGCCAGGGAGTGCAGTGGAGGATGGCCCAAGTGCTTGGACCCTGCACCTGCATGGGAGACCAGGAGAAGCACCTGGCTCCTGGCTTCGGATCGGCGCGGTGCACTGGCCACAGCGCACCAGCCGCAGCGGCCATTGGAGGGTGAACCAATGGTAAAGGGAGACCTTTCTCTCTGTCTCTCTCTCACTGTCCACTCTGCCTGTCAGAAAGAAAGAGAGAGAGAGAGAGAGAGAGAGAGAGGGAGGGAGGGAGGGAGGGAGGGAGAGGGAGGGAGGGAGGGAAAGAAGGAAAGAAGGAAGGAAGGAAGGAAGGAAGGAAGGAAGGAAGGAAAGGAAGGAAGGAAGGAAGGAAGGGAAGGAAAGGAAGGAAGGGAAGAAAGAAAAGAAAGAAAGAAAAGAAAGAACTGTGTGGCTTCCAGAAATGTGTGCACCACCGTGAACTTCTGATTGCAATTTCCGAGGACTTTTTGAAGTCCGTCCTATAACCCCTCTTTGAGAGGTAACTTGTACACCGTTCACATCCACCTAAGTTTCATCCATTGGTGCAGCCCTCACTACAGTCAATCCTGGAACATTCCGTCACCAGCACAGACACCTGTGCCTGTTACCAGCTGCCGCATGCGGCCCAGCCCCTACAGTCTGAGGCCACAAATTCACCCACCTTCCGTTTGCACAGATGGCTGGTTCTGGGCACTTTGAAATGACTGGAATCATACGTGGTCTTTTCGTCTGACTTCTTCCACGTAGCATCATGTTTTCAAGGGTCATCCCTGTTGCCCTTCCTTTTCCTTGCCAAGTAATACTCCACCGTGTGGCCGTAGCGCTTGTGTTACCTGTTCATCGGGCTGACGGGTGGCTGGTGCACTGTTCTTGGCTACTGTGAATACTGCTGCCACGGCTATTGCCGTGTAAGTTTTGGGCTAGACGTAGGTCTTTGTCTCTTGGGCGTCCCTAGGCGTAGAATGGCTGGGTCATACCTAACTCTGGGTAAAAGCCTTTAGAAGAACTGCCCGGCTGTTACCCACAGCGGCCGCACTGCTGTCTGTTCCCAGAGCAGGGTGTGGCTTCTGGATTTTGCACTGCCAGGTCGATGCTTACTGTCGTCTCTGTTCATTTTGTGTCCTGGGGAATGGAAGAGGGAGGTGACGCCCCGGAGCTGGGGTTTGCGGTTTCCCAGCAGCTGTGGGTGTTGGATGTCTTCTCGTGTGCCCGTTGGCCATTTGTATTTCTCCCTTGAAGAAATGTCTGTTCTGATCCTGTGCCTGTTTTTAGAAAATAATTAGTTTGGGCCAGAGCTGTAGCTCACTTGGTTAATCCTCCACCTGCGGCGCTGGCATCCCATATGGGCGCTGGGTTCTAGTCCCGGTTGCCCCTCTTCCGGTCCAGCTCTCTGCTGTGGCCCGGGAGGGCAGTGGAGGATGGCCCAGGTCCTTGGGCCCTGCACCCGCATGGGAGACCAGGAAGAAGCACCTGACTTCGGATCAGCGTAGCTCCGGCCGTAGCGGCCATTTGGGGAATGAACCAATGGAAGGAAGACCTTTCTCTCTGTCTCTCTCTTGCTGTCTGTAACTACTGTCAAATAAATTTTAAAAAGAAAAGAATTAGTTTGAGAGAGAGAGCGCTCCTGTCTGTTGGTTTGCTCTTCCATCTCCAGGCCTGGGCCTGAAGCTGGGAACCAGAGAGGCAACCCCAGGCCTCCCGCGTGGGTGGCAGAAGCCGGACAGCTGCAGCACCTCTGCTGCCTCTCGGGGTCTGCGGACCCCTGGAAGCTCGGGACGGGGTCACTGGGGTCTTCACCGCTGAGCCACACGCCTGCCCTGCCTCTCTGACAAGTCAGGTTTCCTGTTTTTCTTGTTCTTGAGTTGTAAGTGTTCTTTATATATTCTGGATCCTGGACCCTTATCAGATACACCGCGTGTGAGTATTTTCTCCATGTCTAGGGGTTGTCTTGTTGCTTTCTTCACATTCTTTTTCTTAGGATTAATTTATTTAGGGGGGAGGGGAGAGGAGGGAGGGAGGGAGGACGGACGGATGGACGGACGAACTCGGGAAATTAATCTTGCATTTGCTGGTTCACCCCCCAAGTGCCCACAGCAGCCCGGGCTGGGCCAGGCTGGGGCCAGGAGCTCAATCCAGGTCTCCCACATGCACGGTAGGGACCAAGTACTTGGGCTATCACGTGCTGCCCATCCCCCATCCCCCACCGGCCCCAGGAAGCTGGAATGGAGAACAGAGCTGGGGCCGAAACCCAGGCACCCCATAGGGTGTCTCATCCACTGGGCTAATCCCGTGCCTGTCTTCGGTTCTTTACCTCTGTGACGTGGACAGAATCATTCTCCCCCTTTGCACCCATGAGAGTCGGGAGGGTCACCCAGCCAGGCGGGACGCGGCAGAGCTGGAGCGCCTGCATCCGCGCCACGGCAGCTGCACTTCCTGGGGCACCTGCAGGTCCTCTCCGCCATGAGGCTGTGCCCTGGCTTACTGGGTGGACGCTGCTTGTTTTCAGTGTTTTCTCTTCCAGACAATACTGTCTTAGACATCTTCATGTGCGTATTTTTTTTTCTTGGCCCTCTGGTACTCATCTTGTCCCTACGACACATTCCCCTGCGTGGCAATGCTCAGTTACAGGTTAAATCAAAACTCGGGGCAAATACCCCTAAGGTGGGAATGACCCCAATAAATACCTCTCAGTGGATGCATAAATGAGCAAAATGCGGTCTCTACCAGTGTGCCCCAAAAGTTTGTGGAAAATGCAATTAAAAGATGTTCATGTTGGAGCAAGTTATTTTTGAAATCCATGCACACAAGGGACTTCAAAAAGTTCATGGAAAATATGGATCATTCAAATTGCATTGATTTCAAAAACATTTTGCACCTAAATAAATTACTCTTTTAATCTTTAATTTTAATTTTGGTGAACTCTCTGAAGTACCTTCCTACAAACAGTACAAGAGGAAATAGGTTTGGGCACTGGGCTAGCAGCTTGGGATGTGGGTTAGGACACCCAGGCTTCCACACCAGGGTGCCTGGGGTTTGAGTCCCAGGTCTGGCTCCTGACTTCAGCTTCCAGCCAGCAAGGACCCTGGTGGACAGTGGAGATGGCTCAGGCAGCTGGCTTCCTGCTACCCCCGGGAGGGTGAGCTCTTGGCTCCTGGCTTTAGCTCTGGCTGTTGCAGGTGTTTGAGGAATGATCCAGCACGTGTGTGGGGGAGGGGCTCTCTATATACTCTCTCTCCCTCCCTCTCTCTCCCCCCTCCCTCCCTCTCTCCCTCTCTCTTTCTCCCCCCCACCCCATCCCCTCTCTTTCTCTCTCTATAAATTTTTATTTATTTGGGAGGCAGACACACACAGATCTCCCATCCACTGGTTCACTCTCCAGATGCCCGCAACACTGAACCCAGAAGCCGCGAACTCAGTCTGGCTCTCCCACGTGGGCGGCAGGGACTCAAACTACTAGAGCCGTCACCTGCTGCCGCCCAGGGTGCGTGTGAACAGGAAGCCAGAATCAGGAGCAGAACTGGACTCCATCCTAGGCACTCGGACATGGGCGTCCCAACTGATCCCACTTGGCAAACGCCCACCCCCTCCGTTACTTCTGTGTGGTCCCCTGCGTGTGGTTCTCTGCTCCTGGACCACAGCCTGTGCACAGGACTGAGCCGAAAGGCTGTGGTTTAAGTGACAACGTCAGGGTTCAGGGTGTAGCACGTGAGCTATGCTCACTTCTGAGGACCTGGTCCAGACACCCGGGGCAGTGTCAGGAGACCTGCGTGTATGTCACAGTGGGGGAGGTGCCACCAGCATCCGGCATGAGCAGCCACCAGCAACGCTGCCCAGTGTCCTACAGGGCTACTGCCTGGCCCCAGGTATCAACAGGGCCAAGGTTGGAGAGCTCTGTTCTAGGAGACGACTTTCAGGGTTCCCCTCCGCCATCAGCTGCAACAGAACCGCACTGTTAGAAGCCGTCCATTCCAACAGGTGTTTTTATCAAATGTTTTTACAGGGTTCCTAGAGAAAAACAACGATCTCCTTTACAGACATCTGAAAGAAGTAAGTGTGGACGCGGTCCCTGTGCTTCTGCGGGTCCCGTGTCGCCTGTGCCCGTGGTCTGGGAGGTGTGGCCTCGTTGATGGTTCTCGTGCGTACATGTCCCAGCACAGCCGTTGACGGTCATCTGAGCTGCTCACTCAACAAACGGGTTTAAGTGGGCGTGGGACCACGCCGTGTGCCGGCTCTGGGGTCTCAGCCGTGCGCGAGACTGAGTCCCTGTCCTCGGGGGCTCCCAGCTGGAGGCAGGGGTGGCGTATACGTGTGTACATCAAAGGGGCTGGTGCAGTGGCGTAGCGGGTAAAGCCACTGCCTGTGACGCCAGCATCCCATATGGGTGCCAGTTTGTGTCCCGGCTGCATCACTTCCGTCCAGCTCACTAATGGCCTGGGGAAAGCAGTGGCAGATGGCCCAAGGACTTTGGGCCCCTGCACTCACGTGGGAGACCCGGATGGAGCTCCTGGCTTTGACCTGGCTCAGCACTGGTCATTGCGGGCATCTTGGGGGTGAACCCCAGCAGATGGAAGATCTCTTTCTCCATCTCTCTCTGCAGTGCTTTCAAATAAATAAATCTTTTTATATCAATGTTACTCATCAGTGAAAAGTACCAGGAAGAAATGATCAAGGAACTGTAATTGAAGGGGACACTTAGAGTTACATAGAGAGGGAGAAACCAAGAGCGAGAGCTTCCATCTGCTGGTTCACTCCCCACATGGCCGCAGTGGGCAGGGCTTGGCCAGACCGAAGCCAGGAGCTTCATCTGGGTTTCCCAGGTAGGTTGCAAGGGCCCAAGTCCTTGGGCTGTCTTCTGCGGCTTTCCCAGGCCATCAGCAGGGAGTTGGCTTGGAAGTGGAGCAGCTGGGGCTCAAACCAGTGCCCATATGGGAGGCCAGCTTCGTAGGCGATGGCTTTCCCCACTGCGCCACAATGCCGGCTGCCAAAGGGGACACTTTTCATTGAGGAATTTGAGAAGATACCTTTGTGGAGATGGCCTTGAGCTGAAGCCTCAATGCGGGTGGCTTTGCAGCACTGGGGGCAGGTCAAAGGGACCGGCCTGTGCAAAGGCCCTGTGGCCCAGAGGGACTCGGGCTGTGCTCGGGGAGGGGTGACTTTAGGAACCCAGGCTGAGAGCTGTTCTGTGCAGTGAGAATGTGCTGGGTGACGGGGCCCGAGCACGAGGACCTGAGGCCGGGCTCAGTCCCCGCTCACGCAGGCTCAGACCGTGGGGTGGGGCAGGAACCGGGATTGGGCCCCGGGAGCTGCTGCTGGTTCCATTGGCCGCGCCCAGCAGAGAAACCTTGGGTCTTTACAGCCTTTGTTTTGTGTTGAAATAGTTACCTGTTTGGGGCAAAACTGGATTTTGCTGGATTTACTGACAAATAAAAGGCTTTCATGTAAAGGTCACCTTTTCCGGATGCTCTGGGGAGTGTTTTCCTCCCCCCACCCCCACCCCGAGCTTTCCCCACCTGCTGTGGGACTGCTGTGTCCCGGGCCGGTGAACAGTTACCTCTGGGCCTCAGCCCCAGGCAGTCGCCATCTGCGGCTGAGCCCCTGCACAACCCCTTCTCTGTCAGGGACCTGTGGCAGGTGTCCCTGTGGGTGGGGTGGGTCTCCACGCATGGTTCCTATGGCCAGCACGTGAGTGGAGACGTCTGGTTTAAAAAAAAAAGGGGGAGGGAGGGACCAGCAGCCAGTGGCCAGCATTTGTCCTGGTGGTCAGGACGCCACGTCCCACATTGGAGTCCCTGGGTTCGAGTCCTGGCTGGCGCCCAGCCAGATTCCCGCTGATGCAGCCCTGGGAGGCGGCAGTGGCCGCACAAGTAGCCGTGTCCTGGCCTCTTACCTGGGAGACCCAGGTTGAATTCTCGGCTCCTGGTCCCGGCCCTGGCCCAGCCCCAGCTATTATGAACACTTGGAGAACAAACCAAAAATGGAACCTTGTGCCTGCTCGCTCACGGTCCCTCCCCAGCCACCCCATCTACAGATCTAAAAATAATAGCAACAAAACCTGGAAACCGTGTCCCCTCGCTGGCTGTCCTCTCTGTGGGCCACAGCCGTTCCTGCCACGATCCAGTCCACGCAGTGTGTGTCTCACGGGGAAGAGAAATCTCTGTCCCTTCCTTCACCCACCGGGGCTGAAGCTCAGGATGTCCTCAGGGCTCATCCATGTTGTGGCTTGGACCAGAATTTCCATTTTAAGACAGAATAGGAGGGGCCAGTGCTGTGGTGCAGTGGGTTAACACCCTGGCCTGCAGTGCCATCATCCCATAGGGGTGCTGGTTCGAGACTTGGCTGCTCTACTTCTGATCCAGCTCCCTGCTATGGCCTGTTCGGAAAGCAGTGGAAGATGGCCCAAGTCCTTGGGCCCCTGCACCCACGTGGGAGACCCAGAAAGAAGCTCCTGGCTTCAGACTGGCACAGCTCTGGCCATTGCAGCCAATTGGGGAGTGATGCAGTGGATGGAAGACCTCTCTCTCTGTCTTTCTCTCTCTCTGAGTCTCCTCTCTCTGCCTCTGCCTCTCCTCTCTCTGCCTCTCCTCTCTCTGTGTAACTCTTTCAAATAAATAAATAACTCTTTAAAAAAAATAGGAGGCAGCATTGTGGCACAGCAGGCTAACGCCGACTTGAGTCTCAGCTGCTGTTTCTGATCCAGTTCCCTGCTGAGGCACCTGGGGAAGCAATGTAAGATGGCCCAAGTGCTTGGGCCCCTGCCACTTACACGGGAGACTCAGATGGAATTCCAGGCTCCTGGCTCCAGCCTGGCCATCGTGGCCATCTGAGGAGTGAACCAGCGGATGGACGTCTCTCTCCCACTCTGTGCCAGTGCACCGTGCACTCTGCACCTTGCTCTTTCCACTGAGTGCCACAGCTTGGAGATGGCTTTTTTTCTTAACATTTATTTTATTTACTTGAAAGGCAGAGTTAGAGGGAGAGACAGACTTGATCAGAGTTCTTCCATCTGCTGGCTCATTCCCCAAATGGCCACAACAGCCAGGGCTTGGTCAGGCTGAAGCCAGGAGCTTCTTCCGGGTCTCCCATGTGGGTGCAGGGGCCCAAGCACTTGGGCTGTCCTCTGCTGTTTTCCCAGGTGCATCGGCAGGGAGCTGGATTGGAAGTGAAGCGGTTGGAACTCAAACTGATGCCCCTATGGGATGCCAGCACTGCAGGTGTTGGCCACAACACCAGCCCCCAGAGATTTTTTTTAAAAAAAATTTAAAAATTTCTACATTTTAAGCTAGCGCTGTGGCTCACTAGGCTAATCCTCCACCTTGCGGCACCGGCACACCGGGTTCTAGTCCCGGTTGGGGCGCCGGATTCTGTCCCGGTTGCCCCTCTTCCAGGCCAGCTCTCTGCTGTGGCCCAGGAGGGCAGTGGAGGATGGCCCAGGTCCTTGGGCCCTGCACCCACATGGGAGACCAGGAGAAGCACCTGGCTCCTGGCTTCGGATTGGTGTGGCACCGGCTGCAGCGGCCATTGGAGGGTGAACCAATGGCAAAAGGAAGACCTTTCTCTCTGTCTCTCGCTCTCACTCTCCACTCTGCCTTTAAAAAAAAAAATTAAAAAAAAAAAAACCTCTACATTTTAAAGGATTTACTTATGTATTTGAGAGGCAGAGTTACAGAGAGAGCCAGAGAGAGTTCTTCCATCCACAGGTACACTCCCCAAATGGCCACAGCAGTGGAGCTGGGCCTATCCGGAGCCAGGAGGCAGGAGCTTCTCCCAGATCTCCAAGGGGGTATGGGAGCCTAAGCACGTGAGCTGTCCTCTGCTGTTCTCCTAGGCACACCAGCAGCGAGCTGGACTGGAAGCAGTGCAGCCGGGACTCGAACCGGTGCCCACATGGGACGCCAGCACTGCAGGCAATGGCTTATCCCACTACGCCACAGCGCTGGCCCCTCAAGATTGCTCTTAAAGAGCCAGTTAATTCTGTAATGGCTGAACTGGGTTGGGAGAAATTCTTGCTTCGTATAGCAGAGGAAAACACCTTGGCAGGTAGAGAAAGCAGTTAGATGTAGTATTTTGAACATTTCCTTCTGTATTTTTAAATAATATTTATTTAAAGACAGAGGTCTTGCTTCTGCTGGTTCATGCCCCTATGTGCCCATAATGACTGGGGCTGGGCCAGGCTGAAGCTGGGAACTCGGTCCAGGTCTCCCTCGTGGGTGGCAGAGACCCAGCCGTCACGGCTGCCTCCCAGGGTGCACATGAGCAGGAAGCTGGAATGGAAGTGGAGCTGGGACTCGACACTGTGCTGATACGGGATGCAGGCGTCCCGAGAGGACTCTTAACTGCTGTACCCAGCGTCTCCACACCCTGTCCTTTCGTGTTTGATCCTCTCTGCTCTCGCCTGGAAAGTCTGCGAGCGCTCACGATGATGCGGGTGGCTCTGTCACCCGCGCGCACTTCTGCAACCTTCCTGTGGGTCCCTTAGTGATTTTGGACACAGCGAGCGCACAGCCGCTTTCTCTTCACGTCCAGGTGCTGTGCAGGTCTAAGAACAGCATCCTCAGGGAATGCTTCCTGGTGGCCGAGTTGGAGAACCGCCGGAGGCCGCCCACGGTGAGTGCACAAGATGCGCCCAAAGGACTGGAGAGGGAAGAGGAGCCACCTGGGAGCGCACAGGCCTCGGGTCCCCTGCACTGTGACGCTGCCCCTCTCCATTTCTGGAAGCATCCCTCTGTAATGGATCCTGCTAAATGTGTTCTTCCTGCGTGGTTCGCGCCTGTTCGTGCACCTGCAGGCATTCCCTCGTGCACCTGCTGCAGGCCAGGGGTCAGCAGTAACGAGCCAGCCAAGATAGCTCTCCTCAACAGGCTGGCCAACCCGGGGGAGAGGGCAGAGGAATACATCCTCAAATAACACAGAACTTAGGGGGGGGGGGGCGTCAGGAAACACAAGGGGAGGTGGCGGAGAGTGGCAGGGCTCAGCTATAGCACGGGGTTCCCGGGATTCCCGGGAGCGCTCCTCGTGGCCGTCCTGGACGGACGGCGTGTCCAGCTTCCGTGGCACCAGCCCAGCCCTGAGCATCTCCACTTCTCGAGGCCTCCAAAGCCACCTCTCAGTGGGGCCAAAGGGAAGAAGGGGCAGGGCCACCTGCGGAGGGTTGGGTTGTAAGGCGCCACGCGCTCTGTGTTGCCCCGGGAAGCAGCGGCGTCGACTCGGCTCGTGCTCTCTCTGCGCAGGTGGGGACGCAGTTCAAGAACAGCCTGAGCAGCCTCCTGGAGATCCTCATCTCCAAGGAGCCCTCATACATCCGCTGCATCAAGCCCAACGAGAGGAAGGAACCCAGTGAGTTACACGTCATCCTGGGCGCCCAGCTCGGAGGCCGGGGCAGCCCTGGGTTCTGATGCCAGGAGGCTGCCTCGTAGCCCCCGGGACAAGAACCCATTTCATTTTGTAAGACGTTTCAATGTTGTTTTTAAAGGGACTTCAATTGAAAGGTGGAGAGAAAGGGATCTCCCATCTGCTGGTCCACTCCCCCTGACCCCAAATGCCTGCCGACAGCCAGAGCTGGGTCAGGCCAGAGTCGGGAGCTGACGTCTCAACCCAGGTCTCCCACGTGGGTGGCAGGGACCTGACTCCTTGAGCCATCCCTGCTGCCCCCAGGGCGTGTGTTAGCAGGGAGCCGGGCTTGGAGGCAGAGCTGAGGCTAAAACCCAGGCATGCAGCATGGGGTGCTGGCATCGCAAGCGTCTTGTCCACTCTACCGAATGCCCGCCCCTGTTCGCCTGTTTAAATGGTAGAGGGTAGGGGCCTGTGTCGCGGTGCAGTGGGCTAAGCTTCCACCTGCAATGCCAGCACCCGTATCGGAGCACTGCAGTGAGTCCCAGCTGCTCTGCTTCCAGTCAAGCTCCCTGCTCATGTGCCCAGGAAGGCAGCAGACGATAGCCCAAGTGCTTGGGACCCTACTGTGCGTGCAGGAGGCCCGGATGGAGCTCCAGGCTCCCAGCTTTGGCCCTGGCCATTGCAGTCATTTGGGGGGTGAACTAGTGGATGGAATCTCTCTGCTTCTTCCTCTTTCTCTGTTACTCTGCCTTTCAAATAAATAAAATGTGTCTTTAAAAATATAAAAATGGGGGCTGGTGCTGTGGCATAGCAGGTAAAGCCACTGCCTGCAGTGCCGGAATCCCGTGTAGGTACAGGTTCGAGTCCTGGCTGCTCCTCTTCCTATCCAGCTCTCTGCTGTGGCCCAAATGGGGGACCCGGAAGAAGCTCCTGGCTTCCAATGGGTCCAGGTCTGGCCATTGCAGCCATTTGGGGAGTGAACCAGCAGATGGAAGACATCTCTCTCTCTCTGCCTATGCCTCTCTGTAACTTTGCCTTTTAAACAAATAAATAAATCTTTAATATATATGCACGTAAAAATGTTTGGAAGAAAAAAGAGGGTAAATGAATCAGGAAGGGGTCCCATGTGAGCACTGCTTAGAGGCTGCCCGTCTGAGGAGCAGCACAGCTCAGCCGGGCCAGATGGAGGAGGTGAGAGGAGGCAGCATCACTTCTCTCCAGCTAGTGAACCACCTTCTAGAATGGTCCATGACCTGGGGATTTTCTAAGCTCTTGCTGTGGTGGATTCGTACAGTCCTGCGGATAGAGGTGTGCAGAGGCCTGGTCAGACGAGCAAATGGATAAAGCAGATTGGGTGTGAGGCAATTGGGGATGGTGGGGGCTGCAGCCACCTGGGGACAGACACCCTGTCAAAGCGGTGGCCGCACCAGTCCCTTCTGGCTAGGTGTTGCCATGTGAGACTCCAGGCCCAGGATGGCTGGATCTCGCGATTTTTCAAAAGAATTTGAAAAATCTAGACTTTTTTCCTATAAGATCTACCTGTTTGAAAACCACAGTCGAGGGGCAGACATCTGGTGCAGTGGGTAAGCCACCGCTCTTGGTGCTCGCGTGTCAGGGTGCCGGGCCGGAGTCTCGGCCCCTCTGCTTCCCATCCAGCTTCCTGCTGATGTGGGCAGGAGGCGATGGCGCAAGTGCTGGGGTCCCTGCCGGCCACGTGGGAGGCCTGGGGGGAGTTCCACGCTCCTGGCTTTGACCTGGCCCAGCCCTGGTTATCACAGGTGTTGGGGAAGTGAACCAGCCCATCACTTTTTCTGCCTTTCAAATAAAATGAAAATAAACGCTGTTGGCAAGTGTGTGTTTTAAGAACAAAATCATGGCCTGAAAGAATGGGCTATCAGTTTGTGGCCTCTGCTCTGGATGAGACGGAGCCGTTGGGTGCCTGACCGTGGTTCTCGCCTCTTTCTCCCAAGGCAAGTTCGACGACCTTCTCATAAGGCACCAGATCAAATACCTGGGGCTGATGGAGCACCTGCGGGTGAGGCGGGCCGGCTTCGCGTACCGGCGCAAGTACGAGCATTTCTTGCAGAGGTAAAGTTGGCTTTGTGGGGCTGAAGCCGATGAAGTCACGCGCCTGCCTGCCTGCCGGGGTACTTGATGGCTTTGTGAAGTAACAGAATTAAAAGACAGGTTTGGGGCTGGCGTTGTGGTCCAGCAGGTTAAGTGTGACATCCGCCTGTGACGCTGGCCCTGCTGCTCCTCTTCCTGACCCAGCTCGCTGCAAACGTGCCTGGGCAAGCAGCAGGCGATGGCTCCGGTGCCTGGGCCCCTGCAATCCACATGGGAGACCTGGCTGTAGTTCCCGACTCCTGGCTTTGGTCTGGCCCAGCCCTAGTGTTGCAGCCATTTGGGGAGTGAACCAGGAGATCAGAGATCCATTTCTCCCTCCCTCTCTCCCTCTCCCCCCTCCCTGTGCCTTTGAAATAAATCTTTTTTAAGTTTTTATTTTGGTACAAGAAATTTAGAAACTCATGCCTGGCTTTTTTCATAATATGCCTTTCCCACACACTTTCTAAAGAGCTTCAACTTTTTTTTTTTTTTTTTTTTTTTTTTTTGCACCAAAAGTGATCTTTTCATTGTTCTGTGGACTTTATGAAATATCCTCATGGTATGTGCAAGTCTCTGGGATAAGCTAGTAAATGACATGGCATCCATCAGGGAACTCGGCTTATTAAGGGCTATATCTAGGACACTAAAACAAAACAAAACAAAAAAATCCTAGCATTTTGGAGAACATGAAAACCCAAGTCGATTTCCCCTTCACTGTGCTCTAAGCCCTAACTTGTGAATCAAGGATGGGCAAGGCCAAGTGCATGGACCTGCCACCAGGGGGCAGATGTGGGCAGTGTCCGTCTTGGGTCTGACCCAGCTGTTTAGAATTCGATGCTGGTTTGGGGTCTTGGCCTCATGGGTGTTAACAGTGGGTGTTAGTGGTGGGGAGCCACATGCCTGGGTCCAAATCCTCATGCTGTCTTCTAAGAGTTGTGTCCATCTCCTTGCCTGTAGCGTGAAAGTTAGGGTGTCTGCCCTCAGGAGGTTCATGGGATTTAATGATATGCCCCCCACCCCCCACGCTACTCACACACCAACCCATCTTTGGTGAGCTGGTGCTACTGAAATGGCAACACAGGGGCCAGTGCTGTGACAGCCAGCACTCGCAATACCCGCAGTCCATGTCCAAGTGACAGCGGGAATCCTGGCTACACTTTCTCTGATCCAGCCTGCTCCCGACGTGCGTGGGAGGGCAATGGAGGATGACCCAAGTGCTTGGAGCCCTGAAACCTGTGTGGGAGGCCAGGACGGAGTTCTTGGCTCCTGGCTTCGGCCTGACCCAGCCTGGGCTGTTGCAGTCATTTAGGGAGTGAATCGTTTATTGAGCTTGGTCTGTACCAAACACTGTACGTGCATTACCTCCCTTGAAGCCTCGGCACAGCCCCGTGAGGAAGGGCCTGTTACTGTTCACACTGCACAGGGAAGGACCTAAAGTGACTGCTCTGGTTCCTGAGCTGGGCGGGAAGCCAGCAGTCCGAGCCCCGTCCGGCTCCTCCCACAGTGTTGCCTCTAGCCTTGCTTCACAGGTACCTGTGAACTCTGCGTTCACCTGCTGCCTGAGGTTGGTGAATCACGGTGAACTTTAGTGGTGTGGACGAAGGACACACCTGCGGAGTCAGGTTCTTAAGTCCACATTGGAGCCAGAATTACCCTTGGGAAATACTTCTTGTCACTTCCCAAGCGTGCTAGCTTTTCCGATTTGTCTGTTCATTGGTTTTTGTGGCTGTGGTGAATTAAGCTGCTACTGATGTACTTTTAAAAAACAAGGTTTAGGGGCCAGCACTGTGACGTAGCAGGTAAAGCTGCCACCTGCAGCACCGGCATCCCATATGGGCACCAATTCGAGTCCCGGCTGCTCCACTTCTGATCCAGCTCTCTGCTATGGCCTGGGAAAGCAGTAGAAGGTGGCCCAAGTTCTTGGGCCCCTGAACCTGCCTGGGAGACCCAGAAGACACTCCAGGCTCCTGGCTCCTGATCAGCCCAGCTCCAGCCATTGTGGCCACTGGGCAGTGAACCAGTGGATGGATGACCTCTCTCCCTCTGCCTCTCCTGTAACTCTTTCAAATTAATAAATCTTAAAAAAAAAAACCACAAAGGTTTATTTATTTGAAAGGCAGAGTTACAAAGAGAGGGAGAGAGCGAGCTTCCATCCACCAATTCATTCCCCAAATGGCCACAACAGCCAGGACTAGGCCAGGCTGAAACTGGAAGCTCCATGTGGGTCTCCCACAGTGGCTCAAGCACTTGGGTCACCTCCCACTGCTTTGCCAGGTGCATTAGCAGGGAGCTGGATAGAAAGTGGAGCAGCCGGGACTTGAACCATCACTGATATGGGATGCTGGAGTTGCAGGGGGAGGTTTACCTCACTGCACCACAGCACCGGCTCCTGCTGTGAACACTCTTGTACGAGTTGTATACGTGGACCCGTGTTTTCATCTCTTAGATATTTAAAGGATCCTCAGAATGTTTGCTGAAAACATGCATTAGCTCTCAAGTCCACTTTCCCAAGAACTCTTCAAAGTAGCCTCACATAGCTAGGAGTGAGACAGAGTTAGCCAGCCTCCCTCACATAGCCAGGAGTGAGACAGAGTTAGCCAGCCTCCCTCACATAGCTAGGAGTGAGATGGAGTTAACCAGCCTCCCTCACATAGCCAGGAGTGAGACAGAGTTAACCAGCCTCCCTCACATAGCTAGGAGCAAGATGGAGTTAACCAGCCTCCCTCACATAGCTAGGAGTGAGATGGAGTTAACCAGCCTCCCTCACATAGCCAGGAGTGAGATGGAGTTCATAGCCTCCCTCACATAGCTAGGAGCGAGATGGAGTTAACCAGCCTCCCTCCCATAGCCAGGAGTGAGATGGAGTTAACCAGCCTCCCTCACATAGCTAGGAGTGAGACAGAGTTAACCAGCCTCCCTCACATATCTAGGAGTGAGATGGAGTTAACCAGCCTCCCTCACATAGCCAGGAGTGAGATGGAGTTCATAGCCTCCCTCGTATCCATACAAAGTCCGTCCTATACAATGATGCGGTTTTTGCGCCGATCCCACACACCCTCCTGCAGCTGACTTAGAACAGCTGAGCAGCGGTCGCTCTGTCACTCCGGGAGTTAGGGCAAACGTCTGTTCATGCACAGGACGATTACAGTTGTTCCCAGGGATTTCCTATGCACAGAAGCAGAACCCATGGACATGGGGGGTGGGGGGGCACGAACGTCCTTGGGTTGAGTGTTCGATGACATCGATGCTCTGTGCAGACAGGTTAGGCACCCAGGCTGCTGAGTTTTTTTTTTTTCCTTGCCACATGTGTGTCCTTGGACCTGAGGAAGCTCATTGGATCAAAACACCACGTTTTACAATGAGCAGCTAAGGCTAAGCAGACCTCTGGGGGTGGGGGTGGGGTGGAGAAAGGGAGAGCCACTGCTCATGTCTGCTTCCTGTCCCTGTAGGTACAAGTCCCTGTGCCCAGACACCTGGCCGCACTGGCGCGGGCCTCCAGCAGAGGGCGTAGAACGTCTCATCAAGTACATTGGCTACAAACCTGAGGAGTACAAGTTAGGGAGGTAAGTGGCCCGGAAGTCGCCGACCACTTTCTTCCCAAAGGTTTCAGGCGTGGATCTGTGTCCATCTATGGCCTGGACATACATTTTATGTGTTTTACGTAGATGAACAAGCATATGTTTCCAGCCACTCAATTTAAACACAGCTCTGGACGGTTAGCAGGAGAGGACCACGAGCCATCCCCTTTGTTCAAGATTTATTTTTACTTACTGGAAAGGCAGAGTTCGAATCTTCCATCTGCTGATCCACTTTCCTAGATGGCTGCAACAGCCAGGGCTGGGCCAGGCTGAAGCCAGGAGCTTCCTCCGGGTCTCCCAGGCAGGTGCAGGGGCTCAAGCACTTGGGCCTTCCTCTGCTGCCCTCCCAGGCACATCAAGCAGGGAGCTGGGGCAGAAGTGAAACAGCCGGGTCTTGAATGCGATCAGTATTTGTGATGTGTCTTGGACGGTTAATGGGGCCGCCTTTCAAACTTGGACTTGCACTCTTTTTAGAAAGCAGAGGAGCACAATTCAAAGCCACTTCAGGTTAGGATAGCGTTGTCCCTTCCTAGGGCCGCACAGCCGATTAGCACAAAGTGACTGCCCTACAGCAACAGCCGCTTAATCCCAAAGTTTCTGGGGGCCACAGGTTCAAAAGCAAGGTGTTGGCAGGACCGCGGCCTCCGGGAGGCGCCTTCCCTGCCCCTTGCAGCTTCTGGTGGCTTGTGGCTGCCTCCCTCTGAGCTTGGCCTCCATCTTCGCGTGGCCGTCTCTGGCGTCTGCTTCCAGGGACACCCTGGTCGCATTCAGGGCTCGGCCTGGAGTCCCGTCTCAGCCCTGCAACCCGCGCAGACGGCTCTGAGCCCCTGAGTGGACGGGGCTGCACCTGAACCCCCTGCAGAGGCTCACTGACCGATTACTAACTAGAGCTTTTTTTTTTCTTCTCACTTCTAGGACCAAGATATTCATCCGTTTCCCCAGAACTTTGTTTGCTACTGAAGATGCCTTTGAATTTAGTAAACATCAATTAGGTAGGATTTTTCTGCCCTGATTTCAACAGACTGCGAAATGAACACGTTTAGCTTGGGGGGTATAAACCTTAAATATGGGTGTCTGAGATCGTGTCGGAACCCAGGACTGAGTGGGGGATGATTAGGTTCACGTGGATCTAACTCATGGGAGTGCAAGATGCACGTGAACTTGTGCTGAACGCATCGGGAGAGGGGTCCTGGATGCGTGCGGAAACTTAATGCTGTTGTGCCCATCCCCCTTCAATTAAGATTTCTAAAACCTCATTTGCGTAACATCTGATGTTGGAAGGGGTAGCCTCAAAGCCCACAGCCAGGCTCTGTGTTGTGGATGATAAACAAGAGAAGTTAATGTGGGAGAAATGTAAGCCACGGAATCATGATGACCGAGAGGGGGACTTGGCCTTGGAGACCCCAGGGGGTCGCAGACAGAGCGTCTACGCCTCAGCGGCCTCGGTGCCTGCTGGAGGCCAGGTGCACACGCGCGCTTTACACCCAGGATCTCACCCGATTCTCTCACCTACAGAGAAGGCAGTGCCATCTCCACTTCACACTCGGGGAAACTGAGGCCCAGATGTACGGGCAACATGCCGAAGGCTGCAGTTAGTAAGCAGCCGAGCCGGGGTCCGAATGTGGTCTGGCGTGTGTCTGCCCTCATCACTGCCATGCCTGCTGGTCTCGTTGTTAATGCCGGCATTGTTGCAGGTTTCATTGTGTAATTTGTTTATTTGAAAGGCAGTGACAGGAGGAGAGCCAGAGATCTTCCATCCAGTGGTTTATTTCCCAGGTGTCTCAACAGCTGGGACTGGGTCAAGCCAAAGCCAGGAGCTCCATCCTGGTCTCCCACGTGGCTGGCAAAGACCCAAGGACTGGGGCCATCACCTGCTGCCTCCCTGGTGTTGTCAGCAGGGAGCTGAGAAGTGGAGATGGGTCTGGAACCGCACTCCCATGGGATGTGGGGGGTCCCAAGTGCTGGCTTAATGCACTGTGCCACAAAGCCTGCCCCTGCTCCTGGTTTGGACCTCTGTGGCAGCGGACACTGCTTACTGAGGATCCATTTGCGGGCAGGTGCTGGCTCAGCTGGGCTGTGGGGCGCCAGATCCGCTCCCAGGGGATGTGACGCTGCTGGTCTTCAAGGCCCTCAATGAACTTGACCTCTGGGGGGGTCCTCAGCAGCTGTGTTGCCTGGAGCCCAGGTCTCCACCCTCTGAGCCTGGACGCCTGGTGGTGGTGACATCACTGTGAAGCCCGTGTATGCCCCGCAGAAAGCAGGCATGAGAATGGAGGTGCCCAGCGTGGGTCTGGGGGCTCTGGGCTCTGGGTCATCAAAGGCAGGAGAGAGACTCCAGTTACGGGAGGGCAGCTGGGACCAGGGGTGGTGTCACCTGCCGCTCTCACATCTGTGATGCTTAACCGAGACCCTCCCTCCTCTGTGGGCCCGAGGGCCATGGCTGATGTCCCCTCTGGAGGGCACAACCACACAGACACATGAATGAAAGCTATTTGACCAAAACTTTTGCTTTATTTTAAGTCGCAAGAATCCAAGCCACATACAAAGGCTGCCTGGGAAGGAGAGACTATGTGAAAAAAAGACAAGCAGGTGAGAGTTCAACAGGAAGTTGTCAGCTGGCGCTGGGCCAGCCCCGTGCCCTTCCCTCTTTTCCACGTGGCCCCTGGGGCCATGGGCGCTTTGGGTTCTCTCTCGTCAGTCCCTGAAACTGCAGGGCAGGGCTGCCTCGAGTTCCAGTTCTGGGGCCTCTTCTCATTTTTTACCGTATCGACTGGAGATTGTTTTGTTTCATCCATAGCACAGACACATTTAAATTTTTTTTTAAGATTTATTTACTTGAAAGGCAGAATTACAGAGATCCATCTTGTATCTGCTGGTTCACTCCCCAAATGGTTTGTGTCCCAGGTGTCCCCAGCAGCTGGGACTGGGCCGGGCTAAAGCCAGGAAGTTCATCCTGGCTTCCCACGTGGCTGGCAGAGACCCAAGTACCTGGGCCTCTTCTGCTTTCCCAGGTGCATCAGCAGGGAGCTGGGGCAGAAGCAGAGCAGCCAGGGCTTGCAGTGGCACTCAGAGGGATGCTGACCTCACAGCTGTTGGCTGAACCCACTCCACCGGCCCCTTAATTTATTTTTAAAGCCACACAGATGTGTGTGGACTTTGCTGTTCATTCCTGCACAGGGTTCTGTTAGCTCACATCAGCAAAGCAGTCCACACTGAAGACTTGAGTCGTCTCTGTCACAGCGACCCCACTCTGCTGTTGTCACACGGAAGCAGCAGGCAGCACACAAGTGAACAGGTGCGGCTGTACTGCAGTACAGTTGCGTCAGAAATGGGCAGCCAGCCCTGGTTGTGTGAGCCTGGCCCACCCTCCCTATCCGGAGGCTCAGGCCTCCATAGATTCAACGGAGGAATGAAAATACATTTTTAAAATAAACTGCATCTGGGGCTGGCGCTGTGGCACAGCAGGTTAAGGCCCCAGCCTGTGGTGCCGGCATCCCATATGGGTGCTGGTTCGAGTCCCAGCTGCTGCACTTCCGGCTCTCTGCTATGGCCTGGGAAAGCAGTAGAAGATGGCCCAAGTGCTTGGGTCCCTGCACCCGCATGGGAGACCCAGAAGCTCCTGGCTTCGGATCAGCTTAGCTCTGGCCGTTGTGGTCATTTGGGGAGTGAACCAGCAGAATGGAAGACCTCTCTCTCTCTCTCTCTGGCTCTACTTCTCTCTCTAACTCTTTCAAATAAATCTTTTTTAAAAAAAATAAACTGTATCTGTACTGAACATGTGCAGAATGTTTTCTTATTTTAGTATTTTCTCTTTCCCTAAACAGCTATTTCTATAGCATTTTCATTGTACCAGGGGTCATTAAGTCATCTAGAGTTGACGTAAAGGATTCGGTTGGCTGGGTGCAGGTTATAGGCAAACACTGGAGCCCTGGGAGTGGGGGTGCCCTGGCCCCAAGCCCCTGTGAGCACCGAGGGACATTTGGGGGCGTCCAGTTGCCAGTTTGCTTCTGTAACACGAACAGTGCTCCTGTGGGGAATCAAAGCACCCCAAAACCTGAAAAACATTCAGCTGTGGGGAGGTGAGGCAGCATCCGGTGTTTGTGTCCTCATTCTGAAATGTCACCAACTGAGTGGGAGGAATCGCTGCATGAAATGAACCAAACACAGTGGGGAGCTCCCCGACCCCGTCACAGCGGCCACCCCCGCTCCCTCCTGTGGTCTCGGGCTTCCCAAGGCACTCTCTGCCCTCCTGTCCCCCCGCTCAGCTGTCCGTCCCGGTGCCTGGGCGGGCATCAGGCGTGTACCAAGTGCGTGGGTGCTTCTGGAAAAGCCTTGTTTGCCCACCGTTGTGCTCGCCTTGTAACACCAGCAGTGACCTCTTTCAGCCATCAAACTAGAAGCCCACTGGCGGGGAGCCCTGGCCCGGATGGAGACGCACAGGAGGAAGTGGGCCGTGCAGATTGTGAGGAAGTGAGTCCTTGCATATGGCGGGGCGAGGTCGCTGGAAGCTGGCGCACTGTGGGGGATGCCAGGGGCTGAGTCTGGGGGCCTTCTGGATGCTGTTCCCCTTGGGGTGCTATGAGGAATTCAGGTCCATGTCCGGGCCTAGAGCTCCTCATCTCGGTGACAATCACAGCCCAGTACAGTTGCTCCTCTTCCCGTTGCCCCAGTCACTCCAGGCAGGCGGAGTGAGTGGCTCTCCTGGGCTGGCCTGAGACAGCAGGGTAGGGTGTGGACTGCGACACAGTGGGGAGGCTGGGTCCGCTTCCAGGGGTGGTCACTGTTCTGCTCTATTTGACTGCTGCTGTGAAGGGAGGGCCTGGCTGGTGCTGCCAGCCTGGCCCTTCAAGCTGAACTCTGCCTCTTTTGTAATGGTACTCATATTTTTGATTGGCAAGACATCCAAGCTACGCAAAACAAAAAGCGAGTGAAACGAGGTGTGCCTTTGGGGAAGCTTTGGCCTGTAGGCGCCGCTGCACTCCCACCGCCGCCTCCCCGCCAGGCTACTAAACTCTTCCTTGGCAGGTTCATCAAGGGCTTCATCCACCGCAAAGAGCCCCTCTGCCCAGCCGACGAGGACTTCGTCCTCCTCGTGCGCAAGAACTACATTCTGAACCTGCGGTATCACGTCCCCAAGACCGTCTTGGACAAGAGCTGGCTGAGGCCGCCCGGCATCTTGGACAATGTGAGGACTAAACTGGGAATCCGAGGCTGCATGGGGCCCAGCGTCCGCCTTTCTCTCTGCCGCCCCCTCAGCACAGCAGTGCCCGGTAAAGGCTCTGGCCCAGAGGTTAAGATGGCCGTGTCTGCTATCAGAGGGCCTGGGTTCCAGTTCAAGCTCCAGCTCCCCGCTAATGCAGACCCCCGGGGTGCTGGGGGTGGCTGGGGAAGTTGAGTCCTTGCCTCTCATGTGGGAGCCCTGAATTGAGTTCTGACTCCCAGCTTGGCCTAGCCCGGCCCTGGCTATTGCAGACTTTTGAGGAGTGAATTAGTGGCTGGGAGCTCTATTGCTTAAATAATAATAAAAATTAAGAGATTTAGCTCCTCAGGATTGGTGATATCCCTACGTATATCATAAAGCTGAGGAGGTCCATTTACATACTTCTGAATGACTTCCCTCGGGATGTGCCCTTCCAGCTGGGTTAGAGACCCTGGCCTAGGACAGGGTTTCTCACAACAGTCCCAGGCCTCTCCATCTTGAGAGCATATAGTGGGGGCTACGGGCAGATTCCTGGGCTTCATCCTGGCCCTACTGAGCCAGAATCTCCAGGAAGCTCCTTAGAGCCAGCTCCGTGGATGTCTCCTAAACATACTCCAGTTTGAGGACCACTCGTTACCCAATGGCAACAAGAGCAAGACTGGAAGTTAGCTGCTTGCTCTGGCTCTAAAAGCTACAGTAGTTGTATACTTGAAATCCAACAGAATTCAACTGTATTCTTTTAAGATTGTATTTATTTGAGAGGTATAGTTACAGAGAGAGACAAAGGTCTTCCATCTGCTGGTTCACTCCCCAAATGGCCACAACGGCCGGAGCCGAGCCGTTCCGGAACCAGGAGCTTCCTCGGGGTCTCCCACGCAGGTGCAGGGGCCCAAGGACTTGGGCCATCTTCTACTGCTTTCCCAAGCCATAGCAGAGAGCTGGATCAGAAGTGGAGCAGCCGGGACTCGAACCGGCGCCCATATGGGAATGCAGGCACAGCAGGCGGTCCTTGAACCCACTAAGCCACAGCACTGGCCCTCACCTGTATTCTTAAAGCCTTTGGTTTGGCTGCCAAATCCCAAGACAGGGCGGTCAGTGAGGCAGGTGCAAAGCAAGTGTGTTCTCCACGCAGGTTTCCACTCTGCTCAGGAAAATGTGCACGAGGAACCTGGTGCGGAAGTATTGCCATGGGATCACGGCCGAGTGGAAAGCGATGGTAGGGATGTGACGCTGGCAGGGTGACGCAGGGCCCGAGCGTGGGCCCTGCACATGGACTTGGGAGCGTCAGGAGTCCTGGTCCACCCTTTCAGCCCCAGGCCCAGGGCTGTGCTAGCCCCATGCTTGCCTTGTCGATGAGTTGAGGATAAATGCACGTAGACCTTGGTGAGCATTGGCTGTTGCTGCCATCAGCATCACTTGTTGCCATGGGAACACAACCCAGATGGCCCCTGAACCGCAAAAACACAGGACCCCTTCTGCTGCAGGTCTTTGCTGTAAAGGGCCAATGTTTCAGGCTCTGTGTCAGTCACAGAGCACGAAAGCAGCCGGCCACACTCAACATGTCAATGGATGGCACGGCTGTGTGCCAACGTTTACAGACAGCAGGCTGCGTTGGGCCAACAGGCTAGTTTGCCGATCTCTGACCTAGAAGAAAGAAAACTGCTCTCTGAGGGACTGAAAACGACTTTGAGGAAGCAAGCAGGAGCACCCAGCGCCCACTGCTGGCTGTATGACGTTTAGGGCACTGCACTGACTCCCCTGCCCATCCCCTGGCTCCTGGAGTTAGGCAGCAGTGTGTGATACTGTGGGTCCCCAGTTCCCTAGCCCATGGACGGTGTTTGGTGCAGCCCTTAGGCTGCTCCTTAGCCCACCTGCACCCAATTCCAGCTTCCTGCTGATGCAGCCCCTGGGAGGCAGCAAGCAGTGGTTCAAGTACGTGGGTCTCAGACTCCAACATGAGACAGCTGTGGCCTGGCCCAGCCTTGCTCACTGCAGACATCCAGAGAGTGAACCAGTGGGCTGGGGGAGCGCTCTCTCGCTCGCTCGCTCTCTCTCTCAAATGCAGAACATGAGACTTTGCTCCTTGGGATCCTTGCTGGGGGCTCGGGGGGGGGGGGTTCACTTAGAGCACTTCCTGGCTGTTGCAGCCATATGGGTGAACCAGTAGACGAAAGATCCCTTGTCTCCGTGCCTTTCAAGTGAATGTTAGAGCTCCGTGGCTATGGGTTTTGTGCCTTTGTCTTCCTAGATGCAGCAGAAGGTGGTCGCTAGTGAGATATTCCGGGGAAAGAAGGCAGGCTATGCAGAAAGCTTAACTCGGCCCTTTGCCAACAGTCGGATAGGTACGTGCTCTGATCCGTACGCCACCCACCTTCCCAAGTCCACCTTCAGAAGCACGGTTCTGCAGCACTTCCCCATGGCCGTCTCCCCAGCTGGCCTCGGCACAGAGAGCAGTGGTTTGTCCACGGGGCTGGGGTTTAGCCGTGACTCATGGTGTTCTGGTTCCCTCCCTAGAGGAAGGAGACATTAACCCCAAAGTGCTTCAAGTGATCAGCAACGAGAACCTCCAGGTAAGGGAGTGTGTGTGTGTGTCCTCAGCCTCAAACAGGATTCCCTGCTTGAGGGTGAGAACAGGTGTGTGTTCTCCGTGAAACCTGTCTTGGAAGCGCTGTTTAAATACGGGGTGCAGAGCTCTACCTGACACTCTGGGTATTGACTATAGATGACCTATGACCATTCCACACCTCCTGCTGCTCTTACTAGGGCCTTCCTCCATCACCCTAGAAGCTGAGTTAGCCATGAACTCGATCACAAAATAGCCCTGGATTAGTGAGGCACCGGGTGCTGACGCTGGCTTCCCAGTAGCAGGGAGACGCCGAGCCGGTCCCTGAAGCTTGAAAACAAGGTCACCAAGAGGCTCAACGAGGGGCACAAAGTGCTTTGGCTGCTGCCTGGCCTGGGGCGCTGGTGTGCTTTGGGGCCTCCCTCTCCCCTTGGCCCTGGAGGACAGAAGCCTGGGCGAGTGGATCTATGTCCCCTCCAGGAGCAGACCCAGGAGGCAGGTGGCCGTGCCTCTGACTTCTTCAGGGGGCACCTCAGTCGGGCAGAGCTGGGGAGCGAATCTTCCAGGGCGAGCTAGGCAGAGAAATGATCGCGTGTGCAGCCTCTCTGACCACCCAAAGCCCCCCGCCCGGGGTCTGAGCACAGAGAAACCCCATGGTGACGTCCCCTCCTTGCAGTACGCCGTCCCGGTCACCAAGTATGACAGGAAAGGCTTCAGGGCGCGGCAGCGCCAACTCCTCCTGACGCAGAAGGCAGCTTATGTGGTGGAACTGGCCAAGGTCAAGCAGAAAATAAACTACGCGGCACTCAGAGGTAGGACACAGCCCTGGCTGGCTCGATGGCTGCTCAACCCGTCAGGAAGTGGCCTGCAGTGGCAGACCCGAGTGTAGGGGGCTCCTGCGCCCAGGGCTGCCTGTCTTCTAGCACAAGGATCGAAACCAGCCCCCGCTGCCCTCAAGCATCCGGGCGGGACAACAGTCACCTTCCACACCGGCCTGTTTTTATCACCTCACGCCCACCGGTGGCCTTAGCTCTGGAGCCTGCCCTTGCTCCTCTCGGGTAGAGGTCAAGCTGGCCCCTAACTTGGGATCTGTCCTCAGGTGTCTCCACCAGCAACTTGAGTGACGGAATCTTCGTCATCCACGTCTCACCCGAGGACAGCAGGCACAAGGTAAGTGGCGGCCACCACGCGCCCTCCACCTTTATGCATTTTCCTTCTGAGCCTCAAGTGCTGACCTGCCGTGCGGTCTGCTCTCCACCCAGGGGGACGTCATCTTACAGTGTGAACACGTGTTTGAAGCCGTCACCAAGCTCGTCATGCTGGTTAAGAGGGAGGACCTCGTGAACGTCGTCCAAGGAAGGTAGGCGCCTCTGTCTTCACGTCAGTGTTCATAAACAGGTCAAGGAAGTTGCGACCGTGAACTTCCTCCACCCACGTCGGCCACCAGGGGTGGGGCAGGTGCACCCCCTGGGCCAGCCAGCGCAGGTGAGGGACACTGCTGGGCTCCAGCTGCCGATGGAGCAGGAGTCTGAGCACACAGGGCTGCCACACCCAGTCTGCTTATCGATTTGGAAACTCGAGATTTCTGAAATTTCTCTAGGGTATCAAAAATACCTGGCACACAGAATTTAATACTGTTTTTTCATTCTCGTTCCACTCTCTCAGGTTAGGCAGGTGGGAACAAAGTGGCAGAGCTGGAGGGGAGGGCCCCTGTGGGTTCTCAGGCTCAGCCCTGACCACGGGAGGCCCCATCAGAGCCACAGCTTCTCTCCCCTGCTCCGTGACTGTGTCCAGCACATGGCTGCCTTTACAACCTGACGTATGAACGTGGAGCTGTTTGTTTCACCGGGGGAACACTTAATCCACTCTAAATTCAGCAGGAAGAGGCACGGATGGCTCCTTGGACATCAGACTGACCCTTGGAACACCTGGTGGACTAAACGGATTTTAGAGAATCTAGATCAGTTACCTGGCTATAGAAATGGCTATTTCTTTTGATCAACTGTGATTCAATATACCAGTAATGTGTCCCTCTATTTCAAGTTTACAGTTTTATATTAGTCCTGGAAAAGAAGGCACAATAGTTTTTGACACTGGACCGGAAGAACAGATCTACAAAGATAAAAACGGACAGTTGACAGTGGTGAGTGGCTGGGCGTGGGGAGAGGCAGGCAGGGTTAGAATGCTCTCCCCTTCAGGGCTGTCGAGTGAGCCCATCTCCCCTCCACTGATGCTGTGTCGCAAAGGCGGGAGGAAACGGAGGGCAGAGGTGTGGGGCAACACTGAATGGAACGGTGCCCGTGTGTGCTCAGGGAACCTCAACTTTAAATGCCGAAGTCCAGATGTTCAGAGGCTGACCTCTGCCCTATACTTGTGACAGTGGCTCTCAAACTGGTCCCCAGACACTGTGAGCTCTTTGGGCATCGGCCCAGCCAATCTTTGCAGTGCACCTTGGATTTACAGAGCACTGCTGTTTGAGGTGCTGATAGCTCATACACGTTTAAACATCAACGTAAACATAACTGCCCCTTCAGGGACAGTCAGCTGAGGGGCTGTCCTTGGCAGTCGTCCACGTCACTCTGCCTGACAGGTGTCATCAGGGAGCCACTTTCTACACCTGCCTTGGCTCGTGTCTCTAATGCTAGGTGCCTCTGCCCCAGGTGTCGGTCCGGAGGAAGTCCTGATGGAGGATGGCACCTGACCCCTGTCGTCGCCGCTTCTGCTCCTCCTCGGGAATTTGATCCGGTTAGCTGTGTCTGCAAGGAAACCTTCCAGAAGCTGGAGGACAAGGCTCGCGGCTGAAGAAAGTAGCGTGTTCACTGCAGCCTACACCCAGCCTCTCCACGGCCCTGCGGCACTCTTCAAACACCTGCTTCCAGGAACCAACTTGGTCAAGGGGGAGTGGCTTTAACGTCACAGACAGGCCCTGCCCTCAGCGGGCACTTCAACACATACAGATAGGCTGCCCCGGGCCCCATTCTGAAATGTCACGTATGGGCTAAGTAAATGAGATTTTATAAAGCTCCAGAATTTGAAGTTTGCTTTAAATGGATTTTGGTTAAGTGTCTTGGGTCCCAGGTGGTGAATGGAGCGAGTCTTCCGTGCTAAGAGGAGTCCCCCCTCCACCCCCCCAACCTCGAGCCTTCCCTGTAGTGTTCAGGCTTGAACAGGGCAGCCCCAGCACTCCTCTCCGCCTCCCACCCGAGCTGTTCCAGGCAGGGAGCAGGATGCAGGACCCCACCTCACCCTCTGCACTCTCACCCCCACTGGGCATTGCTGAAAAGAGCCAGAGGACACACTGGAACAGAAGCATGATGCTTTTATTTTACATACGTCCACGATGCTTGTACACAGACAGTGACTAGTGCAGGGACAGAGGGAAATGACACGAAGATACGCTACGGCGGCGACTTTGGTGGAGCCCGAAAGCCAGGAACCCAGCCCCTGGTCACCACAACCGGAAGACTTATTCCAAGCAAACGGAACTTGTGTAGATCAGACCAAAAGCTGTTTCCTTTTTTAAACTGGAAGCTAACACAATGCAATAAAAGCTTACTCTTTACCAAATCTCAGACCAGTGTTTTACTTGGACGGCTCTTAAATAGGAACAGTAACTTCTGCTCCTAGTGCTGGCGTGAGAAGAATCGAATCCTTTTGCAGTACACTGGATTGCAGAACTTGGACCAGCCACCACTGGCTGCTGTCGGCTCCAGGCCAGATGCAGCTTCGCAGTATCGTTCACCATGGAATGTTTTACAAACCTGTTCACGTCCCAGGGAGGCCAGAGACAAACCCGGAGACGTGAAGGTAGAGCGAGCTGCCCGAAATGTTAAGCCACAAGGAATAAAAGCCAAACAGATCAGATTGTCCACAGACACTGAAAAACTAGAATGCACACAATGGCTTTTCTTTTCCTACACAAAACAGAACTGACATCCACTTTGACTTTCTACAAAAATTCAACCCAAACGGCAGGGCTGGTGTTCAGAACTTAAACAGTAGAAAATATTTACGAAACGTTGTTTTGTAAGCCCCCTTTCCTTAGCACTTAATAAAACCCAAACGGCCTTGTAGAAAAGTTTCCCCTGTAACAGGTTAAAAAGCAAATACCCCGTAAGTGATTTGTAGGTTCAGTCATGATTGCAGGCTTTGCTGCTGGGTACAAAATAGAGGCGTCCAATTGTCGCAGGGAGGGCAGCGCCAACAATGTCCCCACTGTAAGAACCAACAGTTTGGGCCTCACAGGGTGTCAAAGGCTGCCCACGTTAATACCTTTGGTATAAACAGTCACAATTCCCTTGAGAAGCAGACAGAACCATCCACGACCTGGCACACACACACTCTCCCATGGCCCTCTAACTGCTCTACCTCATCTAGTCTCAACCACCCATACCAGTCATGACTCGCTTCTGCTGCTCCGCACGCGCAGAGGAAGCTGGGAGGTAGGTCACTGAGAACATCCGTCCGACACGGCACCGGGCCGACAGCCGAGCTCCAGCGCAGGCTGCCGGTGCCCACGAGCACACATCCCACCCACAGTCACACACATCCCCTAAACAGACACAAACGTGAACGCAAACCAGACCCAAAGGTATCTGCACACCCCCTCTCAACCTGCTCCCTGGAGGCCACTCCATTCTGCACAAAACTCCAACACGAGAAGGGGCTCCCCAGGGGCAGGTGGTGTGAGTGGGGGTCCCCTTGGGGCAGTAAGCCCAGCGCAACAGGGAAGGAGCGGCCTCGGGGGAGCAGCAGTTTGGAGCTCCGCCTGGAATGGGTGGATTAACAGGAACGTGGCTGGAGGGAACACGGAGCTGGGAAGGGAGCTTGGCCCTCACTGTCAGGGAGAGCTCAGCTCCGGGCCAGATGGGGCGGGACGCGGCCCAGCCATCACCAGACCAGAGCCCAGTCACGGCAGTGAAAGGTTGGCTCCTTACACCAGGCTTTGCCCTCAGGAACAGCAGTGTGGACGCACGAAGCTCCTGGGGTCCTATTCCCACTGCTGCCCGCTGCAGGCACACCACACTGCAGGGCAGGCATGCAGAGCAACTATGGAGCCTTGTGCTCGGTCACCACGCACAGGAGCCAGGCTGCGGGGTCACAGGTCAGGAAGCGGGCGGCTCCCAGACACCTCTGCCTGGCACGGCCGGCTGCAGAACCTCTCAGAGCCGTCAGACCGCAAGAACTCGGAGGCCGGAACACCCACAAATAAATACTGCAGACAACAGCTCTCATGGCAGGCAGGCACGCACTCGCACTCACACTCCTCCGAGAACTCAGAGGGCCTGGCCCAGAGACCTGCTTCCTCCAGAAAGCAGAGGCATTAGAAACAATAAAGGTGCAGATGCCTGGGTGAGACAGAATCACGTCACCTGGTCGAGAAATAGCAAAATATCATCCAGTTTGTTACAAAAGTATCCGCAGACTCCAGGGGCAGGGTCTGAGCGAGGCGGGGAGGGCGGCGGAGGGCGGAGGGCGGCGTGGTCCGCTTGCCTGCTCACTGGTGGAGGTGGGCCCGGTCGTCGGGGCGCTTGATGTGGATCCGTCGCACGCGCTCAATCCGCTCCCGCTCTCGCTCCTCATCCTCGTCCAAGTGGTGGGAGCGCCCGGCGGCCCCGCCCGTGGCCTCCAGGAGTGCATTGTCAGGTCCCCGGCCATCCTGGGCCTCATACAGCAAAATATTCAGGGTCTCCTCGTAAATTCTGGCTTCAGGGAACTCCACCTGTGTCCCCACAGAACACACGGCAGGTCAGGCAGTGTAGGGCATATACACACACACACACACACACACACGCAAAATGGCAGGTGGACGGGGGGGGGGGGGGGGGCTAGAATCTGAACGGCAAACTAGCGGCGAGTTTACTCTCCCATCTGCCCCGCACCATCAAGGGCCCATGCGGGCTCTGCCACACCATAAGAATAGGTTCTCTCTGGAAGCTGTCTGCTAACAGACACACCCACAGCCGGGCCCACATCACATGGTTCCAGAACCCCTCTGCTCCCTCTAAAAATCAAACTCTTTGTATTTTACAGCTTCATCAATAGGATGATTATCGTTTTAGAACCATGAGCAGAGGTAACCCTGGTATATATAAGAAAACCAAACCCGGACCCAGTGGAGGTCTAGTTACAGGAAGAATTCACAGCCCTAATAAACACAGTTCACAGGAAAAAAGAGGCAACGATGTAGCTTGCCAACGTGCAGACAATCCCACTTCCCTGTGAACCGTGCCTTCTTTGTAAATTTTTCTTTCTTTGAAAAGCAGAGTGACAGAGGAAGACATCACTCCCCACACGCTGGTAACAGGACTGGGCTAGGCGGGGGCCAGGACTCCATCCAGATCTCCCGTGTGGGTGGCAGGGAGCCAATCTCCCAGCGCGAGCATCAGCAGCAGGCCAGGCAGAGGCAGGACCTGAACCCAGGCCCTCAGACACAGTGTGCAGATGTCCTGAACAGTGGCTTCACCACTGTGCCAGACGCCCAAAACCAGCCACCCTGCCACCGCCACCGCCACCCTGCCTTTCAAACTTGACAGAGAACTCTCATCTGCTGGTTCACTCCTCAAATGCCCACAATGGCTGGGGCTAGGCCAGGACCTCAGTCCAGGTCTCTCGCATGGGAGGAAGGGGCCCGCCTACTTGAGCCATCATCTGCTGCTTCCCAAGGCCGGCACTGGCAGGAAGCTAGAGTGGGACTCAAACCCAGGCACTGCAATACACGACCAAGTGTCCTAACCACAGGCCTAACATCCCCTCCGCACCCCCGCCCGCTTTGAGGAAAAGAACCCCAGTGTCGCTCCTTTCCTGACTACCTTCAGAACACCACGTGCGTTTGAAGATGTGTTCCGAATGCCTGTGAATCAAACAGGCTGCCCAGCAACCCCCGTGTGGGCAGCGGAGAGGAGCAGACACAGACGGAGCAGGAGTGGCCAGGACTTGGGGCCACTCCAGACCAGTGACGTGTACACACATCGCAGTACTAGTCTGTAGATGACTGAAATTTCCTATAGTAAGTTTAACAAATAATAAAAGACTCTTTTCTACTAACTTCCTCGTTTGCTTTTCGCTTGAGGCCAGCTCCGAAATCCTACAGAACTGGGTGCTTCCCAGAGTTGCAGGGACAACAGTAGCCTGAGCAGGTGACCAACACACGGTGCAGGGTGTCCAGAGGCGGGACAGTCTGCCCATGGCCGACCTACTGCTTGTCACTGCTAACCAGGCCTCTCTCAGGACAGGCTGAGGAAGAAGTAACGCGAGCATATCATGACTGCAGGCAGAGAGGCCCAGCTCGTTCCTGCGACGAGCAGCAGCTGATGGAGCCAGGCTGGCAGGACGACGCAGGTTAGAAGCTTCTGCCACCCGAGGGAGAAGACGCTGGCAGCAGGCTACACACACGGACAAGACTAAGTCTGACTCCACATTCACAGCGCAGGGACTGGGTACCATGACTGTCGACTCGCTAGCATCAGAATGCAAACGCCAGTCTGTGTCCCCAAGACCCCATCTGGACTTTCCCAGGGCTCAAAGATACCGTGTCTTAACAAGTGAGCCACTGTGGGGCAAGGGAAGCATCTCACGAACCTCCCCTGCTGCGTTCGGCTCCCATGGATAGCAGCTCTACAGCGCGCATTCCCGAGCAGCACTGGGTGCCGCCTGCCGAGGCCCTCACCTTGGTCTGTTTCTTCTCGGTGGCGTAGACGATGGAGGTGCAACAGACTTCAGCGATCTTGCGGCCCTGACCGTAGAAGGACCAGCAGCAGATTTCATCCCCAATGACGTCCTTTATGAAGAGCACCCGCCCGTTAAAGCGCAGGGACAGCTTATCAAACAGTTCAATGTTTTTCAACATGTTGTCGTCAGAATTGCTGTAAGAGAGCATTTGACAGGGTGGCAGCAAGCCCACGGTAACTGGGCCCTTCCACACACAAGGCCCTACAGGGTCCGTGCCCTGAACAGCCCATTTCAATCTGACAATGACCCCAAGAGCAGGGCTCTGCAGCTCCACTGCTCAAAGAGGCAAAGCCGGGGTCAGAGTCAGGTAACTGAGGCCAGGTCTGGCCCCCGAGCCTGTGCTCCTCACGAGGCGCCCCGTAAAACCCGAGAGAAAACACAGAAGATGTGGTGCCTCCAGACACAGGGAGAGCGCCAGCTCTCCCCCTACCCCCGCCCCCCAAGGAGCGGAGGAGCACTAGTAGAAACGTCCCCCCTCATCAGTTCATAAATTCTCCCGCACCCTCGGGTTCCTGATTAGCACCCCATGCTCCCAGATCCCCGCAGATACTGCTCCTGGCAAGTATGACGGCGCAGCCACTTAGGGAGTCTGGCAGGCCCCCCAGACTACGCCCCGGGCTATCACGTGACCCGGCCGTGCGCTGCTCAGCGTCTACCCAGGAGAAACGCAGCAAGTGTCCACAAGGAGCCTCGCACGTCAATGTTCACAGCGGCACCACACACAACAGCCAAGGAAGGCATGGAGGCAACTCAAACGTCCATCACACGATGAATGGGTAAACAAAATATGATGGAATATTACTCTGCCGCGGAAAGCAATGTTATCAAGCTGCAGTGTGGATCAATCTGGAAAACATTAGACTACGTGAAGGAAACCAGGCCCAAAAGGCACATGGATTCCATTCACATGAAATGTCCAGGAAAAGCAAATCCGTCGAGACGGAAAGGGGACTAGCGGTTGTCCACAGCTGGAGGTGGGGAGCGGCTGGGGGCAAATGGGGAGTGGTTGCTAATGGGTGCAGGCTTTCTTTGTGGGCGGTGAAACCGTTCTGACTTTAGAGGGGTTGAGGACTGCACAGCTCTGCATACACTACAAGCCCCTGGACTGTGCACTGAGCAAGGCGGGCTCTGCGGGCGTGCAACTCTCGCTTTCTCCAGAGGCGGCCACCTCGCTGCAGGGAAGGAGCGGCCGGCTCGGGCGGCAGGAGCGGGGGCTCCGCCCCACGGGACAGACATCTTTGCTGGCTGCCGCCTTACCTGGTATACGAGTATTTGTTGTTACTTCTGTTGTACAGCAACTTCACAGCTGGCTGTGGGTCATTTTGAAAAAGGAAGAAGAGAGTTACTTGGCGTGCAGGTGCAGTGAGCCACTGGCTCCCCTCAAGGTCGGGGCCCTGCCAGGAGGCAGCGAGGCAGCCACAGACCAGCAGAGCTTGCTGGCATGACCCCACAGCAGGGGGCCCACAGATGACCTGTCACTTCCCATTCTTAACTTCGTCTCAGGCCTGGTGGGAGCGACAGCGAGTTTTATCTTACAGCTCATTCCGAAGCACGGCTGTCACTTCCAAGAGCAAAAGAAACCCCACGGGGCGCCTCCCACGTACCTTATTTGAAGTCGCTATGAGCTTTTGCTCCTCCTTGGATGAGGTGATGACGGGAACCTTGCAGAAAGGCTCGTAAGTGTCTTTGTTCTGCTGGAACAAAACACGCTTTCAGCCAAGGAAGCCTGCCTCGCGCCGAAGGCTCCAAGGCGCGCTCCGGCGAGGGCGCGTCTCACCACCCATGAGTTACGGCAGGGGAAGGTGAGTGCTGACTTGGCCAGAGCTGCTGTCTGGCTGGGGCTGCCATATGCTAGGGTGCTCAGAAGACGCTACCGACGAGGACACATTTTCCACAGCTCAAGAAGCCACTCGAAAGTCAACCCTCAACGTGGCAAATGAAACACGGTCTAGTCAAATGCTCCTACAACACCACTGTAATGACGACAGAGGAACGAAAAGGGGACACAGCCGGGAGAGACGGAACAGGAGAAGTGAGGTCAGCACACGAAAGGCCTGGGGCAGATGGCCAAAGAGCGACCATCACGGAGGTGGAGAAAGCAGAAGGTGGCAACGGCAGAAGGAAAGAACGCCGGGACCCTTCAGGGAACGGCCCTGAGGGCTGGGGGCCGGGGGCCAGGGGCAAGGGAGCCCGGGCCGGCGCAGAAGCCCCCGGGCACCTCCAGCCCCAGCCTCTTCCAGAAAGCTCCTCTGTCCAGCAGCAGTTTGCACAGCAGAGGGCGGGGCTGAGCTGCCAGCAGAACACGTGGGATGCACCATCCATTCCACTACACGCTGGGCGCCCCAGCCCCCTCAGGCAGCAGGACAGGTCTGGTCCCACAGCAGACAAGAGGGGAAGATTTCCATTAAAAACAAGGCTCAGAGAGTAACATTTGGGGTCCCCACTGAACGAGGCAGCCCCATCACCTGACAAGGAGACCTGGCCTCTGCTTTATCTCGACACAGATGGAGACCACGGCATGATGGGAGGGAAGCCTCTCCAAAATGAGACCAACCAAATGCAGACGGAGTGAGGGGAGAAGGCAGCCGAGAAAGGGAGCAGAGAGAAGCTGCGGAGGATCAGCGGGCAGCCGAGAGGAGTCAGGCAAGGCACCTTGGGAAGTGCGACTGCACACTCCGTCCGGCACAGCGTCCCTGGCACAGGAAAGCTCTCGGAAGTCAGGCACCTGAGAGCAGGAAGCTAGGACTCAGACAGGCCGAAGATAAAACTGAAAAAAAATATGTGAGAAAGTAGGAGAGAGAGAGAGGAAGTGGGAGGAGAGAGAAGTGGGCGGCCAGTCGTGCAGCTGTCACCCAGACTAACACTGAAACCAGACAGGGAGCCAGAGGGCAAGCTGCCAAGGCTCTGATGTGGCTCTGCAGACCAGAGACCAAGCCTCCTGTCTGAGGATCTGGGGCTGAACCAGCCATACGCTTAGAAACCCAAACAAGACGAGGCAGTCGCCGCGAGCTCTGTGACCTGAAAGCTACACGGGAAACAGAGTAACAGCCTGGGCTCTGTGGCTCGGTCCCCAGGGCTTACACGGCTCAGGACAGTGAGAACTGTAATACGCAGTGGAGAGCAGCACGGGCAGGTGCCTACAGTGTGGCGGGCTCTGGGCTGTGAGCCTAAATTCTAGTCTTCTATGGTGACTCGGGCAGATAAAAAATGAAAACCAAAAAGGCGAAAAATAACAGTATAAGCAGGTTATGTGGAAAAGAGAAAGAAGCAAACAGAAAAAAAGTGCCGAAAGAATGGAGAGACAGCCTTGGGGGCGAGGGTGGGCGGGCGGCAGGGTGTGCTGGTGCTTTTGGTAACAACCCTGCAGTACTGCAAAGTGATGGCCGTGCACTGCTTTAACACACGCTGGCAATGAAACAATGACAAAGCGAACGCTGCTGCAGCCTCCCGCAGATCCCCAGTGAGGTCGGCGGCTCCGGGCGAGGGTGTGTGGCAGCAGCAGTCCCCTGAGGAGTGAGGCACTGCAGGGACTGCCTGGTCTCGGGCTAGTCACACACACGTGGCGCCGGGAAGGCCCAGAGCGCCAGGTACACAGATCACACTCTGTAACAGCCCTCAGCCACTCTCCCCATTCTCGCCTCCGTCAGAACTCTGCTGGCCGTGCCCAGCAGCAGGGGGTCTGTGGGATTTTACCGTCATTAGGCCACCCTGACAGTCCTGCCCCAGTCCAGCTGAGGCGGGATCTCTGACAGAGACTGTGCCGGACTATGAACAATGACTCAACTTGGAGTAAGTCCCCAAGCGGGGTCTAGAAAAGTGGCCACGCCCCGGTGAGCTCTCACAACAGCTCAGCAGGGCTCTGCCGAGGGAGGGCAGGAAGGCAGCATGCTCCGCGCCTGGCCACTCTCGGGAAGTCGGGGTGACGCCTACTTGCAGGGCCGCCTGGCACTCCTCCAGCAGCCCCTGGACCAGGTAGTACTTGGCCTCTGCCAGCAGTTCCTCCATCTCCCGGCGGCTCTCAGGCAAGGGGACTGCCCCATCACGAAGGTAGTTGAGTATGGTACCAAAGTGCTTCCCACAGCGGTCAATGAGGATCCAGCCTGCAGAGAGAGGGGAGAGGTGGGGAGCGCTGAGCACAGCTGCGTGGCCGCCTGGTGCCCCGCATCTCCCAGGGAAGGTCGCGGCCCCGGCTGCCTGCCTCCGGCCCAGGGCCGCTCAGGCTCTGCCAGGCAGCGCTGCCACAGCCTCAGGGCCCTGACACAACCACAACTCCAGACAACTCAGGTCTGAGGCTCTCGCGGATGCCAGGGACCCCAGGCCTAAAAGGATGATCCTGAAGTACCCCCAAAACTCCACAGGGCAGCCCAAGAGGAGCCTGAGGTGCAGTCCTGGGTAACACGGGTCCAGACAGGACTTCCCAATACTGGGCGTGGTTTCTGGGGTAGAAACACCCCTCCCCCTTTCCACAACACTTTGTTCAGCCACTCAAATCACAGGGCCATTTCCCAAGGAGCACAGCCTTACCCCCACAGACTCCTGAGGGTGACCCCTACACACTCCCAGCACCAGCACAGGAAGTCCTCTCCATAACTTCCTGCAACAAACACGAACTGGCAGGGTCAGCTACTGGACGTAAAATGACGAGTGGGATGGACCTGCCTCAGACAGCTCGGTCACCATGGAAAGATGGACCCTGCTTTAGCAGACATAGGCAAACGGCTCGGGCACAATGAGCACCTCCTGGGTGGGCCTGGGAGCTGCCCTCCCGCTTCTCAGTAGGCTTCCGGGTGTGTCATGGGGCTGCACCTGCACCGAGAGCCCAAGCAGTCTCAGAATCCCTCCCTGGAAATGAGACAGTCCCCGGGCAGCACTTGAAGACAGAACTAGGGCCTGGGAAGAGAGGCAGAGAAGGAGCAGACACCAGCGGCCCCTTGAGAGAAGGCAAAGCACTAACAAGAGGCCAGGCAGCCGCCATGTCCCCCCTTCCCACCCAGCCTGCTGCCCCACGACATGGTAGAAGCTACCAGCAGGCAGGGCCATCGGGAGGCTCACGCAGACACCCCTAACCTGTCACCATCTCTGCTCCTGATTGGCCCCACAACCACCCCACCCCACCCCACCCCTGAGCTCTCTGCACACCCCTGAGCCCTGGGTCAGCGGCAGAGACAACCCAAGTCCAGCAGCAAATGCCTTGTTCGTCTGCTCCCGAGCCGGACCCTCCAGGCACCCTCTCAGTCTGGGGCACTGCTCGGGATTCTCTGTAGCAGTCACCAGTGAGTCAGATACTGGCTGTGTCTCTGCCTCCAGACCCTTGCACTTCGTCCTCCCACAATACAGCAGCTTCCTGAGGACTGCACGAAGGACCACCCACCCACCCCCGGGGTGGGGGCAAACACAAGCAAAGGTGGAGCTGGGATCAGATCCTGGTTTCCAGGAAGGAAGAGGCCCCCACAGGCACAGTGAATCCCACTGCCCTGCCAGCGGCGGCCACAGGCTCTCCCACCCGCTTCCGTTCACGTTACACACCAGCAACACCCGCACTCAGCGCCTTCCTCAAGGCAGATGCTCCGGGCCAGCGAGTGGCGTACTAAGTGCGGGAGGGCCTCAGCCCGGCCAGGGGAAGCTCGCGTCCCACTCCCAGAGGGGGCCGCTTCCTCCTGCGCCCACTCAGTGGCCAGGCAGGAACATGGCTACAGGGCTGCCTGAGCTCTGATGTTCCAAGTAGTGCCAGAAACCCCAGTTTCTCTGTGAATCTCTCGGTTTTTAAAGGATGGTAAACTAATTAGGGGCTGGCGCTATGGCATAGTGGGTAAAGCCTGCCGTGTGGGCATCCCATATGAGCACTTGAGTCCCAGCTGTTCCACTTCTGATCCAGCTCTCTGCCATGGCCTGGGAAAGCAGTAGAAGATGGCCCAAGTCCTTGGGCCCCTGCACCTGAACAGGAGACCTGGAAAAAGCTCCTGGCTCCTGGCTTCGGATCAGCTCGGCTCTGGCTGTTGTGGCCATCTGGGGAGTGACCCAGCGGGTGAAGGACTTTGTGCTGCAAGCTGCTGGCCCTGGCCTGGCCCAGCCCTGGCTGTTGCGGGAGTAAACCACAGGACAAAAGATGTCTCTCTCGCTGCCTTTTCAAATAAATAAAAAAAAATTTAAAGTAACTTTTTGTAAGTAGAAATTGAGGCTTTAAGGGAAATGGCAACCAACGCAACTCAGTTGCTGAGGGAAGACGACGTCTGTGCTCTGCCTTTGACGCGTGGACAATTCAGCTGCTCAGAACGAGCCAGGCCCTGAAATCCGTTTCCCCAGGGCCGGGCCAGTTTCCAGAAGTGAGCAGGCGGACCGTGACGCGGGCGCCTGCTCAAGAATGCCGTCAGGAAATGCTTGTGGCGAAGGAATCATACTTTGGACAAATAAGGGCAAAGGAGCCCGCGCTCTCTCCATGAGGTTTCAATTAGCATTCTGACTGAGATAGCGGGGTTGCTGTCGGAGCAGGACTCCGGCCCTGCGAAAGCTCAAATGTCGAGCAGCTCCTCGCTTGGGGGCCATGTTTCCTGCAGCCTCGGAGGATGGGGGCGATTCCCAAAGGCCAGAGGCTGGGACGCTTTGGACCGGGCCCCAGGGTGCCTCCCGGGATGGCAGGGCAGTGAAGACCATGGACCCACGCTGGGCGATACTGCGCTTCACTTCACTTCTGCCCAGCAGTCCTCTAAGGATGGTATCTCATCAGGGAGGCACGGGAACAGGAGAAAGCACACCAGCACACAGTACAACGCTGGGTTTACTGGCAGCACTCAATCAGCTACGGGTTGTTTTTGTTTTTTTAAAGGCACAGTGACACAGAAAGATGGAAGGAGAGAGAAAAAAATCTTTTTTTTTTTTTTTTAATTTGACAGATAGAGTTAGACAGTGAGAGAGAGGGACAGAGAGAAAGGTCTTCCTTCCATTGGTTCACCCCCCAAATGGCCGCTACAGCTGGAGCTGCGCCAATCCGAAGCCAGGAGCCAGGTGCTTCTTCTGGATCTCCCATGCGGGTGCAGGGGCCCAAGCACTCGGGCCATCCTCCACTGCCTTCCCAGGTCACAGCAAAGAGCTGGACTGGAAGAGGAGCAACTGGGACTAGAACCCGGCACCCATATGGGGTGCCGGCGCCACAGGCGGAGGATTAACCAAGTGAACCACGGCACCGGACCCCAAAAATCTTCCATCTGCTGGTTCACTCATTCCCCAAGTGGTCACAACAGTCAGAGCTGTGCCAGGCTGAAGCCAGGAACTCCATCCTGGTCTGCTACATGGGCGGCAGGGAGACGAGCACTGTGACTTCATCAGCCGCCTTCCCTGGCACGTGGGCAGGAAGCTGGGTCAGATGTGGAGCAGCCGGGACTTGAACCGGATGCCAGTATCGTAAGCAACGTCTTAATCTGCTGCTCTACCACGCCGGACCCAGCTATAGTTCTCTGACAGTGAGTGCGTCACGTGACTTATCACCACTGCTGGAGAACACCACACCGGCAGCATGCAGAAGGGGCAAGTCCCAGCCCCAGCAGGGCCTGCGTGGTGCTCAGGGCACCGACTGCTCTGGGGGTTGGGGACTGGGCCAATAGGCTCACTCCTCCCACTCCTCTCTCCGGGGATGCCAGACCTTCCCCTTTCCTTCCCCACCTCCCCAGGAGCTTTGATTTCCCCTCGCCACACTACGGCATTTATACACTGTTCTTTTGCGCTCCCAAACCTGTCTGGTCATGAAAGTCAAGCAAGGTCCTTGCTGCAAATTCAGAGTCCAGGAACCTGCCACACCCCCGAGTCCGATTCTCTAGTGCAGGGTCTCTAACCTCAGCAGGTCTGGCATCTTAGACCAGGTGACTCTTTGCTACAGGGGCTGCCCTGTAGCCCCTGGTAGCAGCATTTCTGGTCTCTGTTCACTCAATGTCTCTATTCACTCCCATTCCAGCCAAGTTGTCACAACCAAAAACATCTGTCAACATTACCAAATGATGGGGTGGGGGTTGGGGGACTGCAAAAAACCACCCTGACTGAGCACCACTGACAATGTAAACAAGCAATGTACAAACGCTGAGGTGGCAAAAGGCACTATTTCAAACTGAGGGCTGGAGGGGGGGGCAGTGGGGGGGGTGGCGGGCAGCATAGCAGATAAAGCTTGTGATGCCAACATCCCATCCGGGTGCTGGTTTGAGTCCCAGCTGCTCCATTCTGATCCAGCTCCCTGCTACTGCGCCTGGGAAAGTAGTGGAAGATGGCCCAAGTCCTTGGGCCATTGCAACCACGTGGGAGACCCAGAAGAAGCTCCTGGCTCCTGGCTTTGGACAGGCGCAGCAGCTCTGGCTGTTGCAGCCATTTGAGAAGTGAACCAGCAGATGGAAGATCTCTGTCCATTCCCCCCACTCCCCGTAACTTTCCCTTTCAAATAAATAAATAAATCTTAAAAAAAAAAAAGAGGTGCGACGTGGCAGGCAACATGACATAGCAGGCCTAGCTGCTGCTTGGGGTGCCTGCACCCCACAGCAGAGTGCTTCTGATCCAGCTTCCTGCTGGTGTGCACCCTGGGAGGCAGCAGATGATGCATCAAGAACACGGGTCCCTGCTACCCACACGGCTCCAGACTTCAGCCTGGAGCTACCGGGGACATCTGTGAAGTGAACCAGCAGATGGAAGATCAGTCGCTCTGCCTTTCAAATACATAAAAATAAAAACAAACTTGAAAAAAAAAAAAGCCAAGACAAGTCAGACTGGGAGTACCTACAATATAGAACCACCAAGAGCTAGCATCCTGAGCTCACACTCTGAAGCAACAAGGAAAGGAGAACATGTAAACAGGAACATTTCATCAGGCTGTTGTGGCCATCTGGGGAGTGAACCAGTGGATGGACGGTATCTCTGTGCCTTTTAAATGAATAAACCTTTTAAAAATTAGGTTTAAATATGTATTTGAAAGGCAGAACAAGAGAGAGAGAGAATCTGCTGGTTCACTCCCCAAATTCCTGCAAGTCAGGGCTGGGCCAGGCTGAAGCCAGGAGCCCAGAGGTCAGTCCAGGTTTTCCGTATGAAAGGCAGGCACCCAGCTACTGGAGCCATCACCTGCCGCCTGCTGCCTCCCGCAGGGCACGTGAGGATGCCAGGTCAGAGGGGAGTAGCCAGACTCAAACCAGAGACTCCGATGGGGGACGCGGCATCCTAAGCGCCGACCTGACGGCCAGAGGTGTGCCCCTTCAAGGGACATTTAAGTGACCAATAAACAGAAGATGCCCATGGGAGGACATGGCTGGAGCCAGGGAGTCCCGGGATTGGGAGCTTCAGCTTCTCTAGCCCCACACCACACTTCACTGTCAAGTCTCCACCTGCAAAGCATCAAGGAGGAAGTGCGGCAACACAGACACCACCACGCGCTGAGTGCTTCCTAGCGAGATGAGGGGAGGGCGCCCAGGTGATGACACAGCCAGGGCCTGGGGGTCAGATGCTGGGTGTACCCGGCAGCACCAGGCGAGGGTCATCCCTTAGTCACATGTAGAATGCGGCACCACTTGCACACCGTGTCCATTTAGGGGACAGGGCATGAGGCCTCCCGGGATAGACTTCCTGTGGACTTTCAAAGCTTCTCAGCCGCCTCTCCTGAGGACCCCTGAGTCCCGGCTGCTCCACTTCCCATCCAGCTCTCTGCTGTGGCCTGCAGAGCAGCGGAGGATGGTCCAAGTGCTCGGGCTCCTGCACCCTCATGGAAGACCCAGAAGAAGCCCCTGGCTCCTGGCGTCAGGCTCAATGGCTCAGCTCTGGCCATTGCAGCCATTTGGGAGTGAACCAGTGGATGGAAGACCTTCCTCTCTGTCTGTAGCTTTACCTCTCAAATAAATAAAAAATCTTAAAACAAAACACTTGCCCACAAGGCTGGCACCGTGGCGAAGCAAGTGAAGCCCTCACTTACAATGCCGGCATACCATACGGGTGTTTGAGTCCCAGCTGCTCCACTTCAGATCCACCCAGCTAAGGCCCTGGGAGAGCAGCAGAAGATGGCCCAAGGGCTTGGGCCCCGCAGCCCACATGGGAGACTCGATGAAGCTCCTGGCTTCAGCCTGGCCCAGCCCCAGTGATATGGCCATCTGTGAATGAACCAGTGGATGGGAGATCTGTCTCCCTCTCTGTCTCTCCCTAACTCTACCTTTCAAATAAAATAAATCTAAAAAACAAAACAAAACAAAACTCATCCTGGCAAGGTGGAGGCCTGAGCACAGAAAGCACAGGAAACAGGGAAGGCAGGGTCAAGCCAGGGTGTGGGCAGGCCCAGAGCTTAGGAATTCTCAGGCTGACAGAAGGACAAGGCCATTTTTTAAGCCTCCGGGGACATGTCCATTAAGCCAGCCAGGTGAGGCTGCAATCCCTGCCAGGTGCTCACGGACTGCTCCAGGAGGGCAGAGGCAGTTCAGGTAGGACTACCTTAAAACAGTTTCATGGGGGCTGGCGCTGTGGTGCAGCGGGTTAAAGCTGCGGCCTGCAACATCAGCATCCCATAAGGGCACTGGTTCGTGTCCCGACTGCTCTACTTCCAATCCAGCTCTCTGCTACGGCCTGGGAAAGCAGAAGATGGCCCAGGTCCTTGGGCCCCTGTACCCACGTGGGAGACCCAGAAGAAGCTCCTGGCTTCGGATCAGCTCAGCTCTGGCCGCTGCGGTCATTTGGGGAGTGGGCCAGCGGATGGAAGACCTCTCTTTCTCTCTCCAGCTCTACCTCTCTAACTCTTTTAAATAAATAAATAAAAATCTTTTAAAAATTAATTGCCAACACAATCTTCCAAAAGGAAAAAACATTTGCACTCTCGCACACACGTCGAATGTGTACTAAGTGCCGACAGCCCCACAGGTGCATCTTCCCAGGCGAGCACGAGATGTAGGGAGTTAAGCAGGCGGTCAGGGGTCAGCTGACACCACCCGGGGAGCTGGGTCAAACCCAGGTCTGGAGTTTTTGTCTGGAGGAAGATGCAGAGAAAGCACTTGGACTTCTCCAAGGTCTGAGTTTCACTCTGCAGACACAGAACCATCAGAGAGAACAGGGAGACCTGGAAGGGAGCAACCAGGGCAGTGGATCCAGCCTCCATCTCACAGAAGAGCAATCCGAGGCCTGCAATGGGCAGGTGACCTTCTCCAAGTCACACGGCCAATCAACACCGGAGCTGAGACTGCGGGGGCCCCTGGCCAGGTGACCCCTGCTGGCCTTCGGGTGTGGGCTTGAACATCGCCTCCTCAGAGAAGCCCTCCTTGACCACACCCACAGTCTAGACCAGGTCTACGCCTTACACTCAGGGTTCCTGCTCATCTCGGAAACACAGAGCACTTGTTGAAACTTGTACCTGAAGCAGGTGAAGCCCTCAGCTGCGAGCCTGCGCAGGGCCTACCTGCACCGAGAGGCAGACAAGCGTGTAGGGGGAGTGGGCGCTTACCTTCACTGTCGGTGAGCACCTCCATGCGCCCACTGAACATGGCCTTCAGCATGGTGTCCTGCTTGGTCAGCGTCTGCATGGTGGTGTAGTAGAGGGCCCCACCCACGTTCAGCTTCACATACTTGGAGCTGGGGCTTGTGCCCTTGAAGGAAGTGGTGCGGGTGGCAGCCGCTGGCACCGCTGAGCTCACCACACTTTCTCCTGACATCTCTTCCTGCCAGTGGAGAAGACACAGGTCATGATGTGGGCTGGGCTTACTCCTCACAGCCGGAGGGCTGAATCTGGGCTCACAGCGCGTTCTGCTTCATACAGACAGACATACACACACACACACACACCACCCTTAGCGCTTGCTCCCAACGCTGAGCACTCTGGAGAGCTAATAGCAAAGTCTGGGTTTCTGGCTTCTAAAGTCAGAGGCCAACTGGACAGGGGGCAACATCGGTGGAAGCTGGGAACTGGCTCCCCCTGGAGAGTGGCAGGCGCCCCACCCACCAGCTCTTGTATCAAGGGCCTCCTCCCCATCCACACCCAGGGAAATTCTCCCACAGCAGGCCCACGCACCGCCCAGGCCTCTGTGCTTTCTGACCGCCACGCACCACTCAACAGCTAGAGACGCCACCTTTCAGCTGAATTACCGAATACACTTGTAGGAAACTGGGATTCCAACTCGCACTCCCCACACTTCCCGTGCTCAGGGGGACTCTCTCAGGCTCCTGCAGACACGTTCTTGCCAGATGAGAGCCTCCCGCCCTGCTGCCATCCACAAGTCTCCCTGGTAGCAAGGCCGTAAGAAACGGAACACGCACAGCAGCCCAGACAACACTGCCCGCACCAGTGAGGGCGTGCGGAGGGGACAGTAAGGAATCTGCCCGGAAATGAAAATGCTTCGATGTTTTAGTGCCCTGCTCTGCAGACGGACGTCAGCTGGCATTCGGGAAGGTGCGCGCCTGAGGCAGACCAAGCTTTCCAGGTACACGTTGCCTTCCGTCCCGTTACCAAGCTATTTGGCATACGGCGCCGGTCTGATGGGACTGGGTCAGCGCCCCCAGCTGCACAGCCCCGCCCCAGGGGAGACCCAGAAAGCCCCTCCGAGGCCCTCCACCACAGCTGCACAGCCCCCGCCCCAGGGGAGACCCAGAAAGCCCCTCCGAGGCCCTCCACCACATGCAGCTTTTAAAATGCAAACAATGCTGGAGGATGACTGAGGACCGGACACCACCACGCAGGGAGGCGGTCACCTCCCAAAGCCAGGAGGGGAGTCGGCACTGAGCAAGGCGAGGATGCGGCTAAGTCCCCCTTGTGCTTTACCAAGCCGTGTGGAGCCAGAACACCCACGTCGAGAAAGGAGAGCCCATCTCCCTGCTTTAAGACGTGCAAAGAGTTCTGAAAAGACTGCAGGCAGCGTGTGGCTAAGGGCTTGGGTTTCAGTCAGGCCTGGGTCTTGTCTGAGCCCCTGGTTCTGGCACTTAAGGAGCTTAAGCGACCATCTGAAGCAGCCCCCTCTCGAGTCATGCCACCCTCACAGGCCCGCTGGCAGGGGTGGCACAGGCAGAACTCGGCTCGGACCCTCGTGCTGAACGAGCGCTCCAGCAGGAAACACTCAGCTCTCCCCTGTGCAGTTTCCAGCTCGAATGGCAGGCCGGGTGACTGAGCGATAACAGATCCCGTCCTGATCCAGCTGGAGACTCCAGGCTCGGTATCACCTAACCTGCGCCTCTCCGGAGCCTGCTCACTCCAGGGGTCAGCCGAGGCAGCGTAAGGAGAGGAGCCCCAGCTGGGACCACGTCCCTGCCAACTGGGGACACAAAGCAGCGGACAGTGAGCCTCTCGGAGTAACCCTCTCCGGGGAGCCGCCCCAGACGCCCGCCTGGGACCTGGGATCTGCTGTTCCACTTGTTCCAAAGGTTGAAATTATCAGTGACTGTGGAGAGGTGCTGCAGGGGAAAGCAAAACTGGTTCCGGGGAAGGGGGAGAGAGGGGGAGCGAGAACGAACACACAGCTGAGGATCTGGCTAGACGCCATCCACTCAGAAAGACGGATGCATTGCAGCCAGACGGCAGTGAGGGCGCCTGTCCTTCCCGGCTCCTCCCGTGGGGCTGCTGAGTCTAACAGTGGACATCGGGGTCATCTGCTGCCCCGGTCTCACCCTTGAAAATGCCCGTCTAATTGGTCTGGGGTGTGGCCAGATGCCTACAGCTTCCCCAGGTGTCTAATGCACAGCCAAGATTACAACCCACTGTTCCGGAGAGCCCTGTTCCTCTTCGTTCAACTACAACTAACACCTGGGTCGTGGGGAAGCCTCCCAGCCTCCTGTTCTGCTGGCCCAGTGAATTCCTGAAAAACCAAAGCCCCCAATTCAGAGCTTCGGGGCCGCAGGCAGGAAGCAACCGTAGGCACACCTGAAAAATTAGAGCTCAGCAGAAGGGGGGAACCTTGACTCGAGAGGAGACTCAGGCAGGTGCGGCCTGAAAAAAGGCACCAAATCCCCACAGATCCGAGCGTGAGTGTGTGTGTGTGTGCGCGCACATCCAGGTCGAGAGGCAGGCAGGTGGGGACTACAACTTCAGTTCCACCACTTCCTGCACGAAGCTCTAAGCAGGGGAAGCCCCAGGCTCGAAACTTGCAAAATGGAATTGTTACAGCTGCAGTCATCCAAGTTGTCCTCAGGGAAGGAGCGCTGCATGAGCCCTCAGGGGGACTTCCCTTCTGCCAAGCTTTGAGACCGGTGGTCTCCAGTCCTGGCTGTGCCCGCCAGCCCCAGTGTTCTGCAGGGGGCTCAGTCCCCACACTGCAAAGGCTCCTCGGGTGGTTCTGACGCTGCTTCCGGGGCTCGGCGCCACTGAGCTAAGGTGGCCAGCGAGCTGCATCTCAGAGTCCCCAGGGGAGCTGTGGCAGACCTCTGTGGGTTTTCTCACGGGGTGGGGCTCGAGGACACCGCACTCAGCCTGGGTCCAACACTTCCCCCAAACTAAAGGCACTGCCACAACTCCGAAAAGCCCGGCGCTCCATCCCAACCGTGCGGAATCCAATCAGCCACACAACCGGCCCCGCCTGGCATCCCAAAGTGGGTACTTGGAGGAGCTCCCCGAGTAGCTTCCTCTTCTGGCGTGTGGCACACAGCTGCTCAGCATCAAGCCCGCTTGTCGGAGGCGGAAGGAAAGCATCAGGGCTCTCTGACCCCGACCGCCCTCATCAGGGACCCACGAACCTCCTGCGGGGCGCCCGCGCACTTGAAGCAAACCCACAGGTGACCACACTCGGAGGCCCGCTGGCAGACCACCCCGCAGGCAGTCCTCCTTCTGCACAAAGTGGAGATCAAAGTCAGGCACACCTGGCCTCGTTTTGCTCCGACAGCGTCCAACAAGGAAACAAGCCAGAGGGGCTGGGCTGCTCTGTGCGCAACCCCAGCGAGCAGACAGACACTACCCCGCAGCTGAGAGGCAGCAGGTGCGACGCCCCGCGCTCCCGAGGCGTGGCCACCTGCGGCCTCAGCGGAAGTGACTGCCCCGGCACCCTGACCTCAGGCCCCTGGCATCCCTCCCCTGAACGCACACCCCAGCCTGCCGGCTCCCACTTTTGTCCGTCCTCCACGCCACTCGCCCTGCGCTCGGCCACACCTGGGACGCCCTCACGCCCACGAGATCCAGGCATCCCAGACGCTGCGCCCCAACTTGGCTCTCTTCACCCTCTCAAAACCTACCCGTTCGGCCTCACAACACCCCTCCCCCCGCCCCTATCCGCAGTTCTCCGCCCCAAATGTCTACGTTCATTGACATCTCTTTGTTCGCAGCGTCACCGGTTCCCGTCTCCAACCAAGCACTGCAGACCCAGAGACCCCTCCCCACTCACACACTCACTCCTCCAACCTAAGTGTTTTTCTCCCGGTTCCTAAAAAGCCGCGGACACCCCAAGCGCCACCCAAAGCCCTTCCCCCACCCCGGCCTCGCCCCCCTCCAGCCCCCCGGCTGCCTCTCCGATATCGCGACGCCCCCCATCCCACCCCCTCCCCTCGGTCCCTGCGCCCTCTACTCTGCCGCTTCCCGGCTCCCGCGGCCGCCCGGAGCCCCCCCGGCCGTGGGCACCGCCCTCCTCACCATGAAAAGCCGGAGGACGCCGGAGTCTCCACACCCGGACTGAGAGAGGCAGGAAACACCCAGCTCACGCGAGCCAGGGGCGGAGGCGGGGCCTGGGCGGGGACTTCCGCTCCCTGCACGCCACTTCCGCCAGGCCGAGAGCACCGTCTTAAAGCATCCGTCCGAGCCTTAGATGTCAGCCGCTTTCCTTCCAACTTCCACGGCAGGAATGGGTTCCGCTTCGTCTCGGCCGGGTCGGACTTGTATCCCGGCCCTGAATGCTTCGCTTTTTCAGCCTCCAGCTAGGAGGACAAGGTGCGGGAGGCCTCTCTTTCCGGGTCGAGTAGCGCTGCGGAACTGTTGTTTCTCGGAACTGGATAGCTGCTTCTAGGCGGAGCTGGGAGAGCGAACACCCGGGGCAAGATGGCGGTCGGGCCTCGGCCGCTGCCCCGGGTTTGGCGGAACTCGGGGGTACTGGGCTGAAGCGGTGGCAGCTGCGGGCCCGGCCCCGAGCGCGGGGGCTTCCGGCGGATAAAGGTCTACGGCCTGCGGGTAGCGAGTGGGAACAAGGCCGTCGGTTCTCCGGGTGGTGGGGCTGGGGACTTGGCGGAAGGTGGTTTGGGGCCGAGTCCCGGCCGGGCCAGCTCGGAGGGGCAGGTGCTAGGCGCTGGCCTCCGGGAGCCCGGGGAGTCTCTCCACGGCCCTTCCCACCTCGCAACAAACTTGGGGTGACAGATCTTTACAAGCGGACTAATGCTGGGAGAAAAAGACTTGTGGTTGTTGATACCGAGGAGAGACACCGGGTTTCGGGAATCGCCCGCACCGGAGTTCGAATCCTGTTCGGTTGCCGTGTAACCTTGGGTGAGTCCCCTCACCTCCGTGAGCCTCAGTTTCCTCCTCTGTGAAATGGAGCGACTAGTTCGGCCCCCGGGGTACCTTATACTGCCGTGCTGTGTCCGACGCCGAGCTCTGAATGAAGACAGCCTTGGTCGAGGTTTGACTGACGCTTAGTGCCGCGGGCAGCCCTGCGCCTTAGCTTCTCTCTGCCCTGACGGTCTGTGGATGGAGGCGACCCCCGACTCCTGTCCCTTTTACTTACCAGTAAACAGTGGCTTCGGAGTTAAGTCGGGGGCCCAAATTCAGGCGCCCCGCGACCCCGAGCAAGTCGTGTCATGCACTCTGCATTTAGTCCTCCCCGAGTGGAGTTGGGGTCCGTAATAGCACCCACCTACGCGGGCTGTAGCTTGTTGTCCTAACGATATTGTTATGAATAGCCTAAGTCTTAAAATTGGAAATTTTGTAAATTCTCAACAAAAATTTAAAGTCGACAGACAGGAGGTTGGCTAATGACAGCCATCTGCCGGCCTCCCACAGGGATCGAGTCCCAAGATACCAAAGTCTGGTACAAAATGGCACAGTATTGACACATCACCCACGCACATCCTCCCGAATGGTTTAAGTCATCCCTGGATTACTTACATACTCACCTGTAAATGCTGTAGGGACAACTATTGTATTGTTTAGAGAATGACCCAAAAAAGTGTACATGTTCAATACAGACTTTTCATATTTCCTGAAGCTCGTATTTATTTATTTATTTATTTGAAAGGCAGAAGAACAGAGGGGTCCCATCCACTGGTTCACTCCCCAAATGTCTGCAATGGCTGGAACTGGGCCAGGCTGAAGCCAGGTCTCCCACGTGGGTGGCAGGGCATCGGCCACTTGAGCAGGGTCTGATCAGCAGGGAGCTGCAGCTGGAAGTAGAGCCAGGACCCAGAGTCGGGCCAGTATGGGATGTGGGCATCTCAGGGGCCTCTTAGCCAGCACACCAGTCATGGTACTTGCTATCCAAGGTTGGGTGAATCCGTGGATGCAAACCCATAGATCCAGAAGGCCAGCTGGTCTCTGTTCAGTGTCTGATGCAGGGTCTACCTCTAATGAAGATGGTGGTCCCTAGACCTGGTCCCCCGCCCTGGAGGGAGAGCCCTCCCAAAGCCACTCTGCTGCTGGTGTGGCGTGTCTCCTGTGGACGGTACTCTCTGGACTGTCGGGTGCTTTTGGAGAGCTGCGTGAAGTTGGCCTCATCCGGAACAGACTGGTTTGGAGCAGGACTCGTCGGGGAGAGACCGGAGTGAAGACTGAATCCCATGTGTTAGAGTCAGAATCTTGGCACTGCCGCTTGCTAATGTGAATTCCGGGAAGTGATGAACGAGCTTAGAGGGTTGCTGTCCTTATTAGCTCCCGAGAAAGAATCTGCCACTCATTTTCCTTTTGCAGATGATCATGGCTAGTGCCCCCCTCTTGTTTTTGTTTTTGTGTTTTAACCTGTGTAATTCTCGCTTCCCAAACTGTGTTGGGAGCTTCTGAAGAACAATACAGTGAAGCCCACTCTGATGCCATACACTTTGGGGCATCCCTTAGTGACACGTTCCTGTTCAGTCCTGGTCACGGCATTACAGCGACTCCGTTGAGACAGAGGAAGGGGAAATGTTTTGGCAGCATTAGGATGGAGGGGCTGTCAGCATCCTCTGTGCAGATGGGGAAACTGAGAGCCGGAGAGGCTAACTGGCCAGATGAGAGGTGGGCTAGGGGCTGGAAGGAACCAAGAGCTAGGTGTCGCTCCCCCTCTTCGTGGAGGAACGACACAGGACCCTGCGCTGTTCTTTCGTCTGCTCGGCCCTTCCCGGGTTTGCTGCTGGTTCTTCCCGGGTTGGCTACCGACCCTTCCACCTCTGTGGAAGGGCGGTTCCCCCTGCCACTTTCCCCACTTCCGCGGGGGAGTGGCACACTGCTGGCCAGCTCTCTCGGGGGCTGCTCAGATGTTATTCGGATAGATGTTCCCCTTAGATGTTCCTGGTGCATGTTGTCTCTCTCCTCCTTTATAGTCCTCTTCCACCAATCCCAACTCTGCTACCCACACGCCGAGTACGCTGCTCTCCTCCAATCAGGAGCAGGTCCTACAGTTTATTGGTTGAACTGGAGGCAGCTGTGTAGAAGCTGTTTCCTCCTCTCCCAGCACCATATTGTGGGAGAGCAGATGCATAGAATAAGTCTTAATTCCAGTAACTTAGTCTAGTCCGAGTTGCTCCCAGTTGCTCCCCACAGATCCCCCTTTCTTTTCATTTTTGGCGTTGATACGCGCCTGTCTTCGGTGCCCCGCAGCACACACTCTGCTCTGCTTGCTAGAGTTGCCCACAGGTGCTTACACGCCCTACCAATCAGGCAAACCGAATCCAAGCCTTCTCATTGCCGTATTGTGGGGAGACTTATTGGTGTTGATTCGTGCCTGTCTTCGGTGACCTGCAGCTCATACTCTGGTCGAGCTGCCTGCTGGTGCTTATCGCCTTACTAATCAGGCAGACCGAATCCAAGCTCTCTCATTGCCATGTTGAGGGGAGGCCTTATTTTTCTCTATTTCTCTATCTCCGGGCATTCTTACCTCTCCCATTTTACTTCTATCTACCAGCATTCCTATTTCTCTCATTTTACTTTTAAACTTCTGTTTCTCTTATCCCCGAGGCTTCTTCTTGGCGCCTCGCCCCGCGGCGGCTTCATTTTCCCTAACATTTTTCTCTACCCGGTATGTTTCCCTAAGTTTTCTTCCAACAATATTCCCCTCTCATTTCTCCTGGCTTCTCCCCACAGTCCGTATCCGAGTCTAAGTTTCTTCTAGGTTTCACTTTCGCTTTCAACCTGCAGTCCGTATCTGAGTCTGTTTCTTCTTGCTTTCACTTTAAATCCTAACTTCTTTCCCACAGTCCGTATCCGAGTCTATGCCTAGGCTTTCAATAGCTTCTTCCAGCACCTTTTCCGTCCGGCTTTTCCCTAGACTCTTTGCTAGTCTCTCTCTCCGGTATTTTTCCACTTCTTCCCGTTTCTTCCCGCTTCTTCCCTCCTAGGTTTCCTATCCGAGTCACGGCACCATTATGTCGCTCCCCCTCTTCGTGGAGGAACGACACAGGACCCTGCGCTGTTCTTTCGTCTGCTCGGCCCTCCCCGGGTTTGCTGCTGGTTCTTCCCGGGTTGGCTACCGTCCCTTCCACCTCCGTGGAAGGGCGGTTCCCCCTGCCACATTCCCCACTTCCGCGGGGGAGCGGCACACTGCTGGCCGGCTCTCTCGGGGGCTGCACAGGTGTTCCTTCAGATAGATGTTCCTCTTAGATGTTCCTGGTGCATGTTGTCTCTCTCCTCCTTTATAGTCCTCTTCCGCCAATCCCAACTCGGCTGCCCACACGCCGAGTACGCTGCTCTCCTCCAATCAGGAGCAGGTCCTGCTGTTTATTGGTTGAACTGGAGGCAGCTGTGTAGAAGCTGTTTCCTCCTCTCCCAGCGCCATATTGTGGGAGAGCAGATGCATAGAATAAGTCTTAATTCCAGTAACTTAGTCTAGTCCGGGTTGCTCCCCACACTAGGCTGGGGGCTGGAAGGAACCAAGGGCCAGGCGGCTCCTGCCTCTCGTGGCCTTTTGGTTGATTGTCCCCGGCATTTAGCAGAGTGCTTAAAAAACGCCTGTGTGCTTTGTTTGCTTGGTGAGTGCGGTGCGCGCTGGCAGGTGGAGGAGGTGTATGGCAAGGGGGAGAGACTTGCGTTGTAAACAGAAGTGGCATAACCCTTGCCTGTCTGGCGGTAATCTCAGGGAGGGGCTCTTTTCCTGCACGGTTTGCTTGTGAGAAGTGTCTCCTTCCTCTCCTACTCCGTTCCCCTGCCACGGAGGGCTGCCCGTCTCCAGGGTGTGGAGAGAGCACAGAGCTGTGCTCGGGCGGGTGTGCCCTGCTCTTCCGTGGCTCTCGGAGAACTTGCACGACAGGGCCGGGGCGGCAGGACCGGGGTCCTCACACCCTGGAAGACGGGGAAAACGGACGAACCAGCAAGGTCAGGGTGCCGGCACTGCTTCCCACCCGAAGGCCCTTAGATGGGTGCTTCTGCCGAGGAGTCTTTAAACTTTGCCTAGTGAAAGAACGGGGCGCTTAGACTCCTGGCTCTGGTCTGTCTGCACTTTGCCAGGCGCCGGGTGAACTTCGTCTCCTTTAACGAATGACAGCGCGCAGATGCTGAGACTGTCCACAGTGTGTGGCAGAGCTGGGGACTGGCTCCAGCGCTATGAGACTTGAAGCCATGTTCCTTTCCCTGTGCCACGCTGCCTCGCCAGGAAAACTTCCCACAGTTCACTGCCCCAGAACAACCACCCTGACTTAGCATGTTGGGGAATTTCACCCCAGCTTTGTGCACCTGTGTTTCTCTTTCCCGCGAGGCAGCTGGGACTGCAGGCAGCCCTTTTCTCCCTCCCAGTGCACATTTTTCCAGATCCTTAAAAACATCAAGCTAATTTCCCATGGCTTTTTAACCTTCTGTTGTCCTGTTACAGAACATATAAAGCTTCCATTCAACAGTTTTGTTTTGTTTTGTTTTTTTAAGAGAGATTTATGGGGGCCGGCGCTGTGGCACAGCAGGTTAACGCCCTAGCCTGAAGCGCTGGCATCCCATGTGGGTGCCGGTTCAAAATCCGGCTGCTCCTCTTCTGATCCAGCTCTCTGCTATGGCCTGGGAAAGCAGTAGAGGATGGCCCAAGTCCTTGGGCCCCTGCACCCGTGTGGGAGACCCGGAAGAAGCTCCTGGCTTCGATCGGCACAGCTCTGGCCGTTGCAGCCAATTTGGAAGTGAACCGTCAGATGGAAGACTTTCTCTCTCTCTCTCTCTCTCTCTCTCTCTGCCTCTCCTCTCTCTGTGTAACTCAGACTTTCAAATAAATAAATAAATCTTAACAAAAAGAGAGATTTATGTGCTTATTTGAAAGGTAGAGTTGCAGAGAGAGGGAGGGACAGAGATGTTCCATCTGCTGGTTCACCCCTCAAATAGCTACAGCAGCCAGGACTGGGCCAGAACAGAGCCAGGAGCCTTTTCTGAGTCTCTCATGCGGTGGCAGGGGCCCGAGCACTTGGGCCGTTTTCCACTGCTTTCCCTGGCCATAGCAGGGAGCTGGATGGGAAGTGGAGCAGGCGGGGCACAAACCTGCTGTGCCACAATGCGGGCCCCTGGGGTTCATTTTAACCTCTTCCCTTTAAATTGTGAGGACTGGGGAGACAGAGTTCGCGTCTATAGGAGACATTAACGGACGAGGACGCAAGAGTTGTTTCTTTAAAACTGGAGACTGCGTATTAGTGACTTGACCCAGGGAGGAACGTTTGATGCCACACTGGTAAAACCTAACCCTGAGTCTGGATTTCTCTCTCTCGCTTCTGCCAGAAAACAGAGCAAGCTCTCTGGAGTGTGAAGCTGTCCTCAGCCGTGAGGCCTGAGCAGCATCACTGATGATTACCTGACGTCTCTGCAGCACAAGCAGGTCCCCAGGTGAGCACTCCAGACCTCCCTGCAGGGCCGGGGAGACCACCCCTCTCTCACCTCCTCACCCTCAGGTGAGCGCTTCAGACCTCCCTGCAGGGCCGGGGGGACCACCCCTCTCTCTCTCCCACCTCCTCGTCCTCCTTCCTGTGGTCACACAGCTCTGACAGTCTGTTTCAAGGATCACCAATGAAGTGTCTACAACCGTTGACATGAGGCATGGCGGTGCCTCAGAAAACCTAGGAATTGGCTGGCCACGTGACCCAGCAGCCTCTGCTAGGCATAAATCCAAGGGCAATGAAGTCAGTTGATCACAGAGCTGTCTGCACACCCGTCTCCATTACAGCTCCGCTCACAAAGGCTTGGGATCGGCCTGAGTGCCCAGCGAGGAACAGGTGCTTGGGTAGACCGGGGTAGCGGGTACGTGACGGCATCCTGTTCTGCCACAGAAAAGGATGAGGTGCTGACATCTGCGGCACCACGGACGGCCTGGAGACACTATGTTAGGGGAGGTGTATTCCAGAGCAGCTCTCATCACAAAGCCGTGGTAAATGGGGCAGGCACTCAGTCTAAAGATGCCCACACCCCACAGTAGAGTGCCTGGGTGCTACTCCCAGCCTCCCCTTAACGCAGACCCTGGGGGACAGTGGTGGTGGCTCAAGTAGTTAGATTCCCGCCATCCTTGTAGGAGCCCTGGATTGCATTCCTGGCTCCCGGCGTCAGTGTCAGCCTAGCCCTGGCCATTGCGACTATTTGGGGAATGAATTGGCTCGCTCGCTCGGTGACTCTGTGCCTCTCAATATAAAATAAAAAAATGACTAGTGTGCTAGGCGGCGGAGATGCTCCTTCCCTGCGTTGTTCTTCACACAGCGTATGCATGTATGGGATCATCGCGCTGTACCCCATAAATATGTGCAGTTTCTGTCTGTCAAAGCAATCCGCAGAAAAGCCAGCCTTTGTTACTGCTGACAGGCCCACTGCTTCTAAGCACCAGTGTCATGTGAACTCTATATTCTGGGTGGCGTTTTCTTCCCGGGTGCTGTGTGGCGTGAATTAACCTGGCAGAGAGATTGTTTCCAGAGGCCGTGTGCTTCAGTTCAGTGTTGTCGGCTGAGCTGGCGGTGCACTTTGGACAGAATGACAAAGGCATCAAGCAGCTAAGGCATCATCTTGGCGTGAGAGGCTCCACAGAGCAGTACTGTGCATTCTGGGCTGCTATCCAGAGCCGTCCTTGTGGGAAAAGACGGATACTAGAGATTTAGAGAAAAACGGAAGGTGTCGTTTATAACTGCTGTCCAGAAGAGCGGCCGGCAGCAGACAGGCCCTGCCGCGGAGGCTGCATTGCTGCTCGAATGGGGGCAGTAAAGGTAACAGAACAAGTGATTAAGCTGAGTACAACCACTTTTATGAACTGCGATGGGTGCCAAAAGCACAGAGTGTTTGCTGTAAAGAAGTGAGGGTGTTTATTTGAAAGAGAAGTAGAGTAACAGGAAGAGGAAGAGAGAGAAAGAAAGACATCTTCTGTCCGCTGATCCCCAAATACTTGCAACACCCAGGGCTGGGCCAGGCCAGAGCCAGGAGCCAGGAGCCAGGAATTCCAAACGACGCTCCCACATGGAGACAGACCCGAGTGCTTAAACCATCATCTGCTTCCCATGCACATGAGCAGGAAGCTGGACCTGACTTGAACTTGATATGTAATTGGGCATCCTAAGTGGTGACTTAACCTGCTGTGCCACTACACCTGCTCCAACTTTTGCTTTTCTAACGTTAAAATGGCCTCTCTTGTTTTGAAGGGACCTTATTTTGCTGGGCACAAAGTAGGTACCAGTAAGTACTTTTTGAATGAATGGATGAATAAAATGTTGACAGTAAATCATAGTGTTTGATCTTCTCTTCACGTCTTTACTTGGCAAAATAAAAGTGGACTGCTCCAGAAACTCACATATTTGGGAACCTTCATCTTGTAATTGGAGCAGAATTTCTGGGTAGGATTAGCTTAGGCTTTGTTCATTTTGTCAAACGTCTACAGATTCTGCCCTTAAACCATGCCAGGCATTGAACTCTTAAGAAAAAATAGATCCTTTTTGACTTTTTAGAACTGGATTGTAGTGTGGTAGGGTTTTTTTTTTTTTTTAATTTTTATTAACAGACAGACAGAGATAGCTCCTATCCAGTGGTCTACTCCACAAATGCCCACAAGGGCTAGGACTGGGTTTGGCCAAAGCTAGGAGCCAGGAATTCAATCTGGGTCTCCCATGTGGGTAGCAGGAAACCAGCTCCTGGAGCCATCGCAGCATTGGCAGGAGGCAGGTGTCAAAACCCAGGCACTCTGATAGGAGACTCAAGTGCAACTGGAACCTTACCCTCTGTGCCAAACGCCCCCTCAGATGGAATTATTTAACACCGGATCAGCATCCCTGCTCTTGGGGAGTTGCATCAAGAGAACGAGCCTGCAGGAAGTTGGGACTTGTGCCAGGAGAGCCGTGAGCACCCTGGAGGGTGCTGGCAGGTCCTGAGCACCTTCCTGTCGCCGCCCATGCTTTGCTCTGGAAGCCTGCGTGTGTGTGTCACACGGTGGCCTGCAGCAGCTGCTCCCTGTTGTTGCAGGGCGTGCAGCTTGCAGACATGTTCACTGTGTCTCAGACCTCCAGAGCGTGGTTCATCGACCGGGCCCGCCAGGCGCGGGAAGAGCGGCTGGTGCAGAAGGAGCGGGAACGTGCAGTCGTGGCCATCCAGGCGCACGTGCGGAGCTTTCTCTGCCGGCGTCGCCTGCAGCGAGACATCAGGTGGGTGCCGGGAGCCCCTCAGCCTGCTTTCCTCTCCATTCTCCTTGACGTGCTTACGAAGCTTCCAGTACTGTGAGCTCCTGGGAAAAATGTCTTCTTTTTCCTTCCCTGCCTAGGAAAGAGATCGACGAGTTTTTTAAAGCAGATGACGCTGGGTCCAGTAGAAGAAGTGCACTTTGTATTTTTAAGATTGCCAGGAAACTGCTGTTCTTATTCAGAATTAAAGAGGATGATGAGGTAAGATGATCGTGGCTGGCGTGCCCAGTCCTCCCAGGTGCCAGGTCTGTTTGTGCATATTTTAGAGAGATTAGCTTCCTGCGTCCTTAGAGAAACTCCATAAGCTGGTCGCCCCCACATCCTGGGTCTGGTGTTCATGGGGGCTGTTTTGTAAAGAATTTTTTTTTTTAAGATTTACTTGCTTGTTTGTTTGAAAGGCAGAATGATGGAGAGAGCGGGAGAGAGAGAGAGAGATCTATCTATCTATCTATCTGCTGCTTCACTCCCCAGATGGCTATAGCGGCTGTGGCTGGGCCAGCCTGAAGCCAGGGGCCAGGAGCTGTATTCATGTCTCCCACGTGGGTGGCAGGGGCCCAATTACTTGACGTATCACCTGCTGCCTTCCCAGGTGTATTAGCAGGGAGCCAAGCAGCCGGAACTTGAACTGGGATCCAATACAGAGTGCCGGCAACCCAAGCAGTAGCTTGACCCTCTGCCTTACTGCACCGGCCCCTGTTTTATAGGGATGAGTCCCTGTTCTTGTCGGAATCTTTGTACACTGACTAATCTGAGCGTGAATTGGACTCAGATGCACTCAGGGGCAAGGCAGACGAGGTGGAAGAAGCGTCTGTGAGACGAAACGTGGTATGAGATATGAATCATGGGGCTGGCACTGTGGTGTAGCGGGTAAAGCCTCCGCCTTCAGTGCCAGCATCAAGTCCTGGCTGTTCCACTTCCAATCCAGCTCTCTGCTATGGCCTGGGAAAGCAGTAGAAGATGGCTCAAGCCATTGGGCCCCTGCACCCACATGGGAGACCCAGAAGAAGCTCCTGGCTCCTGGCTTCAGATCGGCACAGCTCAGGCCATTGCCGCCAACTGGGGAGTGAACCAGAAGATGGAAGACCTCTCTCTCTCTGTCTCTCTCTCTGCCTCTGCCTCTCCTCTCTCTGTGTAATTCCGACTTTCAAATAAATAAATAAATCTTAAAGAAAAGAGAGAGATGAATCATGGCAAACCATAACTGGCAGCAGTGGTGAGATGGCAAAGGTGGGCGATGGGGCTTGTGGCCTGTGTCTCCCCAGCAGGGCGGCTGCTACTCAGCCCCGGCTGATGGTAGACCCGAGCTCTGAGTATTTTTAAAAAGGATGCTTGTGGTCTGGGGCTTGCCATTCAGTGTTCTACTCAGTACGAGTTGGTAGCTCGCTGGGATTGTTTCACGTCCTGCAAACCGAAGAAAACGTGCTGGTTTGCATCTTTGGCCTGAGAACAGTCAGCTTGCGAAAGACGAGTGTGATGGCAGGAAAGCTGCAAGGCGTCTGTAGCAGCAGTGGGGACCCCTGGAGGCGTGCCTCTGCATCAGCAGCAGGGAGCCATTTGTCATCGCTGAGCGTCACGTTGGGAGGCTTCCAGGCACTGGTGTCCCGGGAAGACCCTCCAGAGCTCACAGCCCAGCAGGCACGGGAGCAGCACGCAGGGCCGTGTCCTCCCCATCACGGCCACGCAGACAGGGAAGGACACTGCATTTCACGGTGGTTGGGCAGCCTGCCTGGGGTCACATGGCTTTTCACGGTGGACGCAGCACTGACGGAGCCTGGGTGTAACCCGTCCCCCAGTTTCTGCTTGGCCGTGGTGATACGGCTGTCCCTGAGGCTGTGAGGGCCGGTGTCTGGGAGCGCAGTCTAGGAGGTAGCTTGGATTCTGCAGGAATCCGAGTCTCGTCTGCTGTCTGGACTTCTGTGTGAAATATGCCGGTTTCTGAAACATCTCTCGAGCGCCCATCCAGCCACGGGGCCACCACTTTGAGAGGCTGCCTCTTGCCTCTCTGAGCCTCAGTTTCCACACCTGTAGGAAGGGATTGAATGCCATCACTCAGGCGAATCAGCCGGCACACGGCCTGACATGCCGGGAGCCCACCAGACGCTTGCCCCTCTCTGACCCCGTCCTGCCTCTCTGCAGAGATTCCAGAAGCTGTGTCGCAGCATCCTGAGCAGCATGGAGGCCGAGAGCGAAGCTAAGGTGAGGCGGGCATGGAGCCCATCCCCCAGCTCTTGCCAGCAGCCCGCGCGGCACCAAGAGGCCCTGCGGTGAGGCAGGCGGGCGCGGGAACCCATCCCCAGCTCTTGCCAGCAGCCCGCGTGGCACCAAGAGGCCCTGCGGTGAGGCAGGTGGGCGTGGAGCCCATCCCCAGCTCTTGCCAGCAGCCCGCGTGGCACCGAGAGGCCCTGCAGAGCACCCCCGAGACTCGGTCACACCCTCGGAAACAGTAGTGGAGGGCTGCCGACCCCCAGCACCTGTCTGGGAAGCTGCGCTCTGCTCTTGCCTCCGACTCACGTGGCAGTTCCTGTGCTGGGCCATGTGGCTACCGTTGGTGTCACGATGAGTCCTGTGTGCTGCCTTTTCATCCGTGCAGCCCCCCTGCCTTCACAGGACCTCGCTTCTCAGAGACCTGGCCCCGACAGTCAGGGGCTGCGACGTGACCCCGTAACCCCTTCTTCCTCCTGCCTGCAGGTGTGGTATGTGTCCCTGGCTCTTTCCAAGGATCTCACCCTCCTGTGGATTAAGCAGATCAAGGACATTCTGTGGTACTGCTGTGAGTTTCTTGAGCAGCTCAAGGTAAAAAGCCAAACAACCCGTGAATGTGTCGCCCTCACCTGGGCCCTTCGTCCTTCTTGTCAGCGTGCCCGTCCCTCCCTCCCTCCGAGGTTGTACCTGTGGGGACCCCCAGGTGTAGGTCGATTGCTTTAGCTCCTGTTCTGGGAGGGAGAGGTTGTCTGCTGCGTCGCAGGAGCCCTTTGTCTGCTGTTGCCATCCTCTCCGTGTCAGGGAGCCTGTCCTTGCCTTTTCCTTGCTTTCCATGTCGTGACTGCTTTATGGTCTGTATTATTGGACTTGTTACTTACAGAATCCCAACATGAGCACAGGGCAGGATGTGCATTAGCAGGAAGCTGGAATCGGGAGCAGAGCCAGAACTAGAACCTAGGGACAGGGCCGGCACCGTGGCGTAGTGAGTCAAGCTGCGGCCTGTGGCACCAGTATCCCAATTGGCTGCCGGTTCAAGTCCCGGCTGCTCCGCTTCTGATCCAGCTCTCTGCAAATGTGCCTGGGAAAGCAGTGGAAGATGGCCCAAGTCCTTGGGCCCCTGCACCCACGTGGGGGACCCAGAAGAAGCTCCTGTCTCCCAGCTTCTGACCAGCCCAGCCCTGCCTTTGTGGCCATTTTGGGAGTGAACCAGCGAATGGAAGATCTCATACTTTGTCTCTCTGTCTGTTTCTCTCTCTCTCTCTCTAGTTCTGCCTTTCAAATAAATAAATAAATCTTTTTTTAAAAAAGGGAAGAAGAAGATCCTCGGGACTCCCATATGGGAAGTCTGCATCCCAAGTGGCATCTTAACCACTGCCCCGCCCCTGACTTTGTCTTGACCAAAGAGGAAAAAAAGCCTTTACACGGCAGCTTAAAAAGTCTGGGCAGCCGGCACCGCGGCTCACTAGGCTAATCCTCCACCTGCGGTGCCAGCACCCCGGGTTCTAGTCCCAGTTGGGGCACCGGATTCTGTCCCGGTTGCCCCTCTTCCAGTCCAGCTCTCTGCTGTGGCCCGGGAGTGCAGTGGAGGATGGCCCAAGTGCTTGGGCCCTGCACCCGTATGGGAGACCAGGAGAAGCACCTGGCTCCTGCCTTCGGATCAGTGAGGTGCACCAGCCGCAGTGGCCATTGGGGGTGAACCAACAGAAAAAGGAAGACCTTTCTCTCTGTCTCTCTCTCTCTCTCTCACTGTCCACTCTGCCTGTCAAAAAAAAGTCTGGGCCGACACCTGAGGCTCATTGGGATCCTGGGCTGCCCTGTAAACAGATCACAGTGGCGAGAAGGATGGGGTGCTGATGCTGGCCCTCGTGTTAGGGAATATGGACAGGTGTGGTTACGTACAGCAGCCACTCTGGCTTTTCGTGTGGGAGGGAGAGGCTTGGCATGGACTCAGCAGTGGAGAGACGAGTACAGTGTCCCCCGAGTCCACCAGTGGCCCATCTCAGCCATCTCAGGGTGCTCACGAATGGCTCTTGGCCACCACCCAGCCTAGGCAGTGAGCCAGCAGCGGTCCTTGCCTGGCTTGTGTGGGGAGGCAGTGCAGGCAGCGACAGTCTCACACCTGGGGTTTTAGGAAATGCCTCACAGCCAGGTGGGCAGTCCCTGCCCTGCCCTCACTTATTGGGACAGGTCCCTTTTTCTCTGCTCTCTGGGTCTGCCTCCCATAACACATCTCTCTTTGAGAAGAGGCTCTTCTACTTAAGAAAAATAAGTTTATGTGAAGGAACAGATGTTAGCAGAAAAGAACACTACCACTGGAGCCAGGAAGATCCACAATTTTATCCTAATTCTGCCATTCATTTCCCCCATGGTCTTGAATAAGTCACTTCCCCTTACTCTACGCCCTTGGGTATGTGCGTTTTATGATATTTTGTCGTTTTAATTGGTACATAGTAGTTGTCCATATTTATGGGATGCAGTGTGACATTTCATTCCATGTATATGACGTGGAATGATAACATCAGGGTGACTATGTCTATAATCTCAAACACTGATTATTCCTTTGTGTTGGAAACATTCAAGCTCTCCCTGCTAGCTTTTTTATTTTCCATTTGCTCATTTTATTTATCTGAAAGGCAGAGAGACAGAAAGAGCTCCCATCTGCTGATTCACTCCCTAAAGGCCTGCAAAAGCCAGGCTGAAGGCAGGACCCAGGAACTCAACCCAGGTCTCCCCCATGGGTGGTAGGGACCCCGCCACTGAGCCATGCTTGCTCCGAAAGTGCAGAGAGGTTGAGAAACTTGCCTAAGGTCGCACGCTGGCAGACGGTGAAGCCAGAAGTCGGAGCCCCGAGAGTCCTTCGTGCCCAGCTGTGGCTCTCCTCGGTTGTCCACAGAGACGCACACTCACGCAGCGGGCCAGCTGGGTCGTCTCGTTCCCCAGCAACTCCCAGTTCTCCGTTCCCAGGAGTGTTTGCGTCCATGGCCGAGCGCCATTCACTTCTTGTCATTTGTCTCCTGATCCGGGGGGTGGGGGACGATGAGCCCTAATCCGTGGTCTGACCACTTCAGCGAGGGTTGCGCCAGGCAGCCCCGTGGGCACCGCGCAGCCTGCACCTGGAGGGCGTGCGTCTCACTCGAGCTCTCTCGTCCTTTCCAGCCTGAAATCCTGCAGGCCTCCAGGCTCGTCACCCTGTACCTCACCATGCTCGTCACCTTCACAGACACCGCGACGTGGAAAATCCTGCGGGGAAAAGGTCTGTGGGGCCGCTCAGCCTTCCCTGGCGTGTGTGCAGGGAGCTCGGGGGCCTCTGCTTGTCAGGAGCATTGTCACCTCCCCAAGTGCCGGGGAGGCCCCAAGACCACACAGGTGAAGCGCCTGGGGTCCTGCCCGTGACACTGGACAGGCTCTGCAGAATACGTTCCGTGTTGCGCTGTATCCTGTGCCCCCTGAATTCCTGTTTCAGGCCATGGCTCTTATGTCGTTTTTAGAGCGCCCATAGCACCTTAACCTCTGAATGAGAGCAGTCCCTTAAGCTGTGTCATTCATGTGGAAGACGCCCTGGTGAGCACAGCGGGCTCCCAGTGTCTGCCGGGCCTGGTTGCGGGCCACCTGCAGCCACTAACAGCCAGGAATGTGAGTCCCTCCTATCAGATGGCATGGTGTTGGCATCTAAGCCGCACACCTCCGTGCGCTTCAGATCCCGTCCGGGGACCTAGACTCAATCAGTGAAAAGGCGTGGACACAGCCCTACTGTGCTGTTAGGGACTCGTGACCAGCAACAGCTGTCTCTACGTGTTCACGGCAGATGCAGGGGTTTCATTCCACAAATGTTTCCAAGCCATCGTGGGCTGTGTCTGTGGAGGCAGAACCCACAGATGTGGTACTTCTGTTCGGCTCATAAAATGTGCCTTCCATGTACAGTGCCTCCCGTAAGGAGCGTCCTTAGCCTTTCGTGTTTCCCATACTCATCCATCCAGTCGCCAGATCACCCGCGTGCCAGCTGCAGTGCTGGGCCCTGGAGGTGCGGGAGGAGCGACCAGAGGAGGCCGCTGCCCCCCTGGGGCTGCACTGCTCCCTTCCTCCCAGACTCGAGTCTCGTGGGGAGACAGACACTGGATCGCAGCCACTATGTGTGTGTGTGTGTGTGTGTGTGTGTGTGTGAAGTGGCCGTGGTGTCGCGAGTGCTTAGAAGGAAGAGGATGAGAAACGAGGGTGTTCAGCGGAGTGGGAGCAGCCTTTCTCCTGGGGTGTGGCTGTACGGAGGAAGTGATGTCGGAGCTAAGAGCTGGAGGGAGAGTCGGAGCGCCCCTGATGGAGGGGCGGGGGCGCTGCGGGAGCAGAGGGAACCACGTGTGCAGAGGCCCCAGGTCAGCAAGGAGGCGTTGTTCTGGACTCTGGGAGGGATCTAAAAATGACTGAGGGCTGGCCGCTGCCCAGGGGCTCCTGTCCCAGTGTGGGGAAGAGGCAGCCATGGAAAATAGTGCCAGGTCCAGGAGGGGTTAGAAAAGGCACCCCGGGGGCTCCGAGGTCAGAGGTGTTGCTTCTGGGAGAACCAGCAGGCCCATCCGCCCTTGCGACAGCTGACAGCTGAGCCAGGCCCTCCAGGAGGGAATATTCCAGTTAGACAGGGCTTCCCTGTGCCCTGCCTCCAACCTAAGCCTGAGAGTATCTCATTGCCCTATGGCCTCGGCCTGGGGCACCATTGTCTGTCTCAGTAAACAGATCAGGTTATGGCAAGAGATTTTTTTCTGAAGCCTTTTCCTTCATTTAGGTGAGAGCCTTCGGCCGGCCATGAACCACATGTGTGCGAATATAATGGGACACCTCAACCAGCGCGGGTTTTACCCTGTGCTGCAGGTCTGTGACCCTGTCCCTCCTACGGCCTCCCCGCACTCCACCGCTTGGAGGTTTGCCTTTGGTGTCAGCACAGCCAGCACCTTCCTCACAGTCCCGCGTCCTCTCCTGCCTCCCACGGCCTTGGGTCACCTGCAGTTCAGGTCAGGGGAGGACGGTGGCACTGAGATGCCTCCACATTTTTGGCCCAAGCACTCCTCGGTCTCTTGAAATTGAACCTCAGGAAGGAGGCCTTGGACTCATTCCCTCAGCTTCCTTCTCGGTTGGTGGTGGAATTGGGTTTCTACCTCTGGGTTCTCAAACAGCCTCTGTCCACTCCACCTGCCTTGTGTCAGTCTGTACCTCACAAGTGTGCTGGCTGGTTAGAATTATCTCTTGGGAGAAGGAAGTTGATTTATCCGTTCCTTCTGCCTGCCTGGCACCGTGATGGGCTGTCCTGATCTCGTCACCACGCCCCGTGAGGTGCTTGAAGACAGAAGGTGACGTGGTGAACTGTGGGGCTCAGCAGGGAACCTTCTACCAACAGCATAACTCAGCTGTCTCTGGAAGAAGCTGCTCACTTGAAATTTCACATCCGGTGTTCTACATTTTAACTGCTTGTGTTATTTTTAAAATTTCAACATTGTATTTGAAGTAGGGAGAGAGCGGTGGAAGGAACCTCCGTAGCCAACGCTTTCCTTCCCCTGTCCTCTTTAAAAATGTTTCAGCACTTCTTCTTTTAACTGAAGCACCACCTTTTACTCTCTTGCTGCTTTTTTCACGTATGGTCAAATATAGTCGATGTCTCCCCTGACCGGGTCGCTCGTTCTTTTCAGGTGTTGTTGACGCGAGGCCTGGCGAGACCGCGGCCTTGCCTGTCGAAAGGCACTTTGACGGCGGCCTTTTCCCTGGCACTGCGGTGAGTGAGACGGGACAGCCGGAGGGCGCGCAGGCCCCCAGCACGGCTCCTCTTCCTTTCCCTTGTGTTGTTCCCAGTGGTGGGGACGTCTGCAGGAGAAACTGACACAGCTGTGACTGCTCCAGCTGCTGCTTTTTTTTTTCTTAAGATTTATTTTATTTGATAGTCAGAATTAGAGAGGCAGACTCTCCACTAGGAGGAGGATTAGCCTATTGAGCCACGGCGCCGGCCCTGTGATCCGTTTTGAATCCATTTTTGTGTATGGTATGAGATAGAACTCTATCTTTTTTTTTTTTTTTTTCGAGATTTATTTAACAAAGGAGAGACAGAGAGAAAGATTTTCCATCCACTGTTCACTCCCCAAGTGGCTGTAACAGGATGGGGCTGGGCCCAGCAGGGCCATAGGCAGGAGCCAGGAACTCCCATCTGGGCCTCCCACGTGGGTGGAAGGGGCCCTAGTGTCTGGGCCGTCTTCGGCTGCTCTTCCAGGTGGTTAGCAGGGCGCTGGATCAGAAGCAGAGCTGCCAGGTCTTGAACTGATGCTGCCACGTGGGATGCTGGCGTCACAAGTGGTGGCTGAACCCTATGCACCACGCCAGCACCTCATTAAAATGACATTTATATTTGTCTTTTTCAAATTATGGAAATAACACATGCTTATTATAGAAAATCTGGGCAAGGCAGTCAAATATAAGAAAGATTTATCATGGTTCTGCAATCCAGGGATAAATTATGAACACTTCCTGTCAGTCTTGTATATTTTATATATGAAGGAACTTCAAAAAGTTCATGGAAAACACATCATGAAAAAATTATGCATGGATTTTAAAAAATTTTGCCAAAAATAAATGAATCTTATAATTGCATTTTCCATGAGCTTTTTTACAGTACTGTTGTATTTATGTAAATATTTTTAAATGTTAGCATCATTCTGTATATACGTGGGTTAACCTGCTTCACCGATGTCTGAGTTACTGTTGAGTTACCACATGGCCAGTGCACCTGAGTAGGCCCCACTCGGTGGAGGAGTGGGTTGGCCAACACTCCCACAGCCGCTTCCCCTTCCTCCTCATCTCAGGCCCCTTCCTCTCTCCCTTGCCTAGCTTTTTATCCTGCTGTTTCTAAAGGCTTAGCTATGGCATGAGCATTCTCTTGTGTCTTATTGCACATCTGCACGGTACTGCACTGTGTGGCTGTGCTCTCATAGTCTCAGCCGTTCCCCTAGTTCATGGGGTTGGAGGGGGACATCTGGCTTCGTGGTTGAGACGCTGGTCAGGACAGCCATGTCAGAGTGCCTGGCTCCAGTTCCCGCTTCCAGCTCCCTGCTGATGCAGACCCTGGGAGGCAGCAGTGATGGCTCAGGTGGTCGGGGCCCTGCCCAGTCCCAGGACTGCAAGTGAACAGCTGATGATGCCTCCCCCTCTTATATGACTCTATCAAAAAGTGAGAAAAAAACAGTTCCTGGAAAAGAGGATTTATTGTGGTGCCCCAAAGATGGAAATCCATGTATATAAGGGCCTTTTGAAAGTTCCTGGAAATACATATTAAGTAATGAAAAATCTATGGACTGATTTCAGATTTTTTGCACTAAAATAACTGCATGTTTCCATGAACTGTTTGAAGTGCCCTCAGACATTTGCGTTTTTAGCCAGAAGTTTTTTTCTGGAATTCCCACAAGGCATAGTTTCAGGGGACTGGCAGGCGCTGATGGGTTGGTCTTTAGTCCAGGAGCACACACAGACGCATCTGAACAGCTGATCTGTCTGTCAATCTGTCTCGTGTCCAGCCCCGTGATTGCTGCCCAGTTTTCAGACAATCTGATTCGGCCATTCCTCATCCATATCATGTCCGTGCCTGCCCTTGTGACCCACCTCGGCACGGTGACCCCGGAGGTAAGTGGGCTCGATGGGCCCTGTGCCCCCCAAAAACAGCCCCATTTCAGCTTTCCTTCTTAGAGACGAGAAAGGCGAGCGTTCCCTCTGCCGACTGCCACCCCAGCCCTGATTGGTCTTCAAAACCTGTAGCCGCTGTGGACACACTCGTGCTTCCTAGCCCCAAGCAGCAGCTCGCGCTATGTCTGTGTTCTCGGCTCCGCATCCCAGGGGGTGGCCTGCCAGCAGCCCTGTTCACGGTGGTGGGAAACTCATCTCGTGCATTTCTGCTCTAACAGTGTGCCATTGCTTGCAGCGTCTCACTGTTTTAGAATCTCATGACATGCTTCGAAAATTCATCCTATTCCTAAGAGACAAGGATCGATGCCGTGACGTCTGTGAGAGTTTAGAGGGATGCCATACCCTCTGTCTGATGGGTGAGTGTCCGTGCCTGGAAACCCACACTGTTCTGGGTGTCGGAGAGAGCCCGAGTGTCTGCTAGTGAGCATTAGGGATTTTTTTTTTTTTTAGTAATAATTGGGAGCACTGTTCAGAAAAAAATAATATATTCAGAGAGGTGAAACGGACGCAGAAAATTGGAAGTTGCACAGGAGGTGCAGCGGCTGGCCTGCGAGTGAAGTGACCACGACTGCACAGCGCTGGGCCGCAGCCCTTGGCTCCTGGCAGCCAAGGAAGCAGCGGCAGCGTGGCGCGCTGCCCGGAAAAGTCTCCCCTCGCGAGGTAGGGGCTGGAGAGCTGCCTGGGGCTCCGAGCACAGTAGCGCCAGCCTCGCCAGGGCAGCGTTTTCATTGTCCATGCAGGAAGAAGGGTCTGGAGAGAAGCACTTGTGAACAGTGGAGGCAGGCAGGCTTCCCTACCTGATAAGAAGAAGCTTGCCTTAGACAGAAGAGGGGTCTGGGGCCGGGTTTTGTGGGGAGCGTCCAGAAGGTTCTGTACACCAGGGGAGTGCAGAGCTTGGTGAGCGCCGCATGACGGCGGCTTCCCGGGACACTGGGATGTGCTTCAAAACGTCATTTCTTATGTTCACCCTCGGTTATTTTTTAAGATGAAAATTGGTTGCTTTTATTTGTTAGAGCCTTAGGAAATTATTTGTATTGCTACATGTGGGGAGGTGCCTTGACTGAACTGGGAAATTTGCTTTTGGAAGGGCACACCCGTGGTTTTTAAATAGGAATTACAGTCCAGTGTGACCCGAACTAAAGCTCGCACGCCTATGCCTGCCCGCACGCCCTGCGCGCCTTCCCGTGACTTCCTGGGGAGAACGAGGGTGGCGGTTCTCTGTCTAGGTGAGGAGACAGACTTGAGCGGGGTTGAGGGCCGTGCAGCGAGTTGGTGACAGAGCCTGGCTGTTAAGCCTCAGCCCCTGTTTCGTGACCCTGCACAGCAGCCCCCTGCTCAAGCCCGAGGCAGAGAGTGGGGCTGGGAGGCACATGCGCACGTGCTGCTGGCCATCCCTCTCGGCCTTTCGTCTTGGCAGGCAACCTCCTGCACCTGGGCTCCCGCAGCCCCCGCGTGCTGGAGGAGGAGACGGACGGCTTTGTGAGTCTGCTCACCCAGATGCTGTGCTACTGCCAGAAGTACGTGGCCCAGAAGAAGTCCAACCTGACGCACTGGCACCCTGTCCTCGGCTGGTTCTCCCAATCCGTGGATTACGGGTGAGGCCCGAGTCGAGTCCATGTCTCCTGCTCCCCCGCCTGTCTCCCCACCGTCGCCCTCCTTCCTTCTGTCTGCCTGCTTCTGTCGTGTTTCTTATTCCCAAGATAATACATAGTCACTGTGTAACAAAGGTGAGACCCAAAAAGAATGAGGCTCATCCCATAGTCCTACCACCCAAAGACAACCTGAGTATCTTCACTCGCTGGAAGTATCAGTAGTCCTTATACAGATGAGATCATGGTTTGTTTTTATTGTTGTGTATTTACTATTCAAAGGCAGAATGACAGAGAGAGAGCGATCTTCTGTCCTGGTTTACTCCCCGTGTGCCCAGAACAGCCAGGGCTGGGCCAGACCAAACCCAGGAGCCCGGAACTCCATGTGGATTACCCACATGGGTGACAGGGACCCAAGCACTTGAACCATCATCTGCCGTCTCCCAGGCATGTTAGCAGGAAGCTAGATCAGAAGCGGAGTAAGCAGGACTGGAGCTGGCTCTGCAACAGGATATGGGCCTCCCAAGTGGCAGCTGAGCCCCCACAGCGCAGTGCCTGCCCCAGAGGTCATGTTATTTTGTTCTTTTCACGAATAAATTATGAACTGTAGCAATAATTTTTCAATGTCTTCTTGAGTGACCAGACTGCCATAGTTTGGAGATGTTAACAAGGTGAACGATTGAAAGGGACGAGAAATCAGCCTAGGACCTTTCCCAGAGAAACAGCTCTTTAAGAGCTCAGTCGCGTTAGAAACACCAGAGGTCGAGTAAGGCAGCGTCAGATGGGAAACGTGTGCCTTGGGCCGCGAGGAAGCCCAGGCAGCTGTGACGCCAGCTGTGTGCCTGTTCAGATCCGGCCCGCGGTGTGGGGTCCCTGGCAGTGCCCTTAAGGCAGAAAACTGAGGTCCAGGAAAGGAGAGGAAGCTGCTCCCTTGTCCTGTGTACCCACATGGCATCCTTGGGCCTCATTGCCAGAGCATGGCCCACCCCAGAGTGACAGCCCAGCCTGTGCTGGGGGCGGGGGCCTGGCGGCCTGGCGTGTAGAACAGCACCTCAGGGGGCAGCCAGTCTCAGCTCCCCTGGAGGCCTTTGGATGGCAGCTTGCTCTGTCTCGGCTTCCTCCTCTGAAATGCAAGGTTATCTGCCAGGGTTGTCTCAGGATTGAACCTGCCTGGCCCCTCTCGGGGGGGCAGTGGCTGCTCCCACCGCAGTGGTGCACCCAGCACAGGGCCTCGTCCAGGCAGAGAGGGCCTTGGATTTCAGGAGTGGGAGCTGTGCTGGGGGATGGTGTGGCACAGAGAGAGGGGCCCCAGCTGCAGGCCAGCTGGGAGGAAGAGGTCAGCTAGGCCAGTGTGAGCCAGCTTTGGTCCCCTGGGTGCTGGGGGAGGTCTCTGACTTGCCTGTGCGTGTAAGGCCTGGGGACGGCAGTGACACTGATGGCAGCACCGGCAGTGTGGGCGGGCCTGCAGATGAAGAGCCCGGGCGGCGGGGAGCTGACATGCGCGCGTCCTCTCTCCTAGCCTGAACGAGTCAATGCACTTGATCACCAAGCAGCTGCAGTTCCTGTGGGGGGTGCCCCTCATCCGCATCTTCTTCAGCGACATCCTGAGCAAGAAGCTGCTGGAGAACCAGGAGCCGGCCCACGCACAGCCGGCGGCGGCGGCGCCGCAAAACGTGCTTCCGGTGAAGAGTGAGTGCCCGGCCGGGGGCGGCCCCTCCTTCCCCCACATGTGTGCTCCGCTGTTTGTGGGGTGCTCTGAGAGTTTGAGGCTGCTAACCTCAGGCTCACATTTAGCGAAACAGTGACACGGGAGCCACAGGACTGGAGAACAAGGACCAGGGAGATAGAACTACGTGAACCAAGCCAAGGTGGTGTGGATAGAGAAATGTCAGCAGGTCTGTGGTCCATGAGGGCCACCCAGATGCTCACTGAACTCCACTTTTGCTGTGAATTGGTTTTTCATCTTTTTCATATTTTTATTTATTTGAAAGGTGGAGTAGCAGAGAATCTTTTTTTTTTTTTTTTTTAAGACAAGCAGAGAGAGGGAGACAGAGAGAAAGGTCTTCCTTCTGTTGGTTCACCCCCCACAAATGGCCGCCATGGCCGGCGCTCTGTGCTGATCTGAAGTCAGGAGCCAGGTGCTTCCTCCTGATCTCTCATGCAGGTGCAGGGCCCAAGCCCTTGGGCCATCCTCCACTGCACTCCCGGTCCAGAGCAGAGAGCTGGACTGGAAGAGGGGCAACCGGGACAGAATCCGGTGCCCTGACCAGGACTAGAACCTGGGGTGCCAGTGCTGCAGGCAGAGGATTAGCCTAATGAGCTGCAGTGCCGGCCGAGAGAGAATCTTTAATCTACTAGTTCACTCCCCAAAAGCCCGCAACAGCCAGGGCTGGACCAGTCTGAAGGCAGGAGCTGGGCGCTCCATCTGGGTCTCCCGTGTGGGTGGCAGGATGCCCTTGGGCCATCCTCCACTGCCTCCCGGGCACAGTCACAGGAAGCTGGATCAGAAGCAGAGGTGGAGCTCGATCCCAGGCCCTCAGGTGTGGGATGCTGACATCCCAAGGGGTGGCTTAACCTGCTGCACCACAACCCCCACCCTGGGGCAGCCAAACTGGAAAGGCGTTTGCAGACCCTTTCTTCCCATTACCAGGAAGAAGGCAAAAGACCTATTTCTTCGGGGAAGTAGAGCTTTTATGAGTTTTTTGGTTTTTTTTTTTTTTTTTTTTTTTGGAGACAGAGAAAGAAAGGCACAGGCACAGGTAGACGGAGCCAGCTCCCAGCTGCTGAGTCAGTCCCCCAGTCTCCACCACAGCCAGGACTGAGCTGAACTAAAGCAGAGAGCCAGGCTTTGGCCTGGCCCAGCCCTGCTGGGGTGGGCATTTGGGGAGTGAACCAACAGATGGAAGGTCTTGATCTCTCTCGCTCGCTCGCTCACTCACTCACCCTGCATCTCAGATAAACAAGCAAAAACCCTAGACATCAGTACTTGCCACGCCTTCTTTCCTCTTCAAAGCACAGAGAATTGAGACAGCTGAGGCCCCTGCCCTCACTGTTCTTCCCCTAACAGAGTCCTCTGAGTTTTTTTTGTCTTTGTGAAACCTGCTGCAGATACTCACCGACAACAGAGTGCGTCTCAGATTCCATCTCTGACTGTGCCTGCTGTGTTCTAAGAATTTTTCTGGAGAGGACTTTGGGTTACACCTAAAACTCTGTTGTTAATATTTTTTCTAATTTATCTCAAAGAAACCTCTGGACTCAAAGCAGCAGCCCCGCTGTGTGGCCCTCACGGTAAACCTGTGCCTTACTGGAATGTTCCGCCCTCTGCAGGGTGGCGCCTGGCAGGTGGCTGAGCCTCTGCTTGGTTTCCTCTCTGTGCCAGGTCTCCTGAAGCGTGCGTTTCAGAAGTCTGCGTCGGTTCGGAATATTCTCAGGCCCGTCGGGGGCAGGCGCGTCGACTCTGCGGAAGTACAGAAGGTTTGCAACATCTGCGTCCTCTACCAGACCTCGCTGACCACGCTCACCCAGATCCGCCTGCAGATCCTCACAGGTTTGGGCCCCCAGTGGCTGTCTTCCCTTCTCCACCATGGCAGGCGCTTCTGAGAGAGGCAGACCTGGCGTCCGTGGCTCAGAAGGCCGGTTTTGAAGGAGGGCAGTTCCGAGCTGTCTCCACCGCAGTTGAAAGCTGCAGCTGCGTCCGTTTCGTGGCCCTTACCTTACCTGTGCAGTACAGCTTTGCGGAGGCTCTTGTTCTGTCGAAGCAGAAAGCTGGAAAAGTGGAGAAGCAGAAAGCACGCAGACCGTCCTTCCTTGCACGGTCCCCGGGGAACCACCTGTGCCCGAGTGCTGCACATGTCGTGGTATAGAAAGGGGTGGTTTCTGTCCTTCCTTTTTCAAGATTCAGGTATTTATTTGAAAGGCAGAATTAGAGCGGGGGAGAGGCAGAGAGAGAGGTCTTTCATCCACTGGTTCACTCCCCGAATGGCTGCAATGGCCAGGGCTGGGCCAGGTTGAAGCCAGGAGCCAGGAACTTCTTCCAGGTCTTCCACACATGTGCAGGGGCCCAAGGACTTGAGCCATCTTCCACTCTTTTCTCAAGCCATAGCAGAGAGCTGGATCGGATGTGGAGCAGCCAGGACTCGAACCGGCGCCCATATGGGATGCTGGCGCTTCAGGCCAGGGCTTTAACCTGCTGTGCCACAGCCCCAGCCCCTGTATGTTGTTATTATTTACATTATTCGTAGCACTCCTAGGCTTAACCTATAAAAAGGTAAGGAAATGGGAATGCTAATTACTTGCTCAGTTCACCTTGCTTACATGTACACTGTACCCCATGAAAATGTGCAAGTATTACATGGTAATTGGAAGATTTTTTTTAGAAAAGGCAACTAATTCCCAGAGTGCCATATAAAATGAGGGGTGCTCTAAGGGCTCAAAAAATACAGTGACTGTGTTTTTCTGAGGAAGATACGTTACTGCATTGGTGAACGCCTGTCATTCCAGATCCAGACTCTGTATGGCAATAGCTGTGTTATTATACTTAAACCCGTGATATGGCCTCTGTGTCTGAGACCTAGTGGCCTTTAGGAAGAGACTTGGGATGCCTACTGCCTCACCTTTTGCCTCCCCCAATTTTTTTTAATGTTAATTTATTCACTTATTTGAAAAGCAGAGTAACAGAAGAGGGGAGAGAGAGACGGTAAGAGAAAGAGAGTCAGAGAGAGATTCCCCATCCATTGGTTCACTCCCCTAATGCCTGCAACAACCAGGGCTGGGCCAGGCTGAAGCCAGGAGCCAGAAAGTCCATCCAGGTCTCCCATGGGGGTACCAGGAACCCAAGTGCTTGCGCCACCATCTGCCGCCTCCGAGGTGATTAGTAGGAAGCTGGATCAGAAGGGAAGGCGGGATGCAGTCCCGAGCACCCTGACGTGGGATGCTGTGGAATGCAGGCATCCCAGACAGCAGCGTGGCTGCTGCATCACAGTACCCACCCCGCCCGCTAGGGGAAGGCTATTTTTTGTTTGGTTGGTTTTGTTTTGTTTTGTTTTGTTTTTGAGGCAGGCAGAGTTCGAGGAGAGATAAAGAGAGAGATCTTCTATCTACTGGTTCACTCCCAAAATGCTGCAATGGCCAGGGCTACCCCAGGTTGAAGCCAGGAGCTTCATCTAGGTCTCCCACATGGGTGGCAGGGACCCATGCACTGGGCCATCCTCCCCTGCTTTCCCAGGCATATTAGCAGGGAACTGGATGGGAAGTGGAACAGCTGGGAATCTCAGCGGGTCCCCATATGGGATGCTAGGGCTGCAAGGCAGTGGCTTAACCTGCTACACCACAGCACTGGCCCCAGTCTGATTTAGCATTTATGTTTTAAATCAGGGATAGCAAATTTTCCCTAGAAAGGGCCACAGAATAAATATTTCTGGGCCTTGTGGGCTAGACGGTCTTGGTTGTTAAATCAAAAACGTTGGACAAATTAAACTGGGCACAGTTTAATTGAGCAAGAATTGAGTTTGCAAATCAGGCAGCCTGCAGACCCAGGATAGGCTCAGGGGGCTGCGCTTAGCCATGTGGACAGGCAGCATTTGAGTTCAGACAAAAATGTAAACGAGGCATAGAAACAGCTTGGCATTGACCTTTCTGAACTTGGGCTGGCCAGCTGACCACTTGTGATTGACTGGAGCCCAGATGCTGTGATTGGCTAGGACTCAGCTATTGGAAACATACAGGTAAGGCTTTCGGTCCCTTCCATAAGGACTCAAAGTGCAGAGGCCACCTTAGGCCAAGGAAAGCAGAGGAGGATGGCCCAAATGCTTGGGCCCCTGCACCCACGCAGGAGACCTGAAAGAAGCTCCTGGCTTCAGATCAACCCAGCTCTGGCCGTTGCAGCCATTTGGGGAGTGAACCAGTAGATGGAAGACCTCTTTCCCCTCTCTCTCTCTAACTCTGCCTTTCAAATAAAATAAATAAATCTTTAAAAGAAAAAAAAATCAGGCAGATCTGGATTCTGTTCCTAGCTCTGATACTTACTGTGTGATTTGGAACCAGTTATTTAACCCCTCTGTGTGTCAGTTTCTTCTCTTCTAGAATGATGATGACCTTGGGCTTCACCAGGCCAGAAGGGTGGCAGACCACATGTTTAGAATTTCTGGTACTAGGGTGTCTGGCACATAGTAAACCCTGATTAAACATTAGCTGTTACCGTCACTGCTGCTCTTGGTGATACTGCTTTTCTTCCATTACCTGTTCACTAGGAGATTTCAGTGTTTCATTTTCTCAGTGAGTAGGAAAAATAGCAGACCAGGAGGAGCCGCACCTGAAGCTTGGGTTTTTCTCTCCTTTTCCAGGTCTCACTTACCTTGATGACCTGCTACCCAAACTGTGGGCATTTATCTGTGAGCTAGGGCCCCACGGAGGGCTCAGGCTCTTCCTGGAGTGCCTGAACAATGACACCGAGGAGTCCAAGCAGCTCCTGGCCATGCTGATGCTGTTCTGTGACTGCTCCCGGCACCTCATCACGTAGGTTGACTGCTGTGCTGCTGAATGCCTTTCCCAGAATCCAGAGGGACCAAGTTACACTGTCAGCGAGGAAGTAATCGCTGACTCAGTGCCTGCACACGTCTGGACCTGGGTGGCGGGATCACTGTCAGAACTAGACAGGAGAACATTGGCTGAGTGGGAGGCCCGTGCCCTGTCCTTGCTGGGAGCTGGGGAGGCACCACTGAGTGTGGGCCTTGAGGATGAGTCTAAGGCCCAGCTCAGCCATTTACTCCTGTGCTGGGTGGATTACTGGAGAATTACGGAGTGGAGAACCAGGGTGCAAAACCTGCCTGGCCATTTACTAAGACACCATGGGCAGGGGTCCAGGGCTTTAACCTCTCTCAGACTCCGTTTCCTCATCTGCAGGTGGAAATAGAATAGCACCTACCTTTAGGCGTGTGCTAAGGACAAAAGGGGTACTGAGTAACACGCAGGGCTTGGCACAGTCCCTGCCATGTGGGCCGAGCTCAGGACACGTTGGCTGCTGCCGTCATTGCTGCCAGGCAGCTTAGCCTCCCTGAGCCTGTCTCCTTGTTAGAGTGGAGAGCCATCACCAGTCTGACAGACAGTGAGTGAGAGAGGAGCGCCAAGTACTTATGATGGTGCCTGGGGAGTTAGCAAATGTGACCACCTTCAGTTTCCTCGTGTGTTCAGGTTATGCGTCTTCTTGTGTATTTGCTGTTCTTTTAGTTTCACTTTTCCCCAAAAGTGCAGTAAGGAATCGTAAGACAGAGGGGCCCTCAGGCCCTTATGTTCAGTCTGGAAGACATCAACAGGAGGAGATCAGGGACACGGAGGTGGCAGTTGGGTGGGAGTCCTGGAGGAAGGGGCTCAGTGAGCAGCTGGAGATAGGAGCAGAGGCGCCACTGACTGCTGGGTAGGGATGGCCCAAGACTGAGCTGTAGTCTAACGTGTATGAAGGTTTCATGTGGCCTTTCGACACCCGTTCATTCGTCCACGAACAACCTGCCAGGTGCCTACCAGGAGCCAGTGGTGTGAGAGTCTCCAGGGTGTGGGAGGAGATTGCACAGCTGTCCTCAGCAAACACAGACTCGCATCGAGTCCAGCACAAGTGGGGCAGGAGCTCAGGCGTGAACAGGGTGCTGCAGTCGGATCCTTACGAATAAGGACACTTTTCCCTTGGTCATACTTTTAAACATTTACTCAGGGTGGTTGCAGATAGAAAGTAGGGAGGACAATGGAGTGAACCCTCATCACCCTAACTAGTTCAGTTACCAGCCCACATCCGGTGTGCTTCATCTGAATCCCCACCTGTTCTCTCCCAGGTTGTTCTGAAGCAAATCCTAGACAGCCCTGGTTTGATCTGTAAAGTATACCGGAAGCTCTCCCAAGGGTAGCGCTTCTATGGCTTGAAAGGAACAGACTTAGGCAGCAGTGTGGAGCGCTTGTTTACCTGTCCTCACTGGGAGGTGCTGAGTAACCTTCTGTCTGGTTTAGCATCCTCGATGACATTGAGGTTTATGAAGAGCAGATTTCCTTCAAGCTGGAAGAGCTGGTCACCATCTCCTCTTTCCTGAACTCCTTTGTGTTCAAGATGATCTGGGATGGAATCGTAGGTAAGGTGAAGGCGTCTGCCTTTGAAGGTACACCCAGGGAGGTCCAGGAGTCTTCAACGTCGGCTGATTCCTCGCTCTTTCGCTGTCACCGCTAATAGAAAATGCACATTTACCCACCTCACTGGAAATGTTATTTCAGCACTCCCTATGGCCTCCTTTTGTTTTTTAACTTCTTACCTATGCATTTGGAAGACAGAGCTTTCCCATGTACTGGCTCACTCCCCAGATGTCTGCATCAGCGAGGGCTGAACCAGCCAAAGGCAGGAGCTGGGAACTCTGTTCAGGTTTCCCGTGTGGGTGACAGGGCTCCCGCTACTCTAGCCGTCACCTGCTGGTGCCCAAAGCTGGAATTGGGAGTGGAGCCGGGACTTAAACCCAGGCACTCCAGTATGGGATGCCCGCGTCTCAAGTTGCGACTTGACCATTCATTCCCCGCTCCGTGGCCCCTTAAGACAGCAGGGTGGTTACAGAAGCCTCGCTCTCCCCTCATCCTTCTAGCTGTACGTGTGTGTCAGGATTACTGACGATGGCTTATTTAGCCCTGAACCTTCCTTTAATTCTTCGAGTTGATTTCCATGAAGATAAACACATGCCTGTTCACACTTGAACTTAGGAGTCCATCTCCTAAAGTGTGTCCAGTCTTCAGCACAGAGCTCCTTAGGTTAAAGAGGCCCCTGGACAGCGGACTCGTGAGAGGCAGTGTGAGCCGTTGCGTCTGAGATGCTCAGGACACCCGGGGCCCTTTAATCCCTTCAGTTCCGCTGGAAGTTCCTAACGCAGGAGGTCAAGGCTTGACGAGGGCCCAGGAGGTGGGAGCCGTCCTCCCGCTCCTCCCCAGTGCACACTCCTCTTCCAGACTGGTGCCTCTTTGCCCCACAGAGACCGCCAAGGGCGAGACGCGGGAGCTGTTCCAGTCTGTCCACGGGTGGCTGATGGTGCTGTACGAGCGGGACTGCCGGCGGCGCTTCGCCCCCGAGGACCACTGGCTGCGAAAGTGAGCGCCGGCGTTGGGCAGGGAGGGCTGCGCGGAGGCCGTGGTCAGCTCAGCTCCCTGCCGGCAGCCAGGTGGCTGAGCGCGCAGTGCCTGCCGAGCCGCTGTTCCCACGAAGCCCCTGTCCCGATGCCTCCCTAGCACTTGCTTCTGAGAGACGCTTGCCCTGAGCATCGTTCTAGTTCATTAATGATGACAAATTTAGGTCTTAAATGTAGCAGCTGTTTCTGATCCACACTGGAAGAGAAGGTTTTTCAGCTGAGCTGACAACAGTGTATAGAAATTAAACATCAGCCTTATGTCAGCAGGATCACCAGGGGGAGCGGGGAGGGAACCCTGCCACCCTAAACGTGAGCGAGGCTGCCAGCGTCTCCCTGGGGCCACCTCAGCTCGGTAGCTCTCGACGCTGCAGCCCTGGAGCAGGGCCTGCCTGGCACGCCGGCCTCTGAGGGACCCATGGTAGCTGCTTTTGGGGCGCAGCTGCAGGTAATAGACGCAGGAACAGGTGTGAAACTTGCGGATCCGAGCGGCAGGCTGGAGCTGACCCTTAGCCGTAGTTAGCCAGCCCTGCACTAGATGTAGGCATTCTTGCTGTCGGTTTCCCCAAGCCCGTGTCTTCCTTGTTAAGGGATCTCAAACCTAGCGTGCTCTACCAAGAACTCGACAAGGACAGGAAGCGGGCACAGCTGATCCTGCAGTACATCCCTCACGTGGTTCCGCACAAAAACGTGAGTACGCTCAGCGCCGGGCCTCCCATTGTTGTGTGATAGCCACTGGGAGACTCGTGAGGCCGTGTGGGGCACACGCCACGGGGATTGCTCACTGCGTGGCAGGTGTCACACTGTGTGCTGGGGACAGGCGGAGAGGACCACGCGAGCTGGCGGCGGGTAGGATGGGAGGTGTGCACAGGGCTGTGCAGTGGGGAGTGGGGGAAGGTCTTTTCTCCTCCGCCGCCTTGTAAGTTCTTACTGCACCTGACAGAGGAGGAAGGGGCTGGCCAGACGCGCCCTCCCCACGGGCCTGCCCAGCGGTCCTGACCTTGCCTCCCGTGGGAAAGCAGGCTGCTGTTAGGGTGGAATGTCCTCCTCCGCTCACACACCTGCGTCTCTAACCCCTGCCCCCAGCTCCTTGAGCAGCCCTGTAACAGGCCTCTCTGCCCTGTGGGGTGAACGTTCTGGGATTTACAGCCCACTCCCCAGATGTTACCTTGGGACCACGGCCCGCTTGAGGGCGAGGGGAGGCCGACGGACGCGTCAGGCACCCTTACACTGCAGCCCCACTTGTTAAATTTCTGGCGGTGGGAAAATTCACCTTTGAGTTTCTGTTTTATGTTCGTCATACTGCCTTCCTTTAAAGCAGGCACAGAGCAGGCTCTGTAAGGCCTCCGGCCGCTGGGGTTTTGTGGGGGTTACTGACTGAAGGGGGAGAATACTTGGTTCAGCACCGGTCTCTCGCTGCAGCCAGGCTACCCTTTCTGGAGCATTCCTCCTTGGCATGTCCTCAGCTAGATTTCTACTTCCCAGAAGTGTCTGGGGAAGGCCTGCCCGTCCTCTCCCTGGGCCCAGCAGCAGTTAGGCAGGCACCCCTCACCGCTGAGTCCGCATCTCAGTCATCTTGTGCAGCGTCATCTTTACATCTTCACTTGTCAACCCGGTTTCTCTTCCCACCTTTGCTCCTTCCAGAGAGTTCTCCTGTTCCGCAACATGGTTACCAAGGAGAAGGAGAAGCTGGGGCTTGTGGAAACCAGCTCCGCCTCCCCACACGTCACTCACATCACTATCCGCAGGTCCCGGATGTTGGAGGTGAGTGGGGTGGCCTGCGGGCCTGTCACAGAGAAGCTCTGCCGAGTGCCGGCTGCCTGAACTGCCCGCGCCCGCCTTGGCCTAGTGGCTCGTGAGCTCCAGGAGCAGGAAGGGGCTCCGTCGTCATGGATGCTCAGTTGAGCAGTCCTGGGCACCGCAGACCTGCACCCGGGAGTGCCCTTGGCCTGCGTCAGGCCTGGTGCCTCGGAAATGAGGACAGGAGAGGCCACGCTGCCGTTCCCCTTCTGCGGAAGCCCCGTTTGTCTAGCAGGCACTATGGCCAGACTCCCGACTGGGCGTGGGTGGGGTGGGGCCGCCAGGTCTCCGGAGCCATAGCGAGCAGTGCGTTCATTCCAGGGCCCGAGGTTCTTTGTAGACAAGTACCTAGAGATGCAGGTCAGTTGCCCACCTCTGCTGAACCCACTGCCTGGGGTTTCCAGTCACCAGTGGCCACATGTGACTTAGAACTGGGTGCCTCGTCTTCTGGCCCTTTGCCTGTGAGAGGCAGGAAACTGTCCTAGCAAACAGACTTAGCACAAGGCCCTCCGGTGATCTGGAACGCTGGTGTCACAGATGGGACTCTGGCATCTCTGCCCCCCCACAGCCCGGACGTGCCGGTCTCACCAGCAGTGGCCGTGCAGGCAGAGCTTGTCTCGCCCCGCTTGATCTGTAGTCCTCTTGGCACACACGGCCACTGGCTCGTTTAGCGTGTCGTGCCGGCGGAGGGCAGGCACAGGGTCCCACGACAGCGCGTGGAGGCCACACCTGCCCTCCCTGCACAGCTGCACTGGTACCTGGCTGGGGTCACTCCTTCCAGGAGAACTGGTTCCAGCCCCTGAGCTCCGCCGACGGCGCCCCCGTGCTGCCGGAGAAGGCGGCTCGGGGAGACACTTGATGTTCTTGACATCCTTAGAAGGAGACCTGAGGAATCTGTGTGCCCACAGGGGCCCTGCAGGCCGCGTGTGGGACAAACTGCCGCAGGCCGTCTCACAACAGGGACGTTTTGGTTGCTTGCCGGACAGAGAGATCCCCTGCACTGCCCCTGCTGCCTCCTGTTCCCCTCGAGGCCTTGGGCCCTGCTCGCCGCCTCTGCGTATGCAGAACCGCCCCGTGAGCCTGTGATAAGACAGCCGACTCCCAGCCTCGGCACTGGGGAGCCGCGGGGCAGGTGGGCAGGTGGGTAGCGTGTGCCTCTCCCAGAAGAGGCGACCTCCACTCAGCCCCGCACTTGCTGTGTGGCCACAGGGCCTCCATGGCACCAATGTCTGGGAACTGTGGGAATTCCCCCAGCTTTGGGGTTGTGACCTAGTTAGATTTGTTTTTAATACCTGGAGAGCCAGATGTTACCTGCCTTCGCACCCAGCTCACCCTGGAGCCCGACCTCTGTGCTGACTCAAAGCGAGAGAAGGCCCGGTTGGGCTGGCACCTCCCTTCTCCAGCACGCTCCTCCTGAGCCGGGGACCCGGCTCCCAGCTCTCCAAGACCTCGCTACCCGCCCCTTTCGGCCCCACGGAGTCTGGGCAGTGTGGACCGTGGCGCCCGCTCAGAGCACCACAGGCCCTTGACATCCTCCTGAGGTGTTGTTGCTGGGCCTGCTTTGAAAACTCCCTGGGGAGAGTCAGGGGACGTCTGTCTGGGGGGCTAAGCCAAGTCTGTTTTGCCCTCCGTTCCAGCACACCTTGTCAGGACATTGAGTTAGGAAAGGAGGCGTGGCGTTCACTTGCTCACTTCTCTGATCTGGTGGAACCCAGTGGCCTTTGCTTGGTTTGGACACTAGGGGGCATCAGAAAGCTGACGTCAGTCTCATTACTCTGCTTCCGCTCTCAAGATGTGTGTGGAGGCCGAACTGGGGCAGAGACTCTGGTGTTTTAGAACTGGAAGAAGCCTCAGATGTGCCCTCTTCCACCCCTTACCCCTCACCCCATCCAAGGCAGAAGTGAGGCCAGAGCCGGTGGCAGAGCCGGGCCACAAGCCAGGCCTCCCAGCTCGGTGTGCTCGGCGCCCATGCGTTCAGTGTGGTGAGGAAGAGGATGCTGAGCGCACACTCACCCGCCCAGGGCCATGTGCATAATCCTCGCACAACTGCCCCTCTTCCCAGACGGCAGGAAACTCGTCCCAGGAGGCCCACGGCAAACTCTCTGTAGCTTCTTGAGGAAAAGGCCAAGGTGGGGCTGATCAGGCCAGGTGGAGGTTTGAGCCCAGCAAAGGGGCCCAGCCCAGTGCTGAGAACTTCCTGTGTACCGTCCCACTGAACCCATGTGCACACGGTCACACACTAAGTGCTTTCACACGTGCCTTCCCGGTCAGCCGCGTAAGCACACGCACCACTGCCGTGTCCTGGGTGAGGGAGGCAGGAACCACCGCGGATAAGGGCTCGGTGGGTTAAACGCTGCCGCGGCCTGCCTGGTGACTTCTGCTTGTCGTCTGAGTTGATGGCTCTGGCTTTTTGCACAGCAGAAGTACTCGGAGAAGCACGCCACGCTGCTGCTGTTGCCACAGGTGACTCCAGGGGCCTGAGCGGGCATTTCTCTCTGGCTCGTTAGCTCTGAAGCCTGATCCCTGATCCCTGATCCCTGAGCAAGATCAGGAGGCATCGTAGGACGGTCCTTTGGACCCCGAAGTGGCAGGAAGGCGGCAGGACTTCCCTAGAACAAGTCTCACCGCAGTGGCCAGTGCTCCTGCGTGTTGCGGCAAGGTGACAAGGTTAGCAGACAGGTGGGTGCCATGGAGACGGCCTGGCTAGCATCTGCAGGACGGACCTGCTGTGGCTGTGGCTGTGAGGGAGAGACGCGGTGTGGCCTCTGTGGCGTGCCAGCGTGGACATGGAACTCGCCGTGTAACCGTCTCGAAAGACGACAGTTCACCCGGGTGACAAGGCCCCTCGTGGGAGGCCGGAGGACTGCCCCTGGGCTCTGTCCCTTTTGGCCTTGCTCTGAAAGCACATTGGAGGCCAGAACAGGAAGCCAGGGAGACCCTGACAGAGCAGCAGAGTGTCTGTGGGAAACCTGGGCTGTGTGTGTTGACGTCTGGGCGGGGCTGATGGGCTGATGGGCAGCAGTCTGGAGAGCAAGAAGCTGCCAGAGGCTTTGCCCCACACCCTGCCCCTGGCGGGCTGGGCGTCACTCGGCACCTCGCCGCCTCTCCTTCCTGCCAGGCCCCTTGCCTGCCTTCTGCTCCACAGCCGACAGAAAGGTCTAAGGCAGGGGGCTGGCCGTGCTGCTCCCTGCCTCGGTTCTGCTGGGGCTCCCTATTGCCCTCAGGACCCCACACTCCTCGGCATGACTGTCACCCTCTGGGGAAAGGCTCCAGGAATTGAGGAGTAGGGCTTCCTTTTCTTCATTGCCCAGTGTTCTCTGAGGGATTTTTTTTTTTTTTTTAAACTACGGGCTAGAAGATATTCTTGGCATTCAGAGTGAGAGAGGTGAGCTGTGGCCCACTTCCTTCCCTCCTCTGGTGGCCGAGAGCCTGTCACGACTCGTCTTGCCCAGTGTCCTCTTGAGGGCAGCCTCCCCTTGCCAGAGGGCCGTGTAGCCCATCCGAGACAAATCTCCCTTCAGCAGCCGCCCCCGCTCGGCGCCTTCCCAGGGGACACGGGAGCCCACGGAGGCGGTGCCGAGTGGCGCCGAAGGTGCTCACGGGCCGTACCTCTGCCCCGCAGGACGGCTACGAGCAGCTGCGGCAGCTCTCCCAGCACGCCATGAAGGGCGTGATCCGCGTGAAGTTTGTCAACGACCTCGGGGTGGACGAGGCGGGCATCGATCAAGACGGCGTCTTCAAGGAGTTCCTGGAAGAGATCATCAAGAGGGTCTTTGACCCGGCGCTCAACCTCTTCAAGGTTTGTCAGGAGGCCAGGGCCCGGGCCGCCGCAGCTGGGGTCCCGGGGAGCCGCCAGACGGGAGCTGGGCCTGCCCCACGCCGGGCTCCCGACCTCCCCGCCCTTTGCCTTGCAGACCACCAGTGGGGACGAGAGGCTGTACCCCTCGCCCACGTCCTACATCCACGAGAATTACCTGCAGCTCTTCGAGTTCGTGGGGAAGATGCTCGGAAAGGCAGTGTATGAGGTACGCCGTAGAGAAGTCCCCGGCGTGGGAGTGCCGTCAGGGGCGCCAGGGCAGCCCCAGCCGTGGGGTGGGGGGACGGGACCCAGGCTTCGCTGGGTGCTGATGCTGCCCTGCCCTGTGCCGTGGCTGCTGCCCTCGTCTGGGTGCAAGGACGGCAGAGGCTGGGAACAGTCGCTTCTCCCATGGCTTTGCTGGGGAGGCAGCGGGAGGTGACCTCAAGCCATGCTGGCCCGAAAATAAGCCAGCGCAGCTCTCCCTGAGATGTCAGGAGCGCCGGGCCACAGCCAGCTGACCACACGGGAGCTTGTTACAGTCACTCGTCCGAGTGAGCTGGGGGCACCTGCTGGCTCACAGCTAGAATGGGGAGGCCCAGACAGGCGCCTCACGGGCAGCCGAGCGACTTGTGTGTTCACGGCTGAGTGAGGTGCAGACAGTAGAAGTTAGGGTACTGGGGTGCTGTGATAAATGAGGCCACTGTGCCTGGTCCCTGGCCACCCCAGGTGAGTCAGAGCCGTCGTCCTCGCCGTCATGGGGGGAAGTGTCAGAGCCGCCGCTCCTCGGTGTCGTGGGGCCCGGGCATTAGGGACCACCTGAGCCCATTCCTGGTGCGGCCCACACAGCTCCTCCCGGCATCCATCAGGAGCCAGGTGCGACCCCTCCGTGTGGCACTCACCTCTAGGTTGCTGTCCGAGCAGGCGGTGCCAGCAGCTGGGCCATTGAGAAGGGGCTCTGCTCCTCATCCCGGCTTCCTGCTTCACACACCCTGGGCTCACCTAGGTGAGGCCCTGCCGCCCACATAGGAGACCCAGGCTGAGTCCAGACTCCTGGCTTCGGCCTGACCCAAACCCCAGCTGTTGCTGGCATTTGGGAAGTAAACCAGAAGTTCTGACTGTCTGTTTCTGTCTCTCTGCCTTTTAAATATATTGAAAGGGAAAAAAATTGTATAAGGCAACCAGAATCTGCATTAGGCCCTCCCTGGGCATGTGCCTTGTTTTTCCTCCAAATATATAGCTCTGCAGGGACCCCGAGGAGGCTGGGGCAGCCAGGAGCATGGCCTCCTGGCTTGGGTGAGCACCCTTCTCACTTCCGGGCCTCTTACCTCCTCCCCTCGCCTCAGCACGGCCATCCTGAGGGCCCTGAGTCGGGGGTGTCGCATACTCACTCAGCGGCCCCTCCCACCCCTCCGGCCCAGCCGTCACCCGGTGTGCCTGTCTCCGCCTTCCAGGGGAGTCTGTGCCAGCCGTTCCCATGCATCTGGCAGCGTCTCCCCTGGCTTTATGCAGCAGCTGCCTCCTACCTTGCCTCCAGTCCATTCCCCACGAAGAGTGTAAACTAGTTACTGCCCTGCGTAGAGCCCTGGGGATGAATCCAGCCCGGTACCAAGGGGCCCGGAGCCCTTCCCGTGCCGGCCCTGCCTCCTCTCGGCCTGCCCTCCTGACTCACGTGCTGTGGCCGGCAGGCTTGTGCAGTGTCCCTGAGCACTCGCCGTTAGCTCAGAGTGCGAGAGATCGCTCGGATCTCTTCCTGGAAGCTTCCCCTCTGTGCTCCTCCAGCCCCTGCCATGCCCGCGGCACCTCACAGGTCACCCACTGCTGCCTTGAGAGCCAGCAGGGGCATCCGCCCGCACGTTCAAGCCTCAGAACTGAGAGACCGGTACTGTCCCCATTCACAGCGGGGAGCTCAGGTCCCAAGGGCCGGCAGTAGCGGAGCTGGGATTTGGCCCCCCCGCCCCCGCTGTGTGGCTCCAAGCCTGTTCCCCTCGGGACTGCGCTCTAAGCTCCCCAGGAAGCACTCGGTTGTGTTAGATGGCAGGGAGGTGGCACTGTCCAGACTGAAAACTTGGGACGAGGCCAAGGGATGCCAGTGGCTCTCTGGGTGCCACCTCTGCAGGCCGAGCCGTGGCCCCAGAATCGCGGGCGTCCTCTCTCGTAGGGGATCGTGGTCGACGTGCCCTTCGCCTCCTTCTTCCTGAGCCAGCTGCTCGGACACCACCACAGTGTCTTCTACAGCTCCGTGGATGAACTTCCTTCTCTGGACTCGGAGTTCTATAAAAACCTCACCTCCATTAAGGTCAGCGCAGGTGGCGGGCGAGCAACATGAGCACGCACGTGAGCCCAAAGTGGCGTGAAGCCACAGGGCTGAGCAGTACCCTGCGTGGGCTGCCCTCTCCCTTCCTGCCACCCCCCGGCCCCTCCCCCAGCCTCCTTCCTCCAGGGGAGGGGCAGCCATCTCAGTAGCCCCGCCCACAGGACACCCCGAGGTCACCGTGTTCCGCAGCTGCAGCTTTTCCCTTCTCTGTTGTGTTAGCGCTACGATGGGGACATCGCCGACCTGGGCTTGACGCTGTCTTACGACGAGGACGTCATGGGCCAGGTAGGTCCGTCTCTGCCTGACCCTTTCCTGCCCCACCTGCCCCAAGCTGCGAGCGAGCGCACACCCAGGGCCTGCTGTGCAGGGGGCCTGGCATTAGCCCTCCTGCACCTCCCCCAGACCCTCTGTCCTGCTGGCATTCTAGGGTAATTCCCTGCAGGAGCCGTGCTTCTCTGTTTGTCCCATTGCTTGTCCCCATGTGTCCCATTGCTTGTCATCCCCGTGGTGAGCACTGGCCTTTGCCAGGGGTGGGGCTGCGATCTGGGGAGAGGAAGGAGCCAGACAAGGTCCTGCCCCTGTGCACCCGTCATCAAGAGCAGGCAGGGGGAGAGCCGCTCGGAATCACAGTAGCCGCAGCCCCTCTTGCCGCAGCGACTGCTGCCGCTTCCCTCCAGTGCCCTGCGCCCCTGCAGCGGCAGCCCCTGGAGGTGCCCTGCGCGGGGCTGAGGGCCGCCCTGGAACTTGGAAGGCAGCGCCGGCCTCTGTGACCGGGCCCCTCGGGCTCCCTGAGCCACATCTTCCTCACCTCACAAGCTCGGGTCCCGGATGGGTCCCTGCGAGGCCACTGCAGGCCGGCACGTGAGGACGGAACCTCGTGCCCTGTGTTAACCTCGAGTGTCCGCAGCTCGTCTGAGCACAGGAAGAAAGCGAGAGGTGACCCACAGAGCTTCTCCCAGCAGTACCTGTCCTTCCGCCGGCTCGAGCTACGGGGCTGTAGTAGCTGGCCTCAGAGGTGCGCCGCTTTGATTTGGGGACGACCCACGGGAGTATTCTTAGGGTTGAAGGCAGCAGTTGACTGTAGAGAACTTTGACGTAAACCTTTACTCGGATTTGGAGCCTGCTGCCCCATGTGCTGAGTTTGCTGTCCTGAAACGGCTGAGCAAACAACGCAGCGCAGCCCGAACGTGAAGACGCGAGTGAGAAGCAGCCATCGGGCCAGGTCTTGAGGCTGTCGCACCGTGCGCGCCATGACCTCTGCCTCAGTCCCTCGTCGGTAGCACACACGTCTGCGTCGTCGTCTGTCGTAGCTGCGCTGGGCCCAGGGCATGGGCGTCCCGACACTGCCTTCACCACCCTGCCATCTTCCTCCGAGCTGCGCGATTCCTGCATGGCGTCCCAGAGCCTGCCAAGGGCAGAGAAGGAACCCTGCAGACTGATCTCCGGGGATCTGCTATGGATATTCCCACCTCGATTTCTGTGTGTGTGTGTGTGTGTGTGTGTGTGTGTGTGTGTGTCAGAGAGAGAGAGAGAGAGAGAGAAACAGAGAAATGGTTGTTCCCAAACACGGCCCATCTCAGCTCCCTTCGTCACCGGCTGACTGGTGTGGCGCACGTTCCGTCTGCAGGAAGCTTGGGATCTTCTCTCCTAATGACTGTCCCTCTTCTTCTCCAGCTCGTGTGCCATGAGCTGATTCCTGGAGGGAAGACCATCCCTGTCACAAATGAGAACAAGTGAGTACCGCCATTAGCGTGGTAAGGTCACCACTTGAAAAGATTTCATTCCGGCCTCCAGGCCTGTGCTGAGGATTTATTAAGATGGATGGAAGCAGAAAGAGGCCATAAATATCATAATGGAATTTACTGGTTGCAGTTCAGAGCCCGAAACTGCATTAACTTCAATTTGCAAAATAAGAATTGACAGTTTGTTTTTTGTAGCAGCGCTGCTGAGGTCACAGCACCCAGCCACGGCGTTCTGAGGAATGTCCCCGTGGCACAGTGGCGGAGACACCGTGGAGGGCAGATCAGCCTGGAGCGGTGGCAGCTGGCAGTCCGTGGAAATTCAGAGCAGCAGAGAGCAGGTCCTCAGACAGGCAGCAGAGGAGACGCTGAGGCCAGCCGGCTCCCAGCGCGACAGCGGGCTCCTAGGACATGTCGGAAATGTCAGCCTTTGGGTCCCTAGAAAGAAAACCTGCCAACACACTTCCTCTGCCCGGCTCAGTTCTTCCCGAATGGAAGCAGTGGGACAAGCTGGCAGAGGAGCAGACAGGCCCTTGTTGTCCATCCAATCCTCCACCGCTGGGCTCAGCTGAGCCTCTCAGCTATTAATCTGCACATCGGTCTCTCCAGTGACCGTGAGGGCTCTGTCCTGCCCGGGGAGACATTTGGATCGGGCGTGTGTTACAGTTCAGCATTCCCAATAATCGGGTTCCTATTGGGTCGGGTAATTCAGTCAGTCTGCAGGTCTGGGAAGTTTCTTATTTACAAACAGAAGAAGAGACCCTGATGTTTTTGTTTTTGTTTTAAAGGTTTATTTATTTATTTGAGAGGTAGAGTTACAGAGAGAGGGAGAGACAAAGGTCTTGCGCCTTCACTCCCCACATGGCTACTGCTGCTGGAGCTGAACCGATCAGGAGCTGGGAGCTTCCTCCAGGTCTTGTACGGGGGTGCAGGGGCCCGAGGAGTTGGGCCATCTTCTACTGCTTTCCCAAGCCATAGCAGAGAGCTGGATCGGAGGAGGAGCAGCCGGGACACAAAGCGGCACCCACAGGGGTTGCTGGCACCACAGGCAGAGGCCCAGCCCGCTACACCGCAGCGCTGGCGCCCTAGACCCTGTTTGTATCATGGTTGAAATCTACCAGCTTTTCCCCTTGGCCACAGGGCGTTAGTTTAAAAAACTTGCCAGGGGCAGAGTGCAGGTTAGGAGAGGCTGCCCCCACCGAGCACCCAGGCCTGGGATGAGCAGGGTGCCCCAATGTAGCCCGCATGTGGCCTGTGACCCTTCCCACAGTGTATGCACAGTCCTCCGTGGATTTGCAGCTCCGAGGGAGAGCTGTGGCGGTCACCATTGGATACGCGACGTGTCTCCCAACCCCGGGGCAGCCACTTCTGCCCAGTGCTGTGGCCTGGGGGTGATGGTAGGAACTGTGTGCAGATCCCAGCCCGAGGGAGCGGGTCAGTGCTGGACTAAGAGTCCTGTCCTGCCTTGGAGTCCCCACACTGCCCCGTGTTCCTAGCGGGGCACCGCGGGTGAGGCCAGGTGCTCGGGCTGCAGACTGACTGCCAAGCCGGGCAGCGCCTGCTCCCCCTCCTTAGGGAGCGGCATTTGATGTCCTACTTCTGGTGTGGAAGTTTCCCGTTCTCTCCCCTCCCTCCCGCTGCTCTCCCATTCGCTTTGTCTCTGTAAAATAGAACAGCCCTAATTACCAGCTTCAAAGTGTACAAGAGGGGCGGGCGTTGGGGTGCAGCGGGTTGAGCCACCACTTGGGGCCCCTGCGTCCTAATCAGAGTGCCCGTTGGAGTCCCGGCTCCGTGCTTCCCGACCTGGGCCCCTGCCCCCCACGTGGGAGCCAGGATGGAGGTCCAGGCTCTTGCCTTCAGCCACTGGGGACGTGGACCAGCAGATGGACAATCTCTGTCTCCCTGTCTCTGCCTGTCACTCTGCCTTTCAAATAAGTAAATAAATAAATCTTCTTACAACAAAGCATACATGGAAAGAAGCGCAGTAAGCGCCAAATTCCTACCTGGATTAATACAGATTACCACTGGGCAGTTTGACAAACGGATATTTTCAAGGTAGACCCAAGCATCACGGCGGAAAACAGGGTTCTTTGGCTGTAGTAATTTAGAATTTGCAAGAGCCGGGCCCAGCAGCCGGTCAGACTTGTGGTCCAGGTGAGCAAGGCTTTGAGTGCAGGTTCCCCAGGGACCACTGTTGGAGCTGCTGCGGGACTGAACCCCATGTTAACCGGCTGGGGTCCAGGAGGGTGAGACGAAGGAAAACCTGAAAAGTGCCGATCGTGCCACCAGGGGCCCTTTCCAGGAACGCCTCACCTGAATTCCTGCTCTCTCCTACTGCCGCCCCCTCCCGGGGTTGGGGAGGAGTGAGTAGGTAGTGCCCTTGAACACCACTCGTCAGACCGGCACGCGGGGTTCGGTTGTCCCCGTGAGACGGCCTGCTGCTATTTGGGGTTTTGGTAAAATGGCTCACAATTGATGGCACTCATCTCTTCAGTGCTTGCAGAGCAGGCTGCCTCGGCCTGTTAGTTCCCATTGTTTTCTCTTCCTTGTTGGTCGCAGAATTAGCTACATCCATTTGATGGCTCATTTTCGAATGCACACTCAAATAAAAAACCAGACAGCTGCCCTCATTAGCGGCTTCCGGTCCATCATCAGACCCGAGTGGATCCGAATGTTCTCAGCCCCCGAGCTGCAGCGGCTCATCTCCGGAGACAATGCTGAAATCGACCTGGAAGATCTCAAGTAAGGGGCGGGGGGAGGCGGGGGCCCTGCGGCCTCCCAGCAGGGGAGCTGCTCCCCGACTGGGTTCCTTTGGGGGCACGGCTTCAGTCCCCAGGGGTCTCTGTCCTGCCCGATTTCGGGTGGGTCACTTGGAACAGCCTGACCAGCTGCCTGGCCAGAGGCACCAAGTGGAGGCAGGTGTTGAATCTTGGAGACATGGCGTCGGCCTCTGCTCGGGGACTCCTCGCTGCTGAGGCCCGAGCCTGGCTGAGGGCGCAGTCTGGTGTCCCCCAGGCCCGCAGGAGCCGGCTGTGGCGCCCGCATCTGCGTGTGGCCAAGCCTGTCCTCCGCTTGCTTTCAGGAAGCACACGGTGTACTACGGCGGTTTTCACGGGAGCCACAGAGTGATCATCTGGCTCTGGGATATCCTGGCCTCCGACTTCACGCCGGACGAGAGAGCCATGTTCCTGAAGGTAGTGCGCCTGCGCTCCTGGGTGCTCAGACACCCACGCTAACCTCAGCGGCTGCTTGATGTCTGAGCTCACTCAGAGAAAATGACATCATCAAGAGGGCCTGGTGTCATCTGTGTGTTCCCTGCCACGGTGACCTCCCTGGTGGGCCACGCAGTAGCCAGAGGGGCTCGTGGGGTGAGGCTGAGGCCCTCGCGGGCCTGCACAGGGCCCAGCACCCTGTTCCTCTCCTTCCTTCCACTGTAGGAGCAGCCAGTGTTTCCTCCCTGACCTTAAGAAAAGAACAGCCCAGCGGGCTTCTAAACAGCCTGCGCCCACACGCGTGCCTCCCAGTGAACACGCATGCTTGCTGAGGCTGCTACCAGTGTTACCAGTATGTTTGCAAATAAGAGTGGCTGGCATTAACAGTGCCCCTGCCCTGGGGTCTGTGGGTTGTAAATGCTTCCCGAGGGCACTCAGACTTTGTTAGTGACGTCAGCAAGGTGTGCGTTCTCGGATGCTGGATACCCCACGCACTCGTGTCTGTGTGTTCTGTGTGCATCTACTTTTCTAAAACTAGAATCCGCATTTCACCACCTGCTTCCTGCTCAGCTGTACACACGAACCTCTTGCTCTCTGCTTGGGGTGAATGTGGTGCCTTGAAACGCTTGCCTTTGGGCACTGGGGTGCTCCGTGGGTGGTGGCACCACCATGGGACTGGTAGTTGGTCTGCTGTCTCCACAGGTGGCCGTTGGGAGGGTCAGTCCCTGAGCGGGCCCCCCTGCAGTCCAACACATGGGCAGATTTTCTCGACACCCCCACAGGCCTTGCTGTACTCGAGGTGGACAGGCAGGAGGAGATTCCGGGAGGATCGGGTCAGGCTGCCCGCCCGTGCTTCGGTCTCCTCGTACCCCACCCCCACCCCTAGAAAGAGGCGAGCCAGCGTCTCGGGCCGTGCCCCGCACGTGCACACCCTTTGGGTAGCCTGTCTTGTGTTCTGCCCTCTTCCTGGGCTGCAGCCAGGCCCACAGCAGTGACTGCACAGCTTGCTCTTTCCACGGGAGATGGAGAGCACTCACCCAGTGATTGACTCCCCGAATGCCCACAACGGCCAGCACCAGGCCAGGCCCAGAGCCAGCAGCCAGCTACTTAAGCCATCACTGCTGCCTCCCAGGCTCCACGTCAGCCAGAAGCTGACCAGGCTCTGTGACGTGGGATGCGGGCATCTCGCCCTCCAGATCCATGCCCACCCTCGTGTATTTTGTTTGACTGTGACGACAGCGCAGAGCAGCATCTGACCGTGCCCTCTGGTCCCCTGCCCTTTGACCTTTGCAGCCATCAGCAGACCTGAGCCAGCCCTGATAGAAACCTGTGTGCATCTCATTCTTGACACCAGGCTGACCAGAGCCCTGACAGAGCACCTGTGTAGTGCCTGCACAAGCACCCGGGGCAGCGTGCAAAAAGCCCCTCTTCCCACGTAGGAGCTCCTACAGGTGAAACCCACCGGAGTGGGAGTGGTCTGGTCATTCAGTGTTGGTTTTTTTTTTTTTAAGATTGATTTATTTGCAAGAGTTACAGAGAGGTGGAGGCAGAGAAAGAGAGAGGTCTTCCATCTGCTGGTTCACTTCCCAAATGGCTGCCGTGGCCAATCTGATGCCAGGAGCCAGGAGCTTCTTCCAGGTCTCCCACGTGGGTGCAGGGCCCAAGGACTTGGGCCATCTTCCACTGTTTTCCCAGGCCACAGCAGAGAGCTGGATCAGAAGTAGAGCAGCCGGGACTCGAACCAGCACCCACATGGGATGCTGGCACTGCAGGCAACGGCTTTACCCGCTACGCCACAGCGCCGGCCCCTGGGTCCATCCTTTTTGTAAGAACTTTTTTTTTTTTTTTTTAGCAGGCAGAGTGGACAGTGAGAGAGAGAGAGACAGAGAGAAAGGTCTTCCTTTGCCGTTGGTTCACCCTCCAATGGCATGCTACACACAAAGTGTCTTTGGATGGTTTCAGGACTCACAGGCATTTATAACGGTGGTGAAATGGTACCATGTGTTTTCAGGGCAGAACTTGCTGCTGAATTTAGAGTGAGGTGTGGTGTGGCTGTCTGCTAGAGAAGCGAGGGCATTCTGGTCAGGCAGAGGCCCGAGCGCAGACAGAACAGGCGTGTTCAGGGTCAGAGACCATGCACGGACAGAAGCTGGCGTGTTCAGGGACAGAGACCATGCACAGATAGAAGCTGGTGTGTTCAGGGTCAGGCCTGCGCACAGATAGAAGCTGGCGTGTTCAGGGTCAGGCCCGTGCACAGGCAGAGGGGGCGTGTTTAGGGTCAGGCCCGCATGCAGGCAGAAGCTGGTGTGTTTAGGGTTAGAGACTGCGCGCAGACAGAAGCTGGCGTGTTTGGGGACATACCAGCTGCTGCCATTGAGACAACACCGAGTCTCCCAAGCGAGCGGGGGAGTGTGCCTGCTGCCTCAGCCTGCTCAGCCTGCCTGGCTCCGGGGGCCTGGTTCTGTCAGTGTGCCGAGAGCAGCGCTGTCTCTCAGAGGGTCCCTCGGGAGCCCTGCCCATGGAGCCTGCTCTGCAGAGCAGCAGGCAGGAGCTGCGGTGAGCGTGCCCCCAGGCCCCCCGCCCGGGGCTCCTGCACACGGCTCTAGGTCTCAGCGCCTGGCTGTCCCCACTGGTGCTCTCATGGCGTGGTCACCGCCTGCCCCTCTGGGGACTAGAGTTTGTGTTGTTCCTGCACCTGTCAGTCACACAGCCTCCCATAGGCCAGGTCCTTGGGTGAGGATTTCCTGGGATGTGTCCCGGACCCCCTGGGGCAGGTGCACCTGTGTCACCCGACACCGCTGCCTACGGCGGTGACCCAGGCAGCGACCGAGAAAGCAGAGCGTCTGTGGACGCGCGGCCGCGGGAGCTGAGCGGCGCCCTGTGCCCACTGACCCTGTGTTGCCTTGCAGTTTGTGACGAGCTGCTCCAGGCCCCCGCTCCTGGGCTTCGCCTACCTCAAGCCTCCGTTCTCCATCCGCTGTGTGGAAGTGTCGGATGATCAGGTACTTCTGGGGCTGCGGGCAGTGCGGCCAGGCAGTGATCCCCGCCTCCTCTTGGCTGTGGTTGCTGTGCCAGCTGTGCGTCTCTGCGGAGGGTGCCCCCTGCAGACTGGGGCTGCCCTGGGCTGGGGAGGCCCATCCCTCTTCACTTCCTCTGGGAAGGGTCCTTGGGGTAGGGGTGGGCACTGTTTTTAGAAGCCACTGGTCTGCCCAGGGCTCCAGGTCCGAGAGAGACTTTGCTGGGGGGAGGAACACAGGTTTAGGAAGTGGTCAGAGGCAGCTGGACGCAGGCCGTGGCGTCTGGGCAGCATGGATGCGCAGAGCTCATCCCGCACGTCTGGCCCCCGCCATGAACCCAGAGCCTCTCGTCATGCCAGTCCAAGCTCCTCACGCGGGACAGAGGGCCCTGAGCCTCCACACTTAGGGGCCGCTGACCCATGTTCCCCTGCGGGCCGCGGTGCTGGTGAGGTCGGGGACGAAGGGCCGGGCTGCGGCCAGCCCCGTTGTAGTGCCTTTGCGAGTTTGGTGGCTTTCTGCTCTTTGAACGTGGGCGAGCTGAGCCCCCACTGTGAACCAGGAGGACCCTTACCTGGTGGGGTTCCTGCTGCCGGCCTGGGTGCGGGGGCTGCTCTCTGCCCAGACTCCCAGGCCCTTGGTCCCGAGTGGGGGCCGCCCTGGAGCAGGCCCGGGCGCCCCCAACCCGGGCTGCCATGTGTGCTTGCAGGACACCGGGGACACCCTGGGCAGTGTCCTCCGGGGCTTCTTCACCATTCGCAAGCGCGAGCCGGGCGGCCGGCTGCCCACCTCCTCCACCTGCTTCAACCTGCTCAAGCTGCCCAACTACAGCAAGAAGGGCGTGCTCCGGGAGAAGCTGCGCTACGCCATCAGCATGAACACGGGCTTCGAGCTCTCCTAGCCCCCGGCCCGCTGCAGCCATGACGCCCCTGCGGCCTGCACACGGCCCACACACTCCGGGTGGCACCCGTGGCCACGGGCTCTTGCGAATAAAGCTGCAGGTTCCACCCGCCCTGGTCCTCGGGTCCTCTAGTCCTCAGGTCCTCGTCCCAGGGCCCGGAAGCTGAGGCCTGGCAATGGCCAAGGGGCTGCTTTCTGGATGGTCAGGGTTAACGTGAGTCTGTGTGCCCTCAGCCCTTGAGCGAGGTGCCTGTGAGAAGTCCAGGAACCCCAGGCCCCCCCAGCGGCTTCCACGCGGGGCTATGTGCACACGTGAGTGCCCCCGTTTCCGTGTCTGAAAACTACTCAGGTCAGGCCTCGCCAAGCCTCTATGCACCCGTCAGCCTCTGCCTGCGTCTCCAGCCCAGTCCGCCCAGCCCCAGCCAGGCCCTCCTGCCGCTCCTCGGAGCCACGTGGTCCACCCCACGTTCCCCATCACCTCGGGAGCCCTCAGCAGACCGGGGCCCATCCCAAGCTTTCCCGCGCCCAAAGCCTGCCGGCTTCCACGTCTGTCTGGGCGGGGGCTCCACTCCGTGGAAGGCAAAACCCCAAAAGGCGTGGGTCTTGCTGTCAGGCCTCCCTCAGCACTGGGGGCCCGGGAGCGCACTGCCCCGCCGGGCCCCCGCCCCTGGGGCTGAGGGAGCAGTGTCCGTCTTCCCCCGGATGGCGAGCCCTTCCTCCAGGCCCTGTGGGCGGCCTATCAACCCTGCCCCACCCCGTACGCGCGTGCGTGCCCCCACCAGACTGAAGCCGATTGGAAGCCTCTGCCCTGTGGTGCCCGCCCAGGCCCACTGCACTCTTCAAGGCTGTAGAGCGCCCTCTAGCGAGAACCTGCGTGCTAGCGGCAAGACGGGCAAGACCCAGCATCCGCACGGCCCACCGCGGACTCATGGGCTCTGGGGCACCGAGATGCAAAGATGGCGAGCGACTTAAGACAGGAATTTGTTCTTATTGAAGATGTGTTCGTGACCTCTAACTGGGATTTGCACTTTCTTTAACCCTTGGCGCCTTCCAAGAGTTCTTCCAGTCCTGTGTGCCCTGAGCAAGTCTGTACGTAGATGCTGGGGCCTGCACGGGGCCGCAGGACCCCACCCTTGGCTAGAAGCCTAGCCAGCGCGAGTTTGGAGTGAGGGGCTTCTAAGCTCCAGCCTCACCTCCTCCCGGCTCTCCCCTCCCTCGGCGGGGAGGGCTCCAGCCTCACCTCCACCCGGCTCTCCCCTCCCTCGGCGGGGAGGGCTCCAGCCTCACCTCCACCCGGCTCTCCCCTCCCTCGGCGGGTAGGGCTCCAGCCTCACCTCCACCAGGCTCTCCCCTCCCTCGGCGGGGAGGGCTCCAGCCTCACCTCCACCAGGCTCTCCCCTCCCTCGGCGGGGAGGGCTCCAGCCTCACCTCCTCCCGGCTCTCCCCTCCCTCGCTGGGGAGGGCTCCAGCCTCACCTCCACCTGGCTCTCCCCTCCCTCGGCGGGGAGGTTGACTTCCCTGAGTTCTTCCCAGAAGTAGACGTCCTGGGCTGAATCCGTGCTTTTCCGGCAGGCGCTTGTTGGCTCCTGATGGCTGGAAAGAGCTGAGGGCTCCCGTGTTTCTCGTCTTCCGCGTGGAGACGCGGGCGGAGGCTTTATTAAATTTGTACTTAGGCACCGTGGCTGCGTGTGGCCTTTCTCCCGGCGAGTGCCTGGATGACCCCAGGTCAGGTGGCGGCACCGCCCCTGTGTCGTGGGTGCGCCCAGGTCTGCTCTCAGATGCAACACAGGACAGGGGGGCACCCTGGGGCTCCGGCCCCCCACTGTCCGCAGCAGCAGCCCTGCCAGGGTACTTGTCTCTGCGGTTCACGTTTGCCACAGTAACACGCACGTGGTCAGTGTGTGTTGGGGAGAAAAAATCCAGAGAACTCAGGTTGGTGAGGTGCAGCCAGGGGTCTTTGGCTTTGCTCCCTGAGGGGTGCCTTGCTCTGACCCTGCAGCGTGGCTGGCCCTCGGGAGCCCACCTCAAACCCGCGGCTCCTCCCAATCCCACCAGCGGCCCTCCCCTCCCCCGCCGCCTGGGAGCACCCCGGGCGGCCCAGGCAGGGAAAAGTGTGGCGGGGCGGCTGGGAGCCTCCAGCGTGACGCCACCCTCCCCAAAACGGAAGCCCTGGCCTCTGATGTTCTGGCTTTTACTTACAAATGATAGCACTACAGAGAGAAAACTTGTCTTTCTAACTGAAAAATAAGTGTTTTTTTTTAAACATTAAAATGAAAATACAGATTTTTGTTCTGAAAGGAAAAGAGGAAAACAGAGCCAGCTCCCAATCACTGGTCCAATCCCCTAAATGCTCACAGTGTCCAAGGCTGGACCAATCCACAGCCAGGAGCCAGGAAGTCGACCCAGGTCTCTGACACGTGGCGAGAATTCACACACTCACAGCCACCTCCCAGGGCCTGCATTTGCAGGAGGCTGGGCCGGAGCCTGGTGTCCAACCCAGGCTGCCGGGTGTGGGATGTGGGCCTCCACCGGTGGCGTGACCGCTGGCCAAACGCCTGGAAACAGCTTAGTGTGCCTGGGGGTGTCTGTGGCAGTCACAGGCGCTGGGCTCCAGTGTGGCTGGCAGCGGTGGCGCCCCCAGCCTGTCTGTGTGGCCGATGGAGTGAGTGGGCCACTGCTGGAAGCGTGAGAACGGCCCTGAGCAAGTGACGAACCTGTGAATCCAGGTCTCCCTTAGGAACCCCGAAATTGGCCAGTGTAGCCCAGAGCCTGCAGAAGGGAGCGGAGCGTGCAAGCCCCGCCTTCCCGCCGCTTCCTGCCCAAGGCCCACGGAGTCCCCATGGGTGGGACACTCAGAGCTCCGGGAAGTAACAGAATGCACCCCACTCGGTTCTCACTGGAGCAAGACGGGGCTGCCCGGCTTCCAGAGGCTTCTGCTGCAGTGGGCCCATGAGAGAGGATTTGGCGACGGTCACCTGGGGCCCCAGGGGAAGCCCACCTGCTGTTACACAGGGCATCAGCCAGGGGGCGTGGCTCAGGGGGCACCTGTGTCCGCCTTGGCTTGTCGTCACAGCTGACACAGGTTGAGAGCCTGTGCCCGACAGGTTGAGCCCGCGTCCCGAGCCTGCTGGCAGCAGGAGGAACGGACCTGACAGAGCTGGGGAGGGGTAGGGTGGGGGTGTGTCTGCCATTTCTCCCTGCCGTCCACCTCGGCCCCGTGCGCTTTAAAGTGAGATGTGATTGCAGATTCTGAGTTACGGCGGTGTGCTCATCAAGGCTGACTAGCTAATTAGATTTATAAGGACTTGGCTCTCAGAGATCCGTGACCCTGATGTGTCAGCTCAAAGCTCTGAGAAGTCCCTCTGCTAGTTCTCTTGGGAAGTGGGGAGGCAAGGAGGCCCGCTGCTAGGTTTGGAGGGACCCCGTGGCCATTCTCAGACAGATTGGAGACCCTCACTTCCCCCAGAGTCCCCACTCCTGTGAGATTTGTGCTTCGTGTTAGAATCGCCAGAAATGTCAAATGCACTCCACTCATTCCATTACCTCCCTGTGAAGCCGTGGCAGACATTACTAATGGATTACCAAGCTCCTTCCCTGTTGAATCTGGACCCAGCCTTGGTTTTTGCTAAACACAGCCTGCCAGGCAATCTGTTGGAACTGGCACCTCCTCTGCCCTTCCCTGCTCTCAGCAGAACCGAGGGGAAGGAGTTTGGTTCTTACACGGGAAGCCAGGACTGAGCGACGGTTCTGCCAGTTGCTGACAGTGAAACACTGGGCTCATCCCTCTGCCCTAGGGGTGCCAGGGTGTCCAGGGGTAGCTACGGCGACGGTCCGGGATGAGAGTCTGTACAACGTAAGCTTAAGGATGCTGCTTTGTCTACTCCCAAGCTCTGAACAAGATAAAGTCGCTGCAAACCACGGAGAGAGAAGGAGCCGGTGTCCGGAGGGGGGGTGAGAAGCTGGATTAGCTCCTCCCCGGCGGGGGGCGGGGTGGCCAAGACCGGTTTTCCTCCTACAGCAGAAGCCAGGCTGCCTCGGGCTCCGACAGAATGGACACCGCGTGTTCGCCAAGCGACAGCTAGGACCACTGGGGGGCAGCTTCCCAGAGGGTGGCGGGAGCGGAGAAGGGCTATTAGTCCCCAAGGGCCGTGTTTTTTCACTTAATAATGGGTAGTGAAGGATTTTCCACAAATACCCATCATTTTCAACAGCGTCTTATCTCCTACATTCCCTTATTGGTAACTATTTGGCTCGTCTGCTTACCCAGCTTCCTCTTGTTGGATGTTGGATGTTGGATTCAGATTCTTGGCTCTGACTAGCAACACTGCACTGAAAGAAACCCTTGCAGTGCCACCGACGTACCCCTTGCCTTGGAAGAAATTCCCAGAGACGGTGCTGCAGGACAGTTAGGGCCACGCATCCCGAGGACTTCCATCCCGGTTACCAAATTGCCCTCCTGAAAGGGCCACGCTGTCTCCAGGGCCCCCAGCACCACCACCACCACCCCCACTGGCGACGGCAGGTGCAGCGCCGTGGGCTTGGCACACTCTCCAGCTGCCGGGGTCTGCAGCTGCACCCCTGAGAGCTGTGGAGATTTAAAAAGGTGTTTCTCTGCCAGTCCCTAACTCCCAGGCACCTGGAGAGAGTCCAACAGCCAGGCCAGGCAGGGTCCGGAGGTCACCAGGCACAGCCACCCGCGGGCCCTGGCCTCCTCCCTCTGCACGTGTCCGCCTGGCTGCCTTTTCTCAAGGCCTGTGGCTCGCAGCTCGTGAGTTATAGCGAAGCTTATTCCCCTCTACAGCTCCTACGGAGCTAACAGATGCACGCCCGTCTGAGGCAGTCATGCGGCAAGAGACTTTGGGGCCAATCCTTCCCGTTCTGACAGTGTGTAATCGAGGTGAAGCCATAAATTCCACAAACAAGCAGAAACGACCCTTAGCGACATATGTCTGCTCGACCCTTCCAAGGTGATCGTAAATAAAGGCACCTGCCCGCCGGGGAGGGCCGCGGGGGCTGCAGATGGCCGGGGACGGGGGCCCGAGGACCTGTGCTTCAGGGCCAGTCTCTGTGGAGCCGGTGGGGAGGTCACCCTGTGACCTCCGGGGCCTGGGTCGCCTGGACACCTTTGCTCCATTTCTTCAGTCTAGTTGTTCTCCAAGGCTGCCCCCCCTCCGCCCCGCCCCGCCCCGTACCACCCTGAGCTGGCCCTTGCGTCTTCCTTGGAAGGCTGCCACCTGCTGGCATCTTCCCCGAGTTCATGGGACCCTCTTCTTCCCCAGGAGAAGATGCCCCGCCCTGCTCAATCCTTAGCCACACCCTCCTCCCCTGAGCTGTCCCGTGAAGTTCAAGGTGCTCACTCTGCCTCTGCTGCTGCCCACAGGGAGTCGTTGGCAGCCTGAGTCCCCAGGAGGAGTATGAACAAGCCGGAGCGGCGTAGACAGGTCCACATCCGATCCTGAATTTGGCATCTGACCCGTTATGTGACACTGGCTAAGGAGCAGTCTCCCTGTGCCTCTGTTGCTCCCCCAAAACAGATGCTGACAGCTACGCGAGGGGGGTCTTGCGGGCTGCACGTGCCCTACGCGCGCGGCGGGGGCTGTCCCTGGCTTAGCTGTGGTGAGCCCATCAGAGGAGCCCAGTAGGTGCGGGCTGTTGGTGATGACAGCCATGGAGGCCACCATGGCTCCCCCGTAGACACCGTGCGGCTTGGGGCAGTGACGTCACCCGGTCAGCCCCAGTGCCCTCACGGCTGCAGCGAGGAAGCCAGCTGTGCATAGCCCAAGGAGTTCTGAGAAGTTAAAACACGGGCGAAGTCGGGCAACACCAGAGCATGCGGCCAAGTGCTGGTCGTGGGGAAGCAGGTGTGCAGCCTGGATTCAAAGCCGGGGACAGAGCCGTGTGGCTGGGAGAGAGTCATGTCTCCCCTCTTCCCCTCTGAGCCTCGGCGTGCTCACCTGGGAGTGGGGGAGGATGATATTAACAGTTCTACCTCCACAAGCTGCTGAAGCAGTTTTTAAAATATTTATTTATTTGAAAGGCAGGGTGATAGAAGAGGAGAGATACGGGGGGTCAGGGGAGACTTCCATCCACTGGTTTACTCCCCAAATGCCTGCATCAGGCACAGCCAAGCCAAGCTGAAACCAGGAGCCAGGAACTCCATCCAGGTTTCCCACATGGGAGGCAGGGGCCCAAGCACTTGGGCCCTCACCCGCTGCTCTCCCAGGTGCACGCGCAGGGAGCTGGATTGGAAGTGGAACAGCCAGGACTCAAACTGGCACCCCAGTATAGGATGCAGGTGTCCCGAGTGGCGGCCTAGCTGTTCTGTGGTCACTGTTCTGTGACAGGGTCACCCTCCCTCTCACTTAGGCACAGCGCTCCTGGAGCCGTGCTCCCAGGGCTGGCTGTGGCAGCCCCCACTGCCCCACTCAGCAAGTCCAAGCCGCTAGGTGGTCCCAGATACGCCCCTAGGCGTATCTCCTGAACCCTTGGAAGTCTGTGTTAGTCTCAGTTATAAAAGATGAACATTGAACACGGAAGCTCAGAGTGGTTAAGCGGTTTGCTCCAGGTAACTCAGCCAAGAAGTGGACAAGCAGGAATTCGAATAATAATAATAATACCTACAACAATAGCAGTTAACAGGACCAGCACTGTGACACAGCCAGTTAAACCACAGTCGGCAGTCCCCGCATCCCATATGGGCGCCAGTTCAAGTCCCGGCTGCTCTACTTCCAATGCAGCTCCTGCTAATGTGCCTGGGAAAGCAGTGGAAGGTGGCCCCCAAGTGCTTGGGCACTTAGCCCACTATGCCACAACACCAGCCCCAGTAAATGAATCTTTAATAATAATAATAATAATAATAGCAGCTAACCGTAGCCAGTGGGTGTGCTAAGTGTTGTATTATCTCAGGGCGTGTGTTCAACACAGCAGTTAAGATACTGTTTGGGGGCCGGCGCCGCGGCTCACTAGGCTAATCCTCCACCTAGTGGCGCCAGCACACCGGGTTCTAGTCCCGGTTGGGGCGCCGGATTCTGTCCCAGTTGCCCCTCTTCCAGGCCAGCTCTCTGCTGTGGCCAGGGAGTGCAGTGGAGGATGGCCCAGGTGCTTGGGCCCTGCACCCCATGGGAGACCAGGAAAAGCACCTGGCTCCTGGCTCCTGCCATCGGATCGGCGCGGTGTGCCGGCCGCAGCGCGCTGGCCACGGCGGCCATTGGAGGGTGAACCAACGGCAAAGGAATACCTTTCTCTCTGTCTCTCTCTCTCACTGTTCACTCTGCCTGTCAAAAAAAAAAAAAAAAAAAAAAAAAAAAGATACTGTTTGGGAAGCCCGCATCCTGGGTTCGAGTCCTGGCTCCACTTCCTGCTTCCGTGTACCCTGGGAGGCAGCAGGTGAGGGCTCAAGTAGTTGGGTTCCTGCCACCCACACGGGAGACCAGGATTCAGTTCCAGGCTTTTGCTATGGTCTGGCCCAGCCTGGCTGTTGCAGGCATTTGGGGAGTGAAGCAGGCAGAAGACTGTCTGGTCTCCGTCCCTGTGAGTCTCTCTGCCTTTCTATCCATAAGTGTCTATTTGCTCTTTAAAATCTGCTGACCTTAAGGGGTAGATACTGTTATTCCCATTTCAGAGATGAAAAAGCGAGTCTGAGCAAGACGGGGTGACGTGGCCGGAGTCACGGAGCTGGAAGGAGACAGGGTCTCAAACCCGAGCCTGGCGGAGGCCAGCGTCTGATGGGCGAGTGCTGTCCCGGGGCCTCCACACACATCCAAGGCCACCCAGCAGCCCCCCCACCCACCCAGCCCCAGGTGTTCGTCTCCCACTTCAAGGCTGGGGCTACACGAAGCCCCCGTAGGCTACAGCAGAGGCAGCCTGCGAGCCCCAGCTGAGCTCCTGAAGAGGTGGTTGCGTGTGTTACTGCTCTTGCTTAATGTTTGATTTTATTTTCATCCGATTTGAAGGGCAGAGAGCTAGAGACGGAGAGCAGGAAGCTAGAATCGGGAGTGGCTGAGGCTTGAACCCAGCCTCTCCGATACGGGATGCAGACATCAGACACTGTGCCCAGCACCAGCCCTGTGTGGGTCGGTTCAGCCAGGGATCCTTCCTTAGGGGTCCCGTGGACTTGCCCAGATGGTCTGCACACCTGTGAGCGTGTGCGTGCACAGAGCCTCCGCCGGAATCCCAAAGAAGACAAAGCACGACTTTAGAAGCTTCTGGATCTGTGGACTGGCAGAACCCAAGGTGCATCCCCCAAAGCTGCTGGGTCTGCCCCCACCGATCCTGGCCCCCGCCCCGCCCGGGCTCATGGCTTCCAGGTCCCACCTGCCCGTTCTCGCCTCCGCCCAGCCTGGGTTCATGGCTTCCAGGTCCAGCTCTCCCAGAAGACAAGCATTAGGCCAAGGCACATTCCGCCTGCCCCACCCCCACCAGCTGGACTGTGGAGGGGAACTCACTGGCTGCAGTAATCAAGTCAGGGCCAGCCTGAATCCCGCATCACCTGTGAAATTCCTGGGCACCGTCTGAGGGGACGGAAGTGCCACAAATCCTTCCAGGCTCTGATTTATGCAGTCTGCGTGGGGAATTTATTATACAAAAGAGTCTTATTCAATTAAACTTGAAATGCGACCTGGTTCTTCAATGTTCGGCACGTGATGGCTGGGACGGAGCACTCATAAAACCGGATGGGGCGTGGGAAGGGGCTGGGGAGGAGGCGGGGTGACATTGCGGCTGACGGGCGGACGTTTGTCATTGGGATGGGTTACAAGTTCGGGCTGTGGAAATTACTCAGTGAAAAACGCACATTAACAATAGCCATGAAATAGCAGTTAAGGGGAGCCAGGTTGAGACATGTGACAGCAGGATCTATTAGTGGCTGGCATTGTTCGCAGCAGCCCGGTTGTGGGGAAAGCGACCGTCCAGAGGCAGAGGGGTGGCCAGCAAGGAGCACGGGGCCAGGAGTCCCAAGGCCACGCCCTGGCTCCCCTCCCTGAGCCTGCTTCCCCCGTGCAAGGCAGGGCGGGCAGGGGAGGTTCCTTGGCCCACAGCGGCTGGGGCCATGATTATCGTGAGACCGTCTCTGTTCCGAGGACCTGACCGGGACCAGGGCGAGGCAGCGAGGCACTAGATGGGTGCAAAGTGTACGAGTGACCAAAAGCTCAATAACCAAGAAAAGGAATATTTTCAAAAATCAAATTATGAAAAAAGGGCCCTATGATAAACAAGATATCCCGATTAAAAAATGTATTTATTTGAAAGGCAGAGAGAGAGAGAGAGAGAGAGAGAGAGAGAGAGAGAGAGAGAATCTTCCATCTACTTGTTCACTCCCCAAATGGGCTCAACAGCCGGGGCTGGGCGAGACCAAAGCCGGGAGCCAGGAGCTCCATCCGGTCTCCCACGTGGGTGGCAGGGCCCAAGCACTTGGGCCATCCTCCGCTGTCTTCCCAGGCACATCAGCAGGAAGCTGGGAAGCAGAGAAGCTGGGATCTGACCTGGTGTTGTGATGCGGGATGCCAGTGCTGGTGGCAGGGGCGTAACCTGCTACATACACCCCAAGGCCAGCCCCACGATGTCACAATTGTCAACGACAGCAGGCTGCAGTTTGCTTTGCGACCCCGTGCTGCTATGCGAGGGTGGACAGCGGGAACTCAGACCAGCGACACGGGACTCGCGGGGCCCACGGGGCTCACGGCCCGGCATGGTTTGACGAGAGCTCTTAGGAACCTCTCCACCCTGGTTCCTGCGACAGGACGACGTTCTGATCGGGGGTGGAGGGGCACACAGCTCCCTCCTGCTTCAGCCGCCTTCCAGCCTCACAAGGCCCTGCAGAGGGGCACACGCTGCAACAACCCGTCCTCCAGGCCCCACAACAACCCTTCTGCTTATTCCGGGGGGGGGAGGCATGGGAGAGAAACACCTGCCGTCTGCCCTGCACCTGCGTGGTTTCAGGGACGAACGTTGGCTGGTGGGAGGGGAGACAGAGCCAGAGTGGTTCACGATTGGCTGTGAGCTGCTGGGGCTCCGCCTCCCTGGCCGAGCCTGGAATGACCACAGGGCAGTGAACCACCCTCAGCCCCTGCACACGCGCACTTTCCCTGTTTGCCATCAGGGAACACCGACTGTGCACCAGACCTAGGACGCACTGCGGGGAGCGGCGTGAGACACGGCCACTTCCTGGGGGTGTGTGCTCACTCTTGGGCCCCTGCACCTCACTTCGCTCTGCCCATGGCTCCAGAGGCCGGCTGCAGCCTGCTGGCCACGAAAGGACCCAGGGGACATAAATGTCACTGCCACCTCCAGGTGAGGGGGTCAGAATGCAAGCACAGATGTGCAAGCAGTAGATACGCTTGTCACAAAGATGGCTGCAGTGGGGCCCAGCGGGCCAAGCCGCCCCTGGTGACACCGGCATCCCATGTTGAGGTACTGGTTTGGGTCCCTGCTGATCTGTTTCGGATCCAGCTCCCTGCTAGTGCACCTGGAGAGGTAGCAGATGGTGGCCCCAGTGCGGACCCTGCCACCCATGTGGGCAACCAGGATGGACTTCCCGGCTCCTGACTTTGGCCTGGCCCAGCCCTGCTGTTGTAGCCATTCAGGGACATAAGCCAGCAGATGAAAGATATTCCTCCGCCTTTCAAATAAACAGATAAATATTTTAAAAAAATACACTAACAGATGGCTGGAGGGACCAGCCTTCCTGTGCCCAGCCCGATGCCCCTGGCCACGCAGGCACCCAGGGAGCCCCGGCTGCACTGCGCGCCCCAGCTCTTGCAGCCCCTGCGTGGGGCAGGAGCGCGGGAGCCCACCCTTCTGAAGTCATTTCCTGCCTTCAGCGCACCGACTCCTCTCCGCCCTTCATAAATATCCCCTTCCCAAGGGCACAGCTGGCACCAGCGGTGGCATTCCGTAGCAGGAGGGAGCCGTAGTGACAACTGAAATAAAATACGGCCGTGGCACGGGTGTCAGAGGCACGAAGCTGCCAAGTGTGACAGCGAGGAAGTCGGTCTCGTGGGCGTCCGCCTCGCTGGAGCCCCAAGACCTGGTCTCCAGCCGAGTCTGCGCCGCCTCGGCCCCTCGACTCGCTGCCTGGACCAGGCAGGAAAGGCCGCCTGGAAGCAGCGGCCGTGGCCTCACCAGGGCCCCCCTCCTCGCGCGAGGAGTCTCCAGCTGCACCCCCAAACACGCTTCCGTCCCAGTCTAGGGCTCCTGAGGCCCCGCCCGTCCGCCTGCCGCCACCCTGCCCCCTCTGCTGGTGGCCGGTGGCCCGGAGGGCACTGAACTTCCACGGCCTGCCTGCCTTCCCCTGTGTCAGTGTGGCGTGGGGAGCCCCTTTGGCGCGGGGAAGTCACAATTCCGATTCCAAGGGCCTCTGGGAGCATTCCAAATCCTTGAACAAGCAGAGCTGGCAGTGGGAGGGCGCACTCGCTCCCATGCGTGCAGCCTCGGTCTCACACACACAGGCACACACACACACACACACACTCTGATGCACTCACACACGCACACTCTGACACACACTCTCACACGTGCACACTCACACACATGCACACACACACACATGCACTCTCACACCCCCACACTCTCTCACACACACACGCATGCACACACACACACACATGCACACATACTCTCGCACAGTGCAAACCTTTCCCACTTTTATTCTTCATGCCTTTTCTGCAAGACCGGGTTCATTGCTGCTGCTTCTAAGACCCAGGACAGCCGGGGAGCAGGGGACAGACTGCTCGCCGGGAGGCTGGGTGTGCATGGCAGGCCGTGGCCGGTCCCTCTGGCTGGGCTCTCTGGGAACCAGGCCACCGCCAGGGTAGCCTCTCCATGGTTGTCACCACAGACGTGTCTGGCCGTCCCCCTTTTCCGGAACTCCCGGGCGCCTCAGGCTCGGTCCGATGGGTCACTCCTCTTGTATATTTTTTCCTGATTTCCCTCCTTCATGGCTGCGTATCTGGCTAATGTGAAGAGGTAGTCGCTGAGTCTGGAGGGGCAGAGACAAGCAAAAGGAACGATTTGAAGAGAGATCAGGTCCTCCCATGAGCCTTTGAGGGAGCACTGTCAGTCACACGGCCCTAGGAGCATCTCGCGGGGCCAGCAGGCGCGCAGCCAGCTCTAGCCTGACGGATGGCTGTGCCGGAGCGAGGCCAGCTTCGGGGAGAGCCCAGGGCCCGAGGGGGCTGTTGACCTTGCCCTAGGCCCCTGGCCAGGTAACTCTGGACCAAGCTGCCTTCCCCACCTTCGAGTGGCCAGGCCTGAGCTGCCTGGTGGTCTTGCGCCATGTGGATTCTGAGCCCGGGATTCTGCAGGTAGAACCCACACCTGGGTGGTGCTGGCCACGCCTGGAGTAGAGGGCCCTGGGCAGGGGTCTCGGCCACGGCGTGATGGACGTTCTGAGTGGGCCCGCCCGCTGTACTGCATGGTGCTGAGCAGGGAACCTGCCTCCACCCGCGGATGCCAGCAGTGCCTCCCGCTGGCCACTCTTGACCACCAGACAGCTGCAGATCCTCCCAGTGCCCCAGCCGAGGGCACCGGCCTGGGGTCCCCTGGTCCCCAGCCCCTCTTGCCCGTTCTGTCTTTGAGTCATCAGTGGGGGGGTCTGTGTGAGGCCTTCTCAGGGGTGGCAGTGGAGGGAACACGAGAGATGGCGGCATGACCACCCGTGTAGTCTTCCTGCCTCTCGGCTCCTCCCTCCTCCAGCCCCCGCCCATCCCAGCCCCCAAGGCCGGCTCCACGCCATCCCCCGGGTCAGGTCCTCCTCCCCCACTGCTGGCTTTCTTGGGGCCAGTGGCAGATCTGCTCTGGGTGAGACGCCCTCCTGGATCCCATGGTCCTGGAGGGCTGAGACATCAACTGACCTGGCCCACACTGCACCGGGGCTCCCCAGGGGTGCTGCCACCATAGAGCCGTTCCTCACTTGCTGTCCAGGAGGGGAGGAGCTGCTCAGGAGCCAGGCCCAGGCCACGTCCCAGCGGCAGCAGTGTCCACAGTTCAGGGGCTGGGCCACGGCCGTGAGGCCGCCCACAGGTAACCAGGTATCCTCCTGTTCTCCTCCAGCTGCCGGCCCCGGGGCTCTGGCCTGGCCCACATGCTCCTGCACGAGCCCGGGCTGGGGCAGAAGCCAGCAGAGCAGAGGGAGTCCTCCCTGGGCCTGGCTCACTGGCTCCTGCACCGCGCCCCCGAGCTGTCTTCTCTCGGTTCTGGCTGTCCCGGGGCCTGGCTGGCTGAGAGGGTCTGTCCCCTGGGCTCCCTGCTCAGTCACCGCTGAGATGCCTGACGAGGCCTTCCCTGAGCCCCCAAGGCTGCCCCTTGCTACTGCCCTTTGTAGTCGGTTTTAATTTGTATTTGTTTATTTGAGAGGCAGAGACAGGAGGGGAGAGAGAGAGATCAGGAGGAAGCACTCTCCTATGCTGGCACGCTCCCCAGACGCCCACAATGGCCAGGAACTCAATCCAGGTCTCCGCCGTGGGTGGCAGGAGCCCAGTCACTCGAGCCATCGTCACTGCGACACAGGACCTACATTAGCAGCAAGAGCTGGGAATTGAACCCAGGCACTCCAGAGTGGGACGTGTGCATCTTAAGCGTTAGGCCAAACACCTGGCCCTGCCCGGCCCTCGGCAGACACTCCCGAATGCTGTGTGAATGGCTGAGGGAGCGCATTCCGCCCGGGCCTGCTCCCCGGGCCCAGGGCATTGCTCTTCTCCCCCACACACATGCCCGGTTTTCTGGAGGAAGGGGACGCTCCCGCCTGCACCTCGGTACCTGTTTAAGAATTTGGCCACGTTCGCGTCGGTCTCTCCCATCTGGACCAGAGGCACCACGCTGCAGAGGAGGAAACACCGTCACGTACGTCCACGCGCTTTACCACCTGCTGCCGCCTGCCCCAGCCTGCACGAACCCAGCTGGCATCATGGGAAACTCCTCCCCCGGGGTCTGAAGATCCACCCCCCGCCGCCGCCCTCCTTGGACCCATCACAGGAGGGACAGAGGGTGGCAGAAGCAGGCTGGCTGCCCCCCACCCCAGCCTGCTGGCCTCGTGCGCTGGGCCGGGGCGGAAGCCCTCCCTGGACGGGGTGTAGGGGAAGGAGGACACGGACCCTTAATTCCCAAGAGGCCACCGTGCTAAGCCCATTTTTTTTTTAACAACTTAGGGCTTCACAGGGGACATAAAGACCCCAGGAAGCCAAGCCCCCAAGTGCAGCCGGGACTCTGGACTGTGTCTGCTGGGTGCAGGTGTTCCGGGGGTGGGTGCCGTCTGCAGAGACGCGGCAGCTCTGGCCAGGCCCTCCGGGTGCCTCACTGCTGCTGCGTAACTCAGCGTCAGGGCTCTTGACCCCACTCAGAGCCACACGACAGGCAGAGGGGGTGGCCAGGCGGCCTCTGCGGTGTCCAGCCATTGGTCATCAGGAGCTCTGCTGGGGGCGTGGCTTTGTGCAAGGGACTGCTAGGCTGGCCCTGGCCGTGAAATCACTCTCTGAGCCCCATCTCCTGACCCAGGAGAGGGGGGCTGCTGTCGCATCTGCCCCAGGGCCATGAAGGGGAACCAGTGAGGTCGTGAGCATGCCGGGCCCGGCACAGCCCCATCCGTGCCACCAAAGCCAGCTGTCTTTCTGCTCCTCGGTATGGGTGGTGCAAACAGAATTCTGCCACCACTCTCCCCACGCCCCCCTGGAAAGGCTTTCGGGGGACCAATTCTTCCCAATTCTGAGCTGGGCTGGCAGGGGGCTGGTCTGCGGGTGGCTCCCTCCTGGCCCCCCAACAGCTGCGTGGGTCCCTCTGGGCCCTTCCACATCAGCCACCCGCACAGCCTGGAGCGCAGCACCAGCTTCCTGTCACTCTGGGCCTATGCATGTGTGCCGGCCATGACGTCATCTGTTGGCTTGGTTGGTCCCGTGTCACCGTCTGCTACCTGGGGGCGGGGCCTGGGCCTGTCCTGGTCACCCTGGCCCGCCATGCATGCCCCCTGCCCATCTCCCGGGCCCCCTTACCGCCTCTCAGCTCGGCGGCACACGGCCCGGCAGAGGTGCAGTGCAGAGCTGCTCTTGCCGCCAGACTACAAGGAGAAAGCAGGAGTTGGCAGGGTTGGCCTGGGGGCAGGGGCAGGTGCACCTGCTACAGACGCTGTCCAGGCCCTGCCCCTCACCACAGTGTTCTGCGTCCAGGAGACCTGCCAGCACACCCACATGGCACCCCCCTCCAGAGTGGCCAGGGCTGGGGAGGGACTGCAGAGGACATGGGTGATGGGGGTGGGGGTGGGGGCTGGATGGCTGCCTCCGTCACTGGGAAAAGCCACGGTGAGGGTTGCTGTGAGGGCCTGTGTGTTTCTGTCGGAGCACCCAGCCCGCAGCCACCCCACCCCCACCCCACCCCCACCACCTACAGGCAGAATGAAAGCCGTGAGCGGGGGCAGCTGGCGGGTGTACTCGTCGATCCAGCGTTCCAGCTCCAGGACGGGCCCCTCCCCGAACGCCGCGTGCTCTGGGGAATCCAGGAGCAGACACACTGCCGGGGGCTGTCGCAGGCTAGACCATCAAGGAGTTGCCCCCATCCCCTCTGCTCGAGTGGCCGGCAAACCGCTTCCCCACCCCGGCTCTGGAGGCACCTTCCCTCCCAGGGGCCACGTGCAAGGCTGGCCGGCCCGCCCACGGCTTCTCTGGGCTCTGGGCTCCCAGGGGGCAGCACCCAGGACACAGTGCTTCCCCCCTCCCCCACCCCGGGGCCCTCAGAACACCCGCAGCAGACTCAGAGAATTACTTAAGTGGGCCTCCCTGGCCGAGGAGCGCGGTGTCGCCAAGGTGGAGCCGATGTCCTGCAAGGTGCACTGGATCTGGGGGAGCGACCAGAGGTGAGTGAGGACCTCACAGGGCAGGCTGGGTGGAGACAACGCGGCTCCAGGGAGCGAACTTTGGGTGCAGTGGTTAGGAGATCCCAATACCCAAGTGCCCCGTTCCCGATTCCACCTTCCTGCTAACGGGCACCTTGGGAGCCAGCAGGTAAGGGCTCAAGTAGTTGAGTCCCTGCCACCCATGTGGGAGACCTGGATTTAGTTCCAGGCTCCTGGCTTCAGCCTGGCTCAGCCCTGCTGTTGTAGGTATCTGGGGAGCTCTGTCTGTCTGTCTTCCTTTCCCTCTGCCTTTTTTTTTTAAAGATTTATTTATTGGGGTTGGCACTGTGGCGTAAATAAAAAAAAGATTTACTTATTTATTTGAAAGACAGCGTTACAGAGAGAGGGAGAGACAGAGAGAGAGGTCTTCCATCTGCTGGTTCATTCCCCAAATGGCCTCAATGGCTGCAGCTGGGCCAGGCCAAAGCCAAGAGTCTGGAGCCTCTTCCAGGTCTCCCATGTGGGTGTAGGGGCATATTCACTCGGGCCATCCTCCACTGCCTTCCCAGGCCATCAGCAGGGAGCTGGCTCAGAAGTGGAACAGCTGGGACTCGAACCAGCGCCCATGTGGATGCCGGTGCTGCAGGCAGATGCTTAGCTTACTACTCCACAGTGCTGGCCACTCTCTCTGCCTTTCAAATAATTTTTTAAAATCTTTTCCACATGCAGAGATGGCCCTGGGCATGCTGGGAAATCGTGCAGAGCAGGTTCAGTAGGGACCGTGGGGTCTTGGCTCTGCGTGAGCCCCTGCAGGGGCCCTGGTAGAGCTTGTGTGGGGTCTGCGGGAGACTCCTGTGGCGGCAGCTGGGTTACCCGGACAAGCACCAAGTGCCCAGCAAAGGGCACCTGGAATCTTCTGGGCCACCAGTGCATGCCTGTGCAGCCAGACCCACAAACGCCAGCTCTGACTCTGGGCCTGGGCCCGGGCGGCCAGTGGGGAGGAAGGTGGAATCTGACCCCTGGTTAGATGGCCTCTGTGACGGCGTGCGAGGAGCAGGCGCAGTGGATGCGCCAGAGGCTGCCCACCCGGCACTGGACTGGAACCTTCCTGGGGCACAGACGGGCAGACTTGGGTGTTACCTCACTGCTCAGGTTCAATGTCTTCTTGGTGGCAGGAGTGATACCATCCCCTTGACCCTGGCTGTGGGGCCTGGACACGTGTGTTTTTTTTTAAACTAGAGAGGAGAGTCTTTCCGTCCTGGCTCCCGGCTCGGGTCTGCACCGGTGCCCTCTGAGCGCAGCTTCAGCGTCCCACGCCAACCTCTCCATCCGCCGCCAGGATCGGCCCCTTCCCTAGGTTCCTGCACCCTCTCCCCTCAGGCACACTGGGCGTGTTAACCTGCCTGCTCACCTGTCTGCCTCCCCACCTGGGCTGGGTGCTGTGAGGTGGGGTAGGGGCCCTGTTTTGCAGGGAGCGTGGCCCATCTTTTGTCTTTTCCCTCTGCAATCCTGAGGCATTCCAGGAGCGTGGCCCGTCTCTGTGGGAGGCCCTCCTCCCTCCTAAGAAACAGAGTAGGTGGGGTCGGTGCTGTGGCATAGCGGACTAAGCCTCCGCCTGTGGCGCCAGCATCCCATGTGGGCGCCGGTTTGAGTCCCGGCTGCTCCTCTTCCAATCCAGCTCTCTGCTGTGGCCTGGGAAAGCAGTAGAAGATGGCCTGGGTCCTTGGGCCCCTGCACCCGCATGGGAGACCTGGAAGAAGCTCCTGGCTCCTGGCTTCGGATTGGCCCAGCTCTAGCGGTTGTGGCCCTCTGGGGAGTGAGCCAGCGGATGGAAGACCTCCCGCTCTGCCTCTCCCTCTCTCTGTGACTCTACATGGCAGGGCTTCCCAGAGCTCCTGGCGTGGGCAGAGGCACCTCACAGAGTCTGGCAGTCTTGGTGCCATTGCTACGTTGGACTGGGTCACTCTGTGGTGACGGGAACTGTCCTTGCACTGCAGGTCATTTGGCTGCGTCTTTGGTCTCCACTCCCTAGACACCAGGACCTTGCTCCCTGCGAGTCATGGAGATGGGAAATGCCTGCAGACACTGCCAAGGGTCCCCGGGGCTGAGAACGGCTGCACTTGATACACACCCCCCCACCCCCACCCCTTAGCACAATCTTCACGGCTCGCCTGGGACGCCAGGTTGTCTGTGTACGTCCCCACTTTACAGATGAAGAGACTGAGGCTCGCAGAGGGAGAGTGAGTAGCCCCAGGCAATTCAAAGAGGGACGATGGTCAGGTGGGGAGCCAGTGACGGTCCCCAGGCCTCAGGGAGGGAGAAACCCCAGCTCGGGGCGAGACAGCGTTACTCACTTTCTGAAGCTCTTCGGCAAACGGGTGGCCCTTCTCCGTGATGAACTCCATAGCAAACCTGCAGGAAAGGAGGGGGAAGGATCTCTAACGTGACACACGGGCGCCCGGGTGTCAGCCACTGAGCTAAGGCAGCTTGTTTGCCAAGGTACACTGATCCCGGCCAGAAGTTCCCTCTCCACGGGTCTGTTGACACAGCACTGAGCAGACGGTGGCACAGGCTCTGTCCTGCAGGACCGGGAGGCGTGAGTAGGGGACCCCCCTGTGCAAGGGGAGACAGTAGACTGAGGTCTGTGCTCTGCAGGAAAAGAGCAAGAGAGTCTAACCCGGCCTTGGCTAGCGGGGCAGGGAGGGCTTCCTGGAGGAAGCCATGCTGCAGGTGGACTTGGAAAGCTGAGCAGGAGTCCCCCAGCCAGGCAGGATGTGGCAGGGAAGGCACAGGACGGCACCCTGGCTCTGCTTGTCCTTCCTGTGCCAGCCAGAGTCCTGGCAGGGAACAGGGAGTGGGTGTTGGAGGGATTCCCAAAGAAGAACTTCAAGAAAGGACTGCTCACAGAGGGGCAGGCAGAGTTACAGGAACTGAAAACGGGTGGCAAAGACCAGCAGGAGCCTGAGCAGCAAGGGAGAGACAGACAGAGAGGGAGATACACACACACACACACACACACACACACACACACAGAGAGAGAAAGAGAGAGAGGAGAGAGAAAGGTCTTCCACCTGCCGGTTCACTCTCCAGACGGCTGCAATAGCAGGAGCTGGGCCAGGCCGAAGCCAGGAGCCAGGAGCTCCATCCGGGTGTCCCATGTGGCCAGCAGAGGCCCAAGCACTTGGGCCATCTTCTGCTGCTCTTCCCAGAAGCATGCGCAGGAAGCTGGATTGGAAGCAGAGCACCCAGGACCTGAACCGGCACCCCGATAGGGGATGCCTGCACCACAAGCAGTGGCTGAACCCCCTGCACCTCAACACCAGCCCCAGGACATTATTCACAAAGAGAGAAAGACACAGCTGCTGCCTGGCCGATGCTCCTGTGACCCGGGCCAGTGGCAGGTGCCAGCAGCCCCCAGGAGCAGCTGCCCAGGTCCTGCCTGCCTGCCCCTCCTCCACCCCCACGCTGTGGCCCCACGGAGGCAGGGCTGGGGCTGTCTGCTTGGCAGGAGCTGGTGCATGGAGACGCGGGGTCAAGTTTGCCAGAACCCACACATGGGGCTCCCTGGCCTCCTGCCGCACATCAGCTGAGAGACGGTGGCTCGTGGGCTTGAGGAGTCTAAGCAGCTGGGGCTGGCATGCAGCTCCACTCCCTGGGCCCCCTTCATCTCGTGTTGCCTTCCTCCCCTGCTGGTGGGTTCGCCACACGCCCTCCCATGATGGGCCCTGCCAACATCCCCGCTCAGCTCCACCATCGAGCCGCAGGCGCCCCAACCGTGGGAGGGAGGACGAGAATCGGGGTGACAGCCTCTCACATTCCTGCCGCACACACACGCACATTCTAAGGGTGCAACGTGGGGTGATCTTGCTGAGCCCCCCAAGAACCCAGCGCGATGCACACTAATGCCAGGGTCATCTGACAGAGCAGTAGGCGCAGGCTCAGAGAGGCAGCTGATTCACCTCGAGTCACACAGCCGGTCAGCTGTGGTTCCGGTTTTGAAGCCGCTCTGATTCAGCTCTCCCGATCCAACACGTGATACTGTCAACAGCGTGCTGAGCGTGGTGGACTGCACAACTCTTCTCAGACCCTGTGATACCAGGCCCGTGCACGTGATGGGCTCTGGCCAACGAGGTGTGGGTAAATGGGACAGCTGGCTCCCCAGGAAGCCTTCGAGCCAGCGTGAGCTCCCCCACAACCTCTTTGCCTCTGCAACAGTGACAGGTGCTGTCCCAGGCACCGGCCATCCTGCCAGGCTGCGTCCCAGAGCACAGGCCGGATGGAGCCAAACCAGACTCAACCCATGATGCACCGTAGTAAGAATAGGAAACAGAGCCGGCATTGCGGCGCAGCGGGTAAAGCTGTCGCCTGTGATACCACTTTCTCATCTGGGTGCCGGTTTGAGTCCTGGCTGCTCCACTTCTGATCCAGCTGCCTGCTAATGTGTGTGGGAAAGCAGTGGAGGATGGCCCAAGTCCTCGGGCCCCTGCACCTGCTTGGGAGACCTGGAAGAAGCTCCTGGCTCCTGGCTTCAGATCGGTGCAGTTCTGGCCATTGCTGCTTTCTGGAGAGTGAACCAGTGGATGGAAGACCTCTCTCTCTCTCTCTCTCTATATATATATATATATAGAGATATAGATATAGATATAGATATATATAGATCTTTGGCATTGTACACCATGGACTAGGGAGTTATCACCACAGCAGGACCCAGCGCGTCCTAATTCCCTGAGCCAGCCCTTCTAAACTGTGGCTTATTTGAAAAACAACATACAGGGGTATAGTGCAGTGCATTAAGGCAACACTTGCGACACCAGCATCCGGTATCAGAAGGCTGGCAAGTCCAAGCCATTCTGCTTCCGATCCAGCTCCCTGCTAATGCGCCTGGCAAGGCAGCAGAAGGTGGCCCAAGTACTTGGGCCCCTGCACTCACGTGGGAGACACAAATGGAGTTCTTGGTCCCTGGCTTCAGCCTGGCCAAGCGCCGGCTGTTGCAGGCATTTGGGGAGTAAACCAGCAGATGAAGATCTCCCCCCTCACCCCCACCATCTTGGGCTCTGCCTTTCAAATAAATAAATAAATATTAAAAATATAAAATACAGTGAAAAACACGCACAAAAGGGGTCCCATGAGGAGCTCTGGTTCTCACTTGTTGCTCAGCAAACGATGGAAGCTGAGTGGCACAGACCTGCTCCCCTGAAAGGTGAGGGAAGCCGGCCGGGCGGGGGCCATGTGTAGGTGCAGGAAGAGGCGGGGCCTGTGGAGCTGACCACTGCCTGAGCCCCCAGGTGCAGGAAGAGGCGGGGCCTCGTGGAGCTGACCACTGCTGAGCCCCCAGCAGGCGGGAGAGCGCTGCACTCATTCCACGCACTCGTGCCCCACTCGAAGTCAACCCCAAGGCCAAAGGCCGCCCCTCACCCGATGGCAGAGCTTAGCTCGTCTGTGGTGCCCAAGGCTTCGAACACTTGGTCATCTTTGGGCCTCCTTTCTCCTGTGAAGGTGCTGGAGAACCCTGTGAAAAAATACGCAGCCACCCACATTAAGAATTCTTCCCCTGATACGCTGTGTGTGTGTGTGTGTGTGAACTTTCCACCTGAAGTGTAACAGACACAAAATACTCAGATCCCAAGTGTACAAGCCGACGGAGTCCCACCCAGAGCCCCTCACACTCCTTATGCTCCATACCCCAGGAGTAGCCACTACTCTCACATCTTTCCTTTCTAGTCCCGGCTGCTCCTCTTCCGATCCAGCTCTCTGCTGTGGCCTGGGAAAGCAGTAGAAGATGGTTCAAGTCCTTCGGCCCCTGCACCTGCATGGGAGGCCTGGAAGAAGCTCCTGGCTCCTGGCTTCAGATCGGCGCAGCCAACTGGGGAGTGAACCATTGGATGGAATACCTCTCTCTCTCTCTCTCTCTGCCTCTCTTCTCTTGTGTAACTCTCTCAAATAAAAAAATAAATAAATCTTTTTTAAAAAATCACGAACTGGAGCTGTTAAGACACAAACCTCCTGCATTGGAGAGCCTGGGTTTGAATCCCAGCTCCAGCTCTTGACCCCGGCTACCACAGGCCCCAGGAGACAACAGTGCTGCTCAAGGGGCCAGATTCCTGCCACTCACATGCGCGACCTGGATCGAGTTCCCAGCTTCTGACTTTGGCCTGGCCCAGTTCACAGCCATCATGGGAACCGGGGTGAACCAGCAGATGGAAGCTCTCTCTCAAATTAAAAAAAAAAAAAAAAAGAGCAAGTCCTAACCACCTTGCTAAAGAAACAGAACACACGTGTGTGTACCATAGACACATGGGTAGATCCCACAGGCAGCAAAGCGCTCCGTGTGCCTCTGTGTAGGTCACTGCCCCTGCCTGCCCCTGACTGTCAGCCCCCCTCGGGTGTTGCCAGGAGCGGGCCTGGCAGTCACCCATGGGCGGAGGGATTCTGTGACACACAGCAAGTCACAGCACATCCTCAGAAGGGCCCCCCTGTGGCTGTGATGGGCCAAGACCCACAAGTCCAGGCCCCTCGGTCAGCACGTCTGAGCAGAGAGCAGCGTCCACGCTACACACGTCACCGAGCATCCCCCGTCCCGGCCCACGGGCGTGACCGCTGCGTGCTCATCCTCACAGCTCTAGCACGTCTTCCCTCCCAACCTGTAGAGAAAAATGGAGACGGCCGCTTACAGAATCGGCCCTGGGTCCTGGTAGCACCCCATCCTGCACCCGCCCCAGGCCGCCCTCCACAAGCTCAGCCCTGCAACAAGCCGTGTCCAGCACCCTCTCACGGAGCCACCCGGCCATGCCCCTGCTGGGCCGGCTCCCTCCTAAGGAGCCAGCTGGCCCCATTTTGTGTGAGTGGAGGTTGCCCCCCTGGAGGCCTCTGGCTGGGGGGCACAAGCAGGACCATCTGATCCTTATTATTCTTACACATTTTCTTCCCCCTCTTTTTCAAAAAGATTTATAATTTATTTATTTAGAAAGATTATAGAGAGATAGAGGGATAGACAGAGAGATTGTCTACCTACTGGTTCACTCCCCAGGTAGCTGCCACAGCCAGCGCTGGGCCAGGCTGAAACCAGGAGTCAGGAGCTTCATCTGGGTCACCCACGTGCATGGCAGGGACCAAAATACTTGGGCCGTCTTCCACTGCTTCCCCAGGCGCATTAGCAGGGAGCTGGATCAGAAGCGGAGTAGCCGGGACTTGAACCTGAGCTCAGATACAGAATGTCAGCATCCCAAACAGCGGCTTAGCCCACCACGCCGAAACACCAGGCCCTCTGTACTTTTTCCTTTCTCTTTTCTTTCTTGTGGTAACATATAAAAAACATAAATTTTCCCATTTTGACCATTTTTAAGTTTATAGACTGGTGGCATTAAGTACATCCTATGCATCTCTCCCTCCCTCCCTCTCTTTCTCTCTCTCTCTCTCTATATATATATATATACCAACATATATTTTGATCTATAACATATTGATACATTCTTCTGTACCTTATTTCTTCTTCTTCTTCTTCTTTTTTTTTTTTTTTTTTTTTTTGACAGGCAGAGTGGACAGTGAGAGAGAGAGACAGAGAGAAAGGTCTTCCTTTTGCCATTGGTTCACCCTCCAATGGCCGCCGTGGCCGGCATGCTGCGGCCGGCGCACCGCGCTGCCGATGGCAGGAGCCAGGTACTTATCCTGGTCTCCCATGGGGTGCAGGGCCCAAGCACCTGGGCCATCCTCCACTGCACTCCCTGGCCACAGCAGAGAGCTGGCCTGGAAGAGGAGCAACCGGGACAGAATCCGGCGCCCTGACTGGGACTAGAACCCGGTGTGCCGGCGTCGCAAGGTGGAGGATTAGCCTAGTGAGCCGTGGCACCGGCCCCTTATTTCTTCTATACACTATCATGTTCTAGTAGTTTTCAAATTATCAAAGTAATATATGGGCCGGCTTGGGCCATCCTCCACTGCCTTCCTGGGCCACAGCAGAGAGCTGGACTGGAAGAGGAGCAACCGGGACTAGAACCCGGAGTGCTGGCGCCACAGGCAAAGGATTAGCCTACTGAGCCACGGCGCCAGCCTTGTAACCTACTTTTAAGAAGTTTGTTTTTTCACTTGATGGGCAGACAGACACAGAGAGAGAGCTGCCATTCACTGGTTCATTCTCCCAATGCTTGCGACAGTCAGGCCTGGAGCCAGGAGCTCCATCCAGACGTCCTAGGTGGCTGGCTGGACACCAGTCACTTGGGCCATCCCTGCTGCCTCCTGGGGTCTGCACAGCAGGAAGCTGGAGGCAGGAGCCAGCGATGGGGATGAAGCCCAGGGGCTCTGCCAGGGTGTGTGTGTGTGTGTGTGTGTAGCAGGTGTCCTAACTACTAAGCTAGAGGCCCGCCCCTGCCGTCCGTTTTCACGTCACGCCCCGGCTCTGTGGTGTCTGTTGAGATCTGCGGTGTGCTTTTCTGGAAGAACATCTAGGTGGGCTCTGCCACGTGGCTTTCCTTACACTTGTCACTGTCCCCGCCCTACCTTTGTCTCCCGTTTTGGTGTAAATCCTGGGGATCTTGGGTGTCTTCGGGGAAGGTTCTAGCCTAGTACGAAACAGACATGAGGACAGGTGAGTGGGGCTGGCTTACACCAAGGGGCTGCTCCCTCCCCGGCCTCCGCCACCCTCTGCCGGCATCTCTCCCCTCCATCCCTTCGAGTTGCAAACCCTTTGTGGGCCACTTGGGCCTTGCCCACGTCCATGCCTGCAGAGGGGCTGCTCAACAAACACCCCCCGATGGACCACTCCCCAGAGCGATCACAGGCCTGCCCTCCGGGAATTGTTCCCGGGCTCTCTCCACGACCTACTGCCTTCATCACCCTGCAGAGGACACAGCAGCTCACAGCAAGGGATGCACCTGCCTGGGTCGCGAGGAAGGCAGGTGTAGGCCGGGGATCTGTGCCCAAGACTCCAGAGCCCAAAGTCTCACCTCCACCCTAACAAGTCAGGGCCTCGTGCAGGCCCAGAAACTAGAGCCACTCCCACCCTATGAGGCTTCGAGCACACACACTTGCAGAACTGCCAAAGCAGGGTTCAAAACTGGCTTCTGCGAACAGCCACCTGTTTGCAGGTGACTCCAAATTAAACTGTGGCATTACATGGTTAGTCAAAGGTTTAATGATTGCATCTATGAAATATGTCAGGGGCCAGTGCTGTGGTGTAGCTGGTAAAACCGCCACCTGCAGTGCTGGCATCCCATATGGGCGCTGGTCTGAGTCCTGGCTGCTCCACTTCCGATCCAGCTCTCTGCTGTGGCCGGGGAAGGCAATGGAAGGCGGTGCAAATCCTTGGGCCCCTGCACCCCCGTGGGAGACCAGAAAGAAGCTCCTGGCTCCTGGCTTTGAATCAGCCCAGCTCTGGCTGTTGTGGCCATTTGGAGAGTGAATCAGTGGCTGGAAGACCTCTCTCTCTCTCTCTCCCTCTTTCTCTCCCTCTCAAATAAACAATAAATAAATCTTTTTTAAAAATAAATAGATCAATCCATAAAAATAATTTATTTTCATCTTATTTGGAAGGCAGAGAGAGAGCACGCGCACGAGCTCCAATTCGCTGGTTCACGCCTTCAAACGCCCGCAGCAGCCAGGGCTGGGCCAGGCAGACGCCAGGAGCCAGGAGCCCCATCCAGCGGCAGGGACCCAAGTACCGGGGCCTTCATCACCCGCTGCCCAGAGTGCGCTGGGGCAGGAAGCTGGAATTGGGAGCGGGGCCGAGACCCCAACCCAGGCGCGCTGATGTGCAATGCGGGCGTGCGAACTGCGTGAATCCATCCGACCCCGAATCCATCAGAGGTCCACCCACTGGGTCTGAGGTCTGGGCTGAGCGCATGGTGCAAGGCGGATGACGACAGCCCTAAGATGGCAGATGGCGCTGGCGTAGCCGTGTCCCGGCTCCCTGCCCTGATCAATGACAGCTGGCCTTCGTTCAGACTGGGGCAAGGAAAGCCTGGCCCCGGCCACGGTGACGTCAGCACACACCGGCGACGTCACGGCGGTGAGAGGACCCACGGCGACGTGCGGTGTGGAGCTACCCTCCCGGCCAGCCACTCACCTGTCCCCGTCCTCCACGCCCTGAGGGCCGCGGCTCTGGAAACGGGGACGCAGTAGCCTGCCGGTGCCAAGGCACCCGCGTAGGCCCAGGCGGCCTCCCAGGCTCCACACAGCCATGCTCCGGGCGACCTGACGGGGGCTGAACCCGTCAGGCTCCCGTCCAGGCCCTGGGAGGACCCCGCCTACAGCCGGCCGCGCCACCGTTCAGCTCCATTTTCCATTGGTTCGCGGCGCTCGCACCAGGGCGGGACACTCCCAACGATCTGTTTCCCATTGGTTTACAGAAGGAGCGGGGCGGGAGAACCCAGGGCGGCTCAGCCGCAATCTTTATTGGCCAATGCTCAAGCCAATTAGTAAAAGGATTCCCGTCTCGCGCGTCCTGATTGGTTGAGCGGAAGGACGCGGCCGCCTTCCCCCCCCCGGAGCATCGGAACTCCGGGATGGAGGAGTGCCGGGGCTGCTTGAGGTCCCACGCAGAGGGGTCGCGATAGCTGCAGGTGAGAGGTCGCGGTCGCGGGGCCGGGTGGAGCGAGGTTCTGGGACCCGGAACGACCCGGGGCCTGGCGCCTAGGTTCTCTGCTGGAGTTTTCCTCAGCTCTCGAGAACCCGCGCTGAGGGGCGGAATCTGACAGGTGTGACCCGAGCTGCGGTGAGCGAGCGCCTACGAGACAGGGGTCACGGGAGCTCCGAGCTCCTAGTGCGCCTGAGCTGCCGCCTTCTGGGACCCCATCTTGCAGAACGGGGACTGACAGGTGTTTTCTGCAGCCTTGCTTTTGGCTGTGATGCGTTGGCAACACCGTCCGCGTCGGGGGGAGCGCGGGGTTCCTTCTGGTGCTCGGCTTCATTTAAAAGTCCACCTTCAGCAGTAGAAATAGTAGAAGCTGAAACCAAGAGGAGCCAGCCGGCGATGAGTAGCTGGCCGGAATCACGCGATTACAACGTGCCGGGCGCTGCTGAGTTTCCTTTGCGTGCATTTAGCCTTCCTAGCGACCCACTGGAGCAGGTGCACGTACTGTCCCCGGGTGGCAGGTGGGGAATCCGAGTTCATGGCCTATTCAGGTGCGTGAGCGGAGGCAGCATCCCTAGGAGTGGAGCGTCTGGGATTTGAACTCGGATCTCTCTGATGTATCCGGGTGACTGCTCCGCGGGCGCAGAGCACGCGCTGGCGGGCAGCCGCCTTTTGGGTTTTAATGCCGGGCTTCACCCGGGCATTCTCTCGTCCTCTCCCTGCTGGTTCTGACACTGGGGATCCGGGCTCTGCCGCCTGGTTTTCACCTCCAGGAGTGCCAGGAGCCATGCTGTCGGAAGCCCTGCTGGTGTCTGCTCCGGGGAAAGTGATCCTCCACGGAGAACACGCCGTGGTCCACGGCAAGGTAGACGACCCCCCCTCGCCCCGGCGCCTTCTGGGATCGGGCAGCCCTTGTGCCTGGCGCGAATCTCACAGGAAGCCCTGGAGCAGAGGCGGGAGAAACACAGGCTGAGGCTCGCCTAAGGGCTTCTCTGGTCCCACTCGGTGAGATCGCGGAGAGCTGTTGTGAGTGGAAGGAGATCCCCCCGGAAGTGAGGGTTTTTTTTGGGGGGGAGGGGTAGACGGTGGAGGACTGGACGCCGGGGCATTGCCAGGCTTCCAACTTCAAAGGGTGACCCAGCAAAGGAGTCAGACTCGGTCTCACTGTCTCATTCCACCCTCACGGCTGTCGCCGCCCCCACCCTACCCCAGGCCCGTCCTCGTAGTCCTGCTGTACACAGGTGACAGTGAGGCCCAGAGAGAACTGGAAACTTTCCCTCACCTATTTTGTAGGCACCAAGGTCCCTGGCAGTTTGGTGGGGTGAGGAGTGGACCCCCAAGCTCCTGTTTCTTTCCGCTCTGCCACCCCTCGTCTCCGTTGCCTCTGCTTCCCTCGGAAGATGCAGTGCTTATGCAGAAGTGATTCCTGGGTGTGGAGAACCCTCTCACGGGAAGGCAGATATCGGCAGGTGGAATTCCTCACTGACTGGTGGTGGCTCTGTGGTCGCTGCGCCACAGCTGATTAGTAGTGCCTGGCAGGGTGGGGTGGCAGTGGCCTGTGTGCTGGTATTTGCTCTCTCTCAGTTCAGCACAGTGACACTGACCTCTTTGGCTCCCATCCTCCGGCTTCTTCTCTAGGTAGCCCTAGCTGTGGCCTTGAACTTGAGAACATTCCTCCGGCTTCAGCCCCACAGCCATGGGCAAGTGGGCCTCCACTTACCAAACATTGGCAGCAAGAGGGCCTGGGATGTGGCCAGGCTCCAGCAGCTGGACACGAGCTTTCTGGGTAAGTCCAGGGACAAAGCAGGTGTGCAGAGAGCCTGGGCCCTGAAGGAGGGCAGAGGGCGGCTGCGTGGTTCTTCCGGGCCCCGCCCCCGGGAGCCCGCGCCCAGCCCTTTTGTCCATGCTGACCCCAGGACACTGGCTCCCTTCGTCAACTGTTTTTTTAGATTAAGGTGTAACATGAGGCACTGAATCTTTGTAGGTTGAGTGAACAAACACACAATGCAAAACAGCAACGCAGACCACCTTCAGCGTACGTGGAAAAGTGGAATTGAAAGATCAAGTTTATTTTGGTGCAAAAAACTTTTGAAATCCAGGCAGGATTTTTTTTTTCATAATAATGCATTTTCCCCTAAACGTTTCGATGACCCCTCCCACGTGCAAGTCTGCATGTCACTGTATAGGACAAGGCCTTGGATGACAGGTAGGTGTCAAACTGACAGTGACAGTTCCTGGGGAGGGGGGCGCTTTGAGAACTGAGGAGTGGACACCAAGAGCCTTATTCTCTGTTATATTTCTTTTAGCAAGGAGGATGTGTTCGAGTTTTGTTATTTTAAAAACAGTAGGGTAGCTTATGCTTTTAACTGGAAAACATAGTCAATAACTGGACGTTATGACTTTTGAAAAAAATCTCTGTTATTGCTCCTCCTCCCCCCCCAGTAATGACTCTGAGCACTATGGGATTAATTCCTCTGGATCAGTTTCGGTTTCTGTGGAGGGACACTGTGATTGATTGAGATAAGGAAAGACTGGTTTTTTTAAACCAAAACTGGGTCTGGTCATACAAATCATTCAGAAATGTCTGTGTCCATTTTCTTCTTTGGTGGATCAAGACTTTTTTTTTTTTTTTTTTAAGATTTATTTGAAAGAGTTACAAAGAGAAGTAGACACAGAGATGGGGGGGGGGGGCCTTCCATCCTCTGGTTCACTCCCCAAAATGCTGCAATGGCCGGAGCTGAGCCGATGTTAAGCCAGGCGCTTCTTCCAGGGCTCCCACCTGGGTGCAAGGGCCCAAGGACTTGGGCCATCCTCTCCTGCTTTCCCAGGGGCATTAGCAGGGAGCTGGATTGGAAGAGGAGCAGCCGGGACTCGAACCGGCACCCACATGGGATGCTGGTGCTGCCGGCTGGGGCTTTAACCCACTGTACCACAGTGCCAGCCCCAACACTGTTGTTTTGTACCAATAAAGACCTTGGTGCTATCCTTGATTGGGTTTTGCACTTTTTGATCTTTTTGTTATTGTTTTGTTATTGTTTTATTTTTCCCTGAGAGGAAGAGAGAGAGAGAGAAATTTGTCAACTTGGTTCACTCCCCAGATGCTTCCAGTGGCCAGGCCGGGCGCTGGGAACTCACTGCAGATCTCCCACATGGGCACAGGGACCCAGTGCCTTGAGCTGTGCTGCTGGCTCCCAGGGTTTGCACCAGCAGGAAGCTGGAGCAGGCATCAAACCCAGGCGCTCCCAGGTGGCGGCCCGTCTCCCAAACACCTGCCCACTCTGTGCCAACTTTTGATAGCCCTGGGAACATTGCATCTGTCCACGGGCAGGCAGGTTTCAAGTCAGCGGAGCCCTGGCCTATGCCAGAGCGGGAGTTTGTTCTCCGATTCGGCTTCCTCTCTGGGCAGATGCCTCCTTGTTTGCAACAGGGTTCTCGCTAGGATGGGGCAAATGAGAATCCTCTAGGGTGTTTTTTCTAAACCACACCTGACCCCTTTACACCTCTTCCTGTTCTCTCATGGAAGCCACAGCCACTCCCCCAGGCTGTGCGGGAATGGAGTGAGAGTGGACATCCCAGGGGCCGGCGCCACGGCGCACTAGGTTAATCCTATGCCTGCGGCGTCGGCATTTCGTGTGGGCACCGGTTCTAGTCCCGGTTGCTCCTCTTCCAGTCCAGCTTTCTGCTGTGGCCCGAGAGGACAGTGGAGGATGGCCCAAGTGCTTGGGCACTGCAGCCGCATGGGAGACCAGGAGAAGCACCTGGCTCCTGGCTTCGGATCGGCGCAGCTCGCCGACCATAGGGGCCATTTGAGGAATGAACTAATGGAAGGAAGACCTTTCTCTCTGTCTGTAATTCTACCTGTCAAATAAATAAATAAAATCTTTAAAAAAGAGAGAGAGAGAGAGTGGACATCCCCATCTTAGAGCAGCTACTTCCATGTCTAAGCTCATGGTGCCTCTGAATCGCCTCATTGCCTTTAGCCGCACAGACGAGTTGTTCTTCAAATCATTTGTGGAAATGGAAGTAAAGATAAGTTTATTTTGGTGTAAAAAATTCTGAAATCCATAGATGTGCAAGACCTCCAAAAATTTCACAGAAAATGCACATTATAAAAACAAAACAAACAAAAACTATGCACTGCGTGGGTGTTAAGGCGCTGCTTGGGGTGTGCACACCCCATGTGGGAGAGCCTGGGTCCGCGTCCCAGCTCACTCCCAATTCCAGCTTCCTGCTAATGTGCACCCTGGGAGGCAGCAGGGGATGACTTCGGTACCTGGGTCCCTGCCACCCACGTGGGAGACCTGGATGGAGTTCTGGGCTCCCAGCATCTGTCTGGCCCAGTTGTCGCTGTGAACATTTTAGGGGGTGAATCAGTGGATGGAAGATGTATTTCTCTGTTTCTCTCTGTGTGTCATTAAAAAAAAAGAAAGAAAGAAATTAAAGAGAAAAAAATTTTTTTAATTAAGAAGAAAAAAGAATCACTGCTTTGGAGCCCACCCCAAAAGGCAGGCAGAGCCCCAGAAACTGGCTGTTCACGCCTGGTGCACAGACCTGCCCCGCCGGGCCGGAGAGGTCCCCTGAGACCGTACGTCAGGAGCGTGGGGTGCAAGCAGCCAGCAGGCAGGCACCTGTCTCAGAGCACCCGACTGGGGCGGCCAGGCAGGCTGCCGGGGCCTCCGTGAGTAGTCGTGTCGCCTACGTTGAAGGTGGGCGCTAGGATGGTGACAGCAGGTGCAGGACCTGGGTCAGGCCGTGTTAGTCCACCTCCTGTGGGACGCCAAGGGAGCTCCGGCCTTTCGGAGACTTGCTGTCTCCCAGGGCATGGCACCTGCACCTCTCTTCGAGCAGCCTTTGGTGCCCTCCTGATGGCTGTGGCCCCAGTGAACATGCACTGGGCCCTTGTGTGTCCCAGGATTGAACCAAGTGTGCTCGCATATGTTAGCACTCAGAATTCTCCCGCTTTGGAGGTGCTTGATTCATCCCCATTTCACGGATGTGAAAAGTGAGGTTCAGAGGTCAGGGAGCTCAGGCTACAGAGCTTGTCGGTGGCACAGGAAGTATTCAGATCCCGGGTCTTTCTGAACTCCAAAGCCCAGGCTCTTTTTTTTTTTTTTTTTTTTTTTTTTTTAAGATTTATTTACTTATTTGAAAGGCAGAGTTACAGAGAGAGAAAGAGAGAGAGAGAGGGAGGGAGGGGGGAAGGGAGAGGGGTCTTCCATCCACTGATTCCAAATGGCCGATCCAATCTGAAGCCGGGAGCCAGGAGCTTCTTCCAGGTCTCCCATGTGGGTTTAGGGGTCCAAGGACTTGGGCCATCCTCTACTGCTTTCCCAGGCCATAGCAGAGAGCTGGATTGGAAGTGGAGCAGCCAGGACTCGAACTGGCACCCACATGGGATGCCTGCACTGCAGGCCGGGGCTTTACCCACTGCACCACAGCCCCGGCCCCCAAAACCCAGGCCCTTGACAGCCATTCCTCCCCCATCACAGAGCATTAAACATCTGGGCTTTCCCAGGCACCCCAGCCTGGCTGTGTTCTGTGTATCAGTAATCCGTCCAATATGTATTTCCTTAATGGAGACCCTGAAGTTTCCTGCTGCGGGCGCAGCCGACTCCATTTCACATTCCCTCTAGAACTTGACCCGCAGCTTGAGTGGGAATCGTCCAGGCAAGCTGGCCAGACCTGCCCTGCCTCCCCAGCCTCCCAGGGGAGGAGGCCAGGCTGCTGCACGGGAAAACACTCGCCACCTCCCGTTCCCCCCCTGCCCAAGCCGCCTTTCCCAGGCGCTGACTTTGTGAGAGTGTCCTGTTTTCCCTAATGATCTTTCGGGGAATAATTTAATCCTGCCTTTGATTTGGGTTTTGAATAACGGAAGGTAAAACGCCAGGCCCTGAGTGACTGAACTAGCATTCGCTCTCTGTGCGTGTGCGTTTTAAATGTCTATTAATTAAGCACTTACCATGTGCCAGGACCTGTAGTGAGGATCTTCCATCCCTTATTTAATTACACGCTCACAGCTACGCTGTGATGAGGTACTGCGGCTGTGCCCGTGCCTCTTGTACCAAGGAGGGAAACAGGGCTCAGAGAGGCTCAGTCACATGCTTAAGGCCACACAGCACCCCAAAGCCAAGGCTGCCTGCCCCTCAAAGCTTGGAGTCCACAGATGGACTCAGCCCTGGTGCTGGGACCATACGTTCACAGTCACCCGCGTTCTAATTCTAGCAATGACTCGATTTTTGGTGTTCTGCACCCAAAGCCCTCTCGCCCACTTGTGTTTGCTTCTTTGCCTATGTGACAGAGCAAGGCGACGTCTCCACGCCCACCCCGGAGCAAGTGGAGAAGCTGAAGGAGGTGGCAGGCCTCTCTGTGGACGGTGCGGGGCCCGAGCACCTGGCTGTGCTCGCCTTCCTGTACCTGTACCTGTCCATCTGCCGGAAGCAGAGGTGTGTGCGTGGTCGGGGGAGGATTTCTGTGGGCGCGGCTGGGGCGTGCACCTGCTGCCTTCCGGGTTTCTGATGGCAGTGGGGCTCAGTGCGTGTCTGGCGCCTGGCAGGCCCCTGCGGTGGACCTGCTGTTATCAGTGACAGCCCCCGTAAGAGGGCAGTACCTGGTGCCAGACTCGGAGGAGTCAGCACACTGAGGCCCTGCAGCTAAGCAGTAGGCAGTAGAGCTGGGAAATCCGTTCAGTTCCCTCCAGTGACATTTACACACTCACTCCCGCACTTCTGCCTCCAGTGGAGCCAGAGCCAGATTCTGGTCTCAGATCCATCACACGCCATCTCCCGAGCCAGGCTTCTACAGCTGCCTCTCTTCCGCATCTCACGGGCTCCAGGGACATGGCTCCAAGAAAGTCTGGGAAAGCCAAGCCCCAGAGGGCAGGAGTACTGTTGAGGTGGGGTCACCCAGGGTTGGAAGGCGTAAGCTCGGGAGGCAGGCCGTGCAGGCTCACGCCCCAGCTGTGCCACTTGCTAGCTTGCTTGAACTGCTCAGCCTCTCTGAGCTTCAACTTTCCTCATCTGTAAAATGGGTGCAGTGATCGCACCGAACTCCTAGAGGTTGAACGAGTTAGTTCATCTAAAGTACGTGGCGCAGAGCTAGACTGACATTAGCTGCTGTTAGTAATTTCCTCCGAAGACTCTCTGAGGAGTAGAATTACATGTAAAGTGGGCCTGACGCTGGCACGTGGTGAGCACACTGTTTTCCTCAGGTGTGGGGCTAGAAGGGCAGCCCTGCGCTCAAGCAGCCGCCGCTGCCGCGGGACCCTGCACCCGGCCCAGGATGCCTTCGTAAATGGCCCCACACTTGCTGATGGACACAGGGGTTTTCAAGGGGAAAGGGGCATGTCCCCACCAGTGGGGGGAGCATTTCAGAATCCCCCCACCTGGGGAGGGTGCGCATGTGTAGTTTAAAAAGGCACAGTCAGTCTTGTAATTTTATTTTTTGAATAATTTTATTTACTTGAGAGAAAGAGAAAGTTCCCATCCACTGGTTCACAGTACAAATGCCCACAACAGTAGGGTCAGAGCCAGGCCAAAGCCAGGAGCCAGGAGCTCCATCTGGGTCTCCCACCGGGGTGGCAGGGGCCCAACACCCGAGCCAACACCTGCTGCCTCCCAGGGTGCACACTAGCAGGAAGGTGGAATTGGAAGTGGAACTGGGTGGGGGGAGGATTGGGGGGGCCTGTGCTGTGACGTAGCAGGGGAAACCACCACTTGCCGGGCCAGCATCCCATATGGGTGCCGAGTTGAGTCCCGGCTGCTCCACTTCCGATCCAGCTCTCTGCTATGGCCTGGGAAAGCAGTGGAAGGTGGCCCAGGTGCTTGGGCCCCTGCACCCACATGAGAGACCTGGAAGAAGCTCCTGGCTTTAGATTGGATCAGCCATTTGGGAGTGAACCAGCAGATCGAAGCCTCTCTCCTTCTCTCTCTCTGCCTTTCAAATACACAAATAAATCTTTAAAAAGAAACAAAGTGGAACTGGGATTCCTGCCCAGGCCCTCTGCGATGGGTTGCAGGTGTCCCAAGCTGCATCTTAACCTCTGTCCCAATCACCTACCCTCTCCTACGACTCTTCTGTCTGGAAGATGGGAAGTGTACTTAGTGGAGTCTACCGAACCTTGGGTTTGACCCTCCTCCCTTGGGGAAACACACAGAAGTGCAGTGACTCTGAACTTGGCCAATGTGTGTTTCCCCCGGCCGGGAAGTGGACGCTGTACGTTGGCAGAGGCCTCCCCCTGGACATGGTCAGCTCACTGCCATGAGGCATCAGTGGGTGAACTTCCAGCCAGGGGTCTTCGAGGCAGAGCTAGGGGTGGATTTTTCAGGTAGTTAGGGACAGCATCACAGTGGAAATGACATTGGTGAGGTCTTGAAGGGTCTGTGGGGGAGGGGGGGGTCCCTCTGGGGGATGACGGAGGGTGCAGGGGCCTCCCAGGAGAGGGACCAGCCTGCGCTGACAGCAGGGCCGTGAAGGAGGCCAGCGCGTGTGGGAACAGGAAGGAGTCCAGAGAAAGGGTTGGTGGTGTGCGAGGCCCGGCTAGGGGAGGCCCTGGTGGGATGAGCTGGTGATTTAATGAATCCAGGACCCACTTCCTATCTGATCCGCCATAATCCCCTGGCATCCAGTCGGGATGGATCTGGGGCCAGGACATCTCCCCCCAGTCAGCAAACTGTGCCAGATGCTCGGACGCAGGCCCTAGCAGTGTCTAGTCCTGGGCCCCACTGCCCTCCACAAGTGTCAGGCTTGGTGCCTTGGTGTGTTTCAGGGCCCTGCCGAGCCTGGATATCGTGGTATGGTCGGAGCTGCCCACCGGCGCAGGCTTGGGCTCCAGTGCCGCATACTCCGTGTGTCTGGCCGCCGCCCTGCTGACTGCGTGCGAGGATATCCCAAACCCACAGAAGGACGGGGCCCCCAGCAGCAGGTAACCGCAGCCCCCCCACCCCAGCCGCTGCCCCTCTCAGGTGTCAGGCCCCAAGCCTGGATTCCCCGGCAATGACCACACCGCCACCCTGCGAGGCGAGAGGTGTCATGGCGCCGGTTTACAGATGAGGAAGTTGAGGCCCGGGGCTGCCCAGCTGTGGGGGTGGAGTAGGATTTGAGCCCAGGCTGTCCTCATCCACTGTGTCGGTTCCCCACCTGTCGCGCCCACCTTGGCTCTTTGGGGTTCAAGTGGTATGCAGTGAAAGGAACTTGAGTCAGGGTGTGGAAGGCAGTGGCTTAGCGAACCCCCCCTGCTCTGCACCGATGCACTGTGGGACCTCTGATGCTCCAGCGTCCTCTGTATGGTGGTGACATTGGCCAAGGGTAACAGTGAGGTGTGGCCACACCGTCGTGAATGGAAGGTTGGCATCGGGAGGTGTGTCTCTCAGGGGAGGGCGTCTCTACTCCCACAGGCCTGCCTCATCCCTGCAGGCCTCGCGGGTGGGGACCACATGCGTCAGGGGGGCCGTAGAGCCAGGCCGATGGCAGAGCATCTCAACAGAGTCTTCGTCAGGCACAGGCCCTGTGCAGCCTGGGCCCCGCGCCTTGTAGACCAGGCCCCAGGCTGTGCTGCATCTCCAGGGGCCCACTTGGCTCAGGGAGCCCTCCAGTACCAGCCTCGGGGAGCCCAGCTGTGCCGCTTCGGACACCCTGCCCCTCTCACTTGTCCCCAGGGTGGCCTGCAGAGAAGCTTCCCAGACAGCCCAAGGTGCCAGCATGACCCAGCTGTGTGCCACCAGCCACACGCTCACAGCCTAAGTCGGACCACAAAGCAAGGACATGGGGCACAGGCCCGCAGCCAGGGAGCTCGCTCCTCTGCCCGAGCTTGGCTTTGCCTTCGGTTTTTCTTCCCCACGTGGCATGGAAACGCAGCGGTTTTGATCGTCCAGCCTGTTAGGGTTTCTGTCGCATCTGATGGGTCCTCCTCAGACTCGCGATTGAACTCAGACTGAGCCCCCTAACCACAGCACCCATGGAGCTGTGGAGGGGAAGTCTCCTTCCGCCTTCCCCAGCACTGCTTGTCAGATGCCTGTGTGCGTCCAGAGGCCGCTGTCCTCGAGGGAAGCATCCGCCGGGGATGCGAGGCTGGCCCTGCGGGTGATGCCGGCTGGCTACTGCCAGGAATTTCAGTACAGGTGACCCGCTGGCTGTCATGCTGGGGTTTCAGTTCCTCAGCTGGGAATCAGGGCCGGACCCAGGGATCCCGTGGGCGTCTCTTCTGACCTTGACATTGGGATCCTGGGAGATCAGACTGGGACTCACGAGAGAGGCTATGAGACAGCTGCTCATTACCAGGAGCTAATTGCCGGGCGTAACCTCGGCTGGTGGCAGCCTGGTTGTCCTGGGCTCACGCTGGCTGGCACACCCAGAGGTGGAAGATGACCGTGTGTGTGTGTGTGTGTGTGTGTGTGCACGCGTGCATGTGTGTGAAGTCTTTGTCCTGCTGCCTCTCCCAGCTGCCCCGAAGACCAGCCATTCCGTCTCCGAGCCCTTGGAGAGAGCAGGCCCCAGCGCCGCCCCACTTCCTGGCACAAGCGCTGGGAAGAACGAGGCAGAGTGGGAAAAGGGCCGGGCGCAGCCTCGGGCGCTGCCCACTGACTTCCCTCCTGGTAGCTCACTGCTCCCCAGGCACGCTGCTGCTGCTGCCACCTTTTGGTTCCCAGGCAGGGCCAGCTCGCAGCCAGTTCCAGGCATTGTCCAGGCTGCCCCCTCTGGCCGGCCCCCACGCCTCGCCTGGCTGTCGCCCAGGCACGCTGCTCAGCTGGCACCGCCTTGACTGTAGAGAAATGGCACGGCATCACTGACTCGTTGGCACTTCAATGCCCGCAGCGCACTGCCCTCGGCGCCAGGAAGCCGGGGGCTGTGTCTGTTGTGCTCCTTGCTGTGAGCGTAGTCCTGGGCGCACAGTGAGAGACTAAACATTGGCACCGTGTCTAGTAGGTCGGGGCCCAGGCTCTGAGTCAGCAGAAGTCGATCTGACGTAGCAGTGAATGGCACTGTGACCCTGCAGGTGCTGTTTTAACCTCTGTGGGCCTCGGGTTCCCCTTCTGTCCCCTGGGGCTGCCTCAGGAGACACCTTGCAAGGCACGTGGCCAGCGTTAACCACGCAAGGAGAGCAGACTCAGCGGTTAGGTGGCGGGCCCAGTATCACTCAGCTAGTCAGGGGCACAGGAGGACTGCGGGAATCCCAAGCTGCCCTGAGGGGACCTCAGCCCCCCTACCCTGCCCCTACGGTAAAGACCAAGTTCTGTGTCTCCAGGTGGGCCAAGGACGATTTGGAACTAATCAACAAGTGGGCCTTCCAAGGCGAAAGAGTGATTCATGGGAACCCCTCCGGAGTGGACAACGCCGTTAGCACGTGGGGTAGGCACAGCCTGCATTTGTCCATACACCAGCCCTGTTGGTTTGGGATGAACAGAATGAGTGGGTCTGAGGGAAAGAACATGGTCTTGCTTGGGGGCTGGGGTGGGCAGTGGGAGAAATCCCTGCCTCACACCGTTGAAGTAGAATCTCTGGGCAGGAGGCGGGGTCGTGGGCTCCCCTGGGGAGCCTGCACCATCAGGCTGCAGGACCACGGCCGTGGGGCTTCCACGCCTTCCCTCTGGTGGGCTCCCTGCTGACTGGGCCCACCTGTGCCACGTGGCCATCCAGAGTGCAGCCGGCTGCCTGGAGGTGAGGGGCGGGGCACCGTGTTCCTGGCGGAGCCTGCAAGGGCCTTCTCGCCCTGTTGGACCTGAGGCTTGAGTGACCGAAGCTGAGATGACGACAAGTCATGTCATTTATCCTGCTCCCTGATGGTGCAGAACTCTGACCCCTACCCAAGGTCCAGCCCTCTCCCAAGAGGCCAACATCCGTGGCTTTGCTAAGCGCAGACCCCCACCCTTTTCTCTGCAGGAGGAGCGCTGCGGTACCAACAAGGGAAGATCTCAGCTTTGCAGAGGTAATGGGGGTGGAGCCACCCATTGCAGCCTGGCCACACCCACCTGCTCGAGGGGGCGGGCTCTGTGTCGCTATGACGTCACACCCGGACAGGTGTCCTGGACTTTCCCTCCCCTGCGTGGCCCCCACAGTCCCCTGGGGCAGGGAGGGGGACCCAGCAGCTGCTTTTTCCTTGCCTGCTTCTCCTGAGCTTCAGCAGAGGGGAAGTCGTGTGTGGCTGTGGCCCCGGACCCCAGGCTGCTCAGTCACTTACTCGTTCATTCATTCACTCAGGAAACAGGAGTTGGTGTCGTCCTGTGTTCCTGGTGATGCTAAGCCAGGGCCTAGGGATATACAGCAGACTGTCAGCCCCAGTGTCTCAGAGCCCTCGGTCTGGCTGGGGGCGGGGGCGTGGGGCCAGGCATGCACCCAAGAGCCACTGGCCATGAACATGAGAGTGGAGTGGTGTGGGCGGAGGCGCAGCAGGCGAGGCAGGCCAGAAGCCCACAGGAGGCTCGTGAGCGGCTTAGGGCAGAGGGGACGTTCGGCGGCTGTCAGTCTGATGGATGTTTCTTCGCCCCTCCCTCTGGGGTAACGAAATACACATGCTAAATTCCAGCTTCCCCTGTTCCATCTGCACCCACGGTGGAAACGTTAGGCACAGGGAATTAAATAGGAGGCCGGCAGGAGCCAGGCGCCCTCTTGGCCGACCCCTAAGCCCCTGATCCAGTTGTGGGGTGGCACAGTGGGCCTTCCCATAGCCATGAGGGTCCCAGGGCTCCCTTGCTCTCTCTACCTTTTCCCAGTGTGGTCTCCTTCGCAGCCATGGCCCATTGCCCTGTGAGCTGGGCCACTGTGTTGAGCGGCCCAACGACTCGGCGTGCTGTGCTGCCTGCACCCCCCGGGCTCTTCCTGTACCTGCCCCAGCTGCTTCTGAATCCAGGCCTTTTTTCTTTTTTAAAAAAATTTGATAAGCCCTTGAGTCGACAAGCCTGCCCTTCTGAACCCTGGGGTTGCTCAGTCATGGCCCTGGATTATTGACTTCTGGGTCATTCCTCGTGGTGGAGGTGCATGAGAGGGGGCTCAGAGTGCACCCTGGATGGCGGGTGCACTGCTCAGCTGTGGTACCCAAAGATATCAGCAGAGATCCCCCCACCCCTGCCCCTGTGCCCTGGAGGGCACGAGGGGCACAAGCCCCCTTAGCAAAAACCCTGCTCTTCGAGGAGGAAGCAAGCAGCGGGAGGGCAGACGGCTTCCCCTGGCTGCTCTGGGAGTCCTTGCTGGTGGAGCCTCCGGGGCCTGGCTGCAAGATGACTGTGCTGACTGTTGGGCTTCCCGAAGAGCAAGTGGAGGGTCCTGGGTATCTGGGCACCTGGGTTGGCTGGAGGAGGCAGTCACGATGGCATTGCCCAGAGAAGGCGTCCCCAGGGTTCCGAAGCGGCCGAGTGTGACCGGGAGGGCATCATCAACGTGGCTACAGATATCTGGGCAGTCTTCCTGGAGGTGGTGGCATTCCATCCACTCAGTTTCCCGAGAGCCCGTTGTGTCCTAGGCTCTGGATGAGGTCGTGGGGATAGAAAACCAATGAAGACGTGGCCTGTGTACTCCGGGTGTGCAGTCTGCTGGGGGATGTGTGAGAGGCAGAGGCAGGGGAGCAGTCGGTTGGCGGCGGCGTGATGGGCAAAGGCCCTGGGGTCTGCAGGCCTCGGCTTGAGGCTGGCTGTGCTGCTTGCCGGCCCGGTGCACTGGCCTGAGTCACTTCTCCTGAGCCTCCCCCCCACCCCACCCCCACCGCCTCTCGGGGGACCCTGAGCAGGAATTCAGAAGTTAGCTCCGCTCCCTGCTCACCGCATGGATTCCTCCGCTCCACAGATACTGTTGGGTCCTCGCTGCCAGGATGCGCTGGGTGCAGGGCCTCCGCAGGGATGAGAGATGCTGGAAGTGGTCGGTGTCTCCAGGAGAAAGGCAGAGCCAGGGGCTAGAAAGTGGGTGTGGAGAGGAGGTCTCTGATGAGGCCACACTTGGGCAGGGACCCGGATGAAATAAAAGACGGAGTCTTGCAGCCGTCAAGGTCAGGGCAGGCCATGCAAGTGCAAAGGCCTGGAGACAGGAGCTTGCCTGGGGTGCTGGGCAGCAGCGAGGAGGCCAGGTGAGAGTGGGGTGAGCGGTCAGGGCAGGGAGAGGAGGGTGGGGGGTGGGGGGTGGGGGGAGCGAGGCGCAGTCCAGGCGCAGGGCACACAGCACTGACAGGACATGGCCTTGGGTGGCAGTCGCTGGATGTCACACGGAGCCTCCAGCTTGGGGCCAGTGGCAGGTGCGTTTGCACAGGGCTTGTCTGAGCAAGATGAAGACAGGACGCACGGGCTCCTCCCACCCCGGGAGATGCTAGCCCAGAGCAAGCTGACTTTGGCTGCCCGCTGCAGGGCACCGCAGGGAGCAGATGGTGATGGGCTGGAGGCCGGGCCCCAGCTCCCTCCACGGCTGGCTGGAAGAGGAGCCACCGGCCCCAGACCACGGGTGCCGCTTCCCCATAAAATAACACATTGTTTGCCGAGTGGATCGAGCCGTGGCCTCCCAGAACGCTGCCCTTTTGAGAAACAGCTTGTCTTTACAGCGGAGAGAAAAGCCAAATAGAACGTTCATCTTTTGTAAAGTTTAAAAAAAAAAAAGAAAAAGAAAGAAAGAAGGAGCCAGCCTCCGCGGCTGGGAATCGATATTAATTTCATGGGCTCGTGGGCGGTGAGATGGAGCAGGTTGCTGGCAGCCGTCGGCAGCCCTATTGGAGTTTACGACAGCGAACTGTGAAAGAGAGAGCGAATAAAAGTACCCGGGGATCGGCAGCTGTCTCAGGCCACGTCCTCCTCCTTCCATCCCCAGTCGGCCACAGCCCTGAGAGATGCTGGCCTGGGTCCCCAAGGACAGCCCAGCACGAGGACAGTGGGGATCGAGGCCTCAGGAGGGATGACCGAGCTTCTCTGGGGACGGCTACGTGCACTGCTGTGGCAGCCGTGGGAATGACAGGCCATGTGACTTCGTCTCAGCTGGTGTCATGTCCGGGCACCATCAGGGCGGCCAGGGCAGGCTCCTGGGGGCCGTCCCCCGCAGCCCCGCCTCCCCTGACCCTTCTCTCACTGTCTTGGGCAATTGTGCCACCTGTGCCAGGCAGCACGGGCACCCCCCTCCCTGCCCCCTGCACCTCCCTGCAGTGCCATCCATCCCAGATCCACGTCTCCAGCTCCCCTCCTGCTGCCTGGACAGCCTACACCGTTGAACCTTGGCCCCTCCTGCTCTTTGCTTTGAACCTGCGGCTTTGCTGAATGTGCCATGTTCTACCCGACTCCAGGCTTCGCTCAGGCCACACGCGCCCTTCCCGCCTTCACCCTGTTAGTTCCTCCCCTTGCTGGGTGCTCAGCCGGCACATCACGCCAGGGGCAGCCTCTAAGGACCTTCTCCCTTCTCTGTTTCTGGGCCCCAGGGCCAGGCCGGGTTTCCTTACACAGTGGGTGCTGAGTGAGTGAGTGCGTGAAGAGCTGCAGGAGCGCCCCCTGCCTGCGGGCTGAGGTCAGCAGGTGGCTGTCGCCGGCGGCAGGAGCACTCGCTCCCTCAACTCCATGTTCCCTCCCTGGGCTCCCTCTTCCTCTTCTGCATGGGGGCGGGGGTGGCTCCAGGTTGTTCCCAGTGCCCACCCAGCTCCCCTTTCCCACCTCCTTATCACCCTGCAGGCCACCAACTCTCCAGATCCTGCTGACCAACACCAAGGTCCCACGCAGCACCAAAGCCCTCGTGGCCGGCGTCAGGAGCAGACTGCTCAAGGTGCTTCTTACCCACCCAGCCCCACCCCCAGCAGGTTTCTGGCACGGTTGGATTTCTGAGCCCTGCCTCTGGCTGATGAGCTGTGGGGGGCTGGGGGGACGGCGCAGTGGCTGATGGGAGCAGGGAGAGCTGGGGAGGCCCACACCCAGCCAGGGGCAGGACAGGGACTCCTGGAACAACAGGGATTGGGCTGTAGACACGCTGGCTTAGCAGCCGGAATCCCCCCTGCTGATGCCAGCACACAGGGAGACACAGGCCAGGAGGAGAGGGGCGGTCCCAGGGAATGGGCGGATGTGGCGGGGACACCTGCCGGCCCTCGGGCCTCACCACCCCCTCGTTCCTGTCCCTCCAGTTCCCAGAGATTGTGGCCCCGCTGCTGACCTCCATAGATGCCATCTCCCTGGAGTGTGAGCGCGTGCTGGGAGACATGGCAGTGGCCGCGACCCCGGAGCAGTACCTGGTGTTGGAAGTAAGAGCCCGCGTACAGACTCTAGGGTGCCCGGCCAGGCCGCTCTCGGAGGCGGTGCCTCCCTGTCTCTCAATGCTCAGAAACCCCAGGCCAGGGCCAGAGGTCCCAGGGCATGGCCCTGGCCAGTGCTGTGAGGATCCTGGGGTGGCCTGGGCCCAGGGAGAGAGCGGGAGAGAGGGTGAGTGTGTAGAGAGAGCGGGGGTCTCACTCTATCCTCTTCCATGGTGAAGAGGGGGGAGTCCGTGTGTGTGTGTGTGCACGCGTGCGCATGAGAGCAAGGGTCTCACTGTATCCTCTTCCGTGGGGGTTCACACAAGCAGTGAGCTGGGCCAGGTTTGGGGGTCCCGTGGGTGGACACTGCCACCAGTCCAGGGGTGACTTCTCACCCGCCACCTCTCCTCCATCGTTGCCTGCGTTTACTCAGTCACTTTATCACCTGCCCACTTTGGGTCACACGGGGTCTAAAGTTGTTCTTTCCTTGTCGTAACCCTGACGACCGCCTTCTGTGTGGTCGTGGAGGAGGAGCTGAGCCCCCAGAGTTCGGCCTGCTCGGGCCGGAGTCTGACTCCCGGCTCCTCTCCCTGGCCGCGCTGCAGGGTCTGAGACATGGTCAGTGTCTGATGAGCCGAGGACCCACGCTGTGCTGCAGACAGGCTCCCTGTGGCCTGGTGGTGTGGGCTGATGTGAAAAGCCACCAGCTTCCCCTGGACGACAGGACCCAGCGGCCCCTAACAGAGGCCGCCGGGCCGCCACTGCCCCCTGCCCTGCAGCCGTTAGAGCCTGCAGCCCGAGCCACACCTTGCCCAGGTGCCATCTCCCTCGGTCCTCACAACCACCTCCCTGTGCAGCAGCTCCACTGTCCCCATTTTACAGACGTCAAGACTGAGCCTGAGCGAGAACGACTTCCTCCAAGGAGTTTCTGACTAGCGAGTGGCTGAGCCACGGTCAGACTGGCTGACTTGTTGACTCCTTTGTTCTGCAGACCTTTAAGGAGCTGTGTGCCAGGTGCAGGCCCCCCACCTACTTCCTGTGCTGCTCTCCGGCCACCCCCGCCCCCAGCCTCCGCCTTGCTGGCTCTCAATTCCTTCCACGTAGAAAGGAGGGCACGCAGTCCCCCTGGGTAGGAAATGAATAATGATAGAGCGCTGCCTAAAATACACACCCCGTGGAGCCCCCGGAGAATGCCACAGAAGAGCGTGTTGATTATACATTGTGTGTATTTTTGGCGGTGGCAGCCGCTGAAATGCACAGCTCGGCTCCTGGACAGCTTTGCACTGCAACCAGCGAGCTGTTCTCCTGTGTCACACCTGTCATCTGATCCGTGACAGATTTTGGATCAGAATGTGACAGGTGTCTGGAACCCGCCTCGGCAGCCTGACACCTGGCGCTCAGGCGCAGAGAGGGGCCCCCAGCCCGCCGGGCCGGGGAGAGGCACCCAGGGCTGCCACCAGGCCATCATGCCTGTCTGCTCGTTTGTCACAAGCATGGAGGGGTGCAAGGTGGGCTCGGAGAGGGGGGCCCCCCAACCCTGTCTCAGCAGCCGTCCCCGGGCGGGAGAAGCAGGTGGGCCTCGCCAGTGATGTCTCGGTGATTGGCAGCTCCCAGTGCGCAGGCGTGCCCCGTGCCCTGGAGCAGAGCCTTGCGCTGTTGAGCCCCGCTCGCTCTCTGCAGAGGTGGGCCGACCCGCTCGCCAGAGCCTGCCCTGCCCTAGTAGCTCCGCGCCCTTAGGCAAGTCACAAGCCTCGTGCTGATGGTGCGGGCTCTGCGGGGATCCCTTGCCTAGAGCACACGGGCCGGAAGGGGCAGAGCCCAGCCCAAACCCAGGCCCGGCCGCCTCCAGGGATCCCGGTGTAACTTCCTGATGGCACCGGCTCGGTGCTCCTCCCACCCCGCGTCTAGCGTGGTGCCCAGCGTGTCGGATGATATCTGCGGTGGAGGCCTGGGCGGTAGCGGCTCTCAGATTCATTATTTCGTCCGTGCACTTCCTGTCTGCTCCTTGGAGAGCAGAAATCTTATTCGGTGTAATGGAAGAGCCCTAGACACCTCTTAGCTCGCGCCACCCCTCATGGCCGCGCTGCAGCTACACCCACACCCCGTCTCTATCCTGAAGGCCAGCCAGCGGAAGGTGGATGTTGTTGGAGACTTTTCCTCTCGCGAGTGTTGGAAGTCTCCACCAGGCTGGACCAGAAAAGGGGTTTCTTGGGTCCCCACTGAGGAGACCAGCAGTAACAGCTTCAGGCAGAGCTCGATCCAGGGGCCGAAACCCTGCGGTCAGGAATCGCTCCCTCTTTCCTGTAACCTCCAGCTGTGCAGGGGGCAGTGGCAGCCTGCACCTTAACCCACCCCGTTCTAGCAGCTCAGAAAAATCCCTGGGAGAGGCCTGGTGACCCCAGGGCCAAAGGCTTCCATGACCAGGCCTAGGATAAACCCCAAGCACTGTAACATGAGGGCGAGCTCGGCTCCACCCAGATGCCGAGGGAAGTCGTGCAGGAAGCAGGGGCATTGACCGTACCAGGCAGTCAGAGCCGCTGGCTGTCGCAGCCGCTGGCTGGCGGACGCTCGGGGCAGACGTGAGGATGGGCGCGAGGCCCCGGCTCTGGCAGGCCGGGCGGAAACAGACGGGACCTTCTCCTGCAGGAGCTCATTGACATGAACCAGCACCATCTGAACGCCCTCGGCGTGGGCCACGCCTCCCTGGACCGGCTCTGCCAGGTGACCATGGCCCACGGACTGCACAGCAAGCTCACTGGCGCGGGCGGCGGCGGCTGTGGCATCACCCTCCTCAAGCCAGGTATGGAGGAGAGGGGGCTGTGAGCAAGTCTCAGCTCAGCTGTGTGGCCTGGGGCAAGTGAATTCATCTCTCTGGGCCTTTAGTCCTCATGGCCAAGGAAGGATGACAGCATCGGGCTTGCAGGGTGAGGTTGGAGAGCCTGGCTCAAGGCTGGGCTGTGGTGGGCGCCGTCCCCGCCCCGCCCCGCCCAGCCTGGCCCGCCCTGCTGCAGCCAGGATGCGGTGTCTGGGGGTCACCTTCATGCTCCTCACTCTCGCCTCTGCTTGTGGCCAAGGTCAGGGTGGACCTTCCCAGGAAACAAAGGCGTCTCCTTCCCATTGCTCTGTGGGGGAAAGAGCAAGATCTAGCACTGGGCATGGGGCTGCATGCTGCACCGTGAGTCCCGCCTGCTGTGCGGTTGGCAAGGGGCCACCGTGCACCTGCGTGGTCGTCTCCCTCTGTCGTCCTTTGACTGCCCCCTTCCTTTCGCCTGTGCTCCGCTGAGCCCCCGGTAGCCCGGGGCATCCCCTCACCCTCCATGGGGACTCCCAGCCTCGGGAGGTGGCCGTGTCCTCACTTCAGTGGGCCCTGGCCGCTGGTTCAGGGTGCATGCCAGTGGTGAGCACTGTCGTTTCTGGAGGGGGTTCGGTGTAGCCGCTGCTGTGCCGTGTGCTCTCCCATGGGAGCCCCCCCCCCCCGGTCACTCTGGAGGGGCCGGTGTTCACCCCATTCCCACCCAAGGACACTGGGGCTTAGCCAGCAGAAGTCCCTTGTCTGAGGCTGGGCCCCTGGGACTCTGCCCATTGCTTCCTTGGCCCCCCAGGGAGGGCACAGGACTCGGGTCTCAGCACACAAGGGTTGCAGGCAGCCTCTTTGAGCCTCATAGGTGCAGCAGGAGGGCCTGGCCCCTGGGCCTTCCCCTTGGACAGTGTAAACTCTCTCCAAGGGTGGGGGCAGTGTTCAGTGGTGACTTGCCTTTCTCCCCCCACCCCACCCCCAGATCTCGAACGGGCAGAGGTGGAGGCCACGAAGCAGGCCCTGACCGGCTGCGGGTTCGACTGCTGGGAGACCAGCATCGGTGCCCCCGGAGTCTCCGTCCACTCAGCCGCCTCCCTGGCCGGCCCCGTGCGGCAAGCCCTGGGGGGCCTCTGAGACGAGCTGGTGGCGCCGCGGCCCCACCAAGAAGCCCCTCCCTGGATTATTCTGGAGGCTGGAGTCGGCCTCTGTGCTGCTCTTGACATGGACAGAGAGGCCGCCAGGGACGTGCCACCCGTGTCCTGGCTGCCCTGCAGCCAGTCGGCCACTGGGGCCAGGCGGGGTCCCCAAGCCTTCACACCAGAGGGGTGCGGCCCCAGGCTGTCCACCTCTGCCTGCAAGCTCCCAGCACCCCCGCTGCCGTGGCTGGCTCTGGGTGCCAGCGTCTGGCCCTAAGCAAGGGGCTTTCTCTGCCTCCGCCGCCTCCAGGAAGCCTGCCTGGGGCCCCAGTCCTGCATCCCTTTGTTGGAATCTTCAGCGCCGCGGGTGGCCTCGCCTTCTGCCCAGCTCCACTGTGGGCTCCCCTGGTGCAGTCCAGGGGAGGTCTCAGCCTTCCACTCAGCTGAGTGGAGGCAGAACCAACGAGCAGTGGCTTCCAGTCTACCCAAAGGTCTCGCAGAAAGATGGCAAAGGCAGAACAAGAGACCTTGAGGGAACAGCACTGCACGCCGTGGCCAGGAGGCTGAGAGCCCAGTAGCCCCCGGACCCCCGTGCCGTCCTCTGTCCCCGGCCCTTCTGCCCCCACTTCCTCAGTGCAGCTCTTCCAGAACTGAAGGAAACAGGGCATTTTTTGGGGTGCATCTCAGGGGCAGGGCTGGGCTGGGTTTTCTCAGGTGACCCTTGCTGGACGCGTCGGCTGGGACAGGGCCGTGAGTCCCGCGGCACAGCTGCAGGAAGGGGACGGTGCCACCTGCTCTCTCCTGGAGCCCACTGACCCCGGGGGAGGAAACACTCTCGGGTGTCCACAGCCCCGGTGCCGGGCACCTCCCTGGCCCTCGTTGCCTGTCAGCTCGGCTCTTTCTGAAACTCAGAAGCCACCGGAAAACCCTCGCAGCCAGCGCTCTGCCAACAGATGCCCGGATCTGCAAGAGGCAGGGCAGGAAGGTGGGGGCTGGGGCAGGGACTTCAGGGATCCGTGCACGTGGCTCCGTGCACCACTGCCCTTGGCCACTAGGGGGCAGCTGGCGCCTTTCCGAGCGCCTTCACTGGGCGTGGGAGCCCCCCACGTGGGGCCCCTCTCCCAGCCCTGCCTCCTGTGCAGGCAGCCCTGGTGGCGTGGCTGATGGGGGTCCCCTGGCCTGCCCCGCAAGGCAGAACCACTAAGTAAAACGTCAGGCGTGAGTGCTTGCTCTGGGCGAGGCTCCGTGCTGCACTGTGCGTGCCAGCTGCCCAGGGCAGGGGTCTCATCCACTCTTGCAGGTCAGGACCCCATAGCTCAGGCAGGTCAAGTTTCTTGTCTGGGACCATGGGGCCAATCAGCCTCAGGCGGGAGTCAAACAGAGCCTGCCCTCTGCCCCTGCGAGGGCTCTTCAAAAAGTTCATAGAACGGTGGGGGAAGGGCGTGCATGGGTCTTTGTTGCCGTTTGCACCAAAATAAACTTACCTCTGGATTCCATTTCCTGCAAACTCTCCGAAGTGCCTCGTCCCTGCCCCTGCCCGGCGTGGCTCTGGGCACAGGTTGTGGCTGCGCTTGGAAGCCTTCTGTGGGCGGCTCCTGGGCCTGTGTGTTTTTTCCCCCGCCACGGGATTTGAATGCGCAGCCGGGGCTGAGGGCCACTTTGCTGTCTGGGAGCCTCCTGGGCCGGGGAGGGGAGTTGTCCAGAGGCCAAGTTCCCGCCACCGCCCTGCCCCTGCGCCTGCCTCACTGTGGGCACAGGTGTCTGCTGGAGCACAGGCTGGCCTCATAGCCTGGCCCCCAGGAGGCAGCCAGCTGTCTTCCATACCCATTTGCAGACAGTTTGCATGGGCAGTGCCACCCTTTCCTGCCACCTGCTGCTGCGAGTCTCCCTCCTGGAGGCAAGTGCGAGTGACCCCGGAGGGCCTGGCCCCACCCCCACCCCCATCTGATTTAGCCCGTCACTGCGTCACTCCCTCGTGCGGTCTTTTTAAAGCTCCCGGTGATTCTAACGTGCAGCCAGGGTCAGGGCTGAGGACTCCTAGGGTCACCTGTGCCACCCACGCTGCACATGGCCTTGGGCCACTCGGTTCACCTCTGCAGGCCACAACCTGCGAGGTGGGTACCAGTGCCCCTTCCCAAGGGTTTGTGAAGCCCGTGTGAGAGGTGCTCATAAGGCCCTAAATGCAGGGCCTGGTGTGCAGTGAGTGCTAAGGAAGTGTGCGGCCCTGTGAGGGTCTTATGCTGAAAGACAGGGGAGCCCCTGGAGCCCAGAGATGTCCGAGTGGTACCCAGGTGCCCTGCTGGCTCACAGCCCTGGGGTTGCGTAGCTGAGGCCAGCCAGCCTGCCAGAGTGGCAGTGGCCGAGTGTGTGCACCCTGTCGGCCAGGCAAAGGGTGGCTATTTCCCCCAGGTCAGTGTTTGGAGCTGCTCCCAGCCTCTGCCACCCAGGGGGGATGTGATGGCCGCCCTCAGAGGCGGATGTCCAGAGAGTGTCCCAGGACTGGCGGGGGGATGGGCAGCCAGTCCCACTGGGTCACCCACAGAGAGTGTCCCAGGACTGGCAGGGGTCCACATGGGGGACGGGCAGCCAGTCCCACTGGGTCACCCACAGAGAGTGTCCCAGGACTGGCAGGGGTCCACGTGGGGGATGAGCAGTCAGTCCCACTGGGTCGCCCACAGAGAGCATCCCAGGACTGCCAGGGCTCCATGTGGAGAGATGGGCAGCCAGTCCCCCTGGGTCACCCACAGAGAGCATCCCAGGACTAGCAGGGTTCCACATTGGGGGATGGGCAGCCAGTCCCACTGGGTCGCCCCCAGAGAGCATTCCAGGACTGGCGGCAGTCCACGTTGGGGGATGGGCAGCCAGTGCTGCCAGGTCACCCACAGAGAGTGTCCCAGGACTGGCAGGGGTCCATGTGGGGAGACGGGCAGCCAGTCCCACTGGGTCACCCACAGAGAATGTCCCAGGACTGGCAGGGGTCCATGTGGGGGACGGGCAGCCAGTCCCACTGGGTCGCCCTCATCTCCTTCCTGTTGTCAAGGTCTTCTTTCTCCCCAAGGGCATTTCGGGGCCCTGGTAGCCTGTCGCGTTGGGCAGCTGGTTCCAGGCCAGATGCTGCGGGGTGGCCTGGCCCTGCCCTGCGAGATGCTCCCCCGGAGCCTGCTGAGGCCCAGTAGCCAGAGCCGTGTGGCCGGTGAGCTAGTGTGCAGCCATCCCGGCCCCGGCTGCTTTGGGGCAAGCCCCTTGGCCGTGTCTTAGCACTGACAGTGCCAGGAAGGGGCAGAGAGCTGGGCTTGAGGCCAGTCCCTCCTCTGTTTTGGTAAAATTGCTGTTTTTGCTGTTAGAAAGCCAGAGTACATATACCAGAATGCCGTAGAAAGGAAATCCAGACGAGCCGAAGTGAGAAAGGCGAAGTCGCCAGGTTTCCCCACTCAGGGATTGCTCGCTCGGCAGCTGCCGCCTTCCCGTGTGCACGCGTGTATGTGTGCGGGTATGTGTGCACGTGTGCGCATGCACTGTGCTGTCCAGTGAATGAAGTGAGGTCATACCGTCAGTGCTGTTTGGTTATCGGCCACCTTTCTGTGTGCACGTGGTTCTAACGCCCAGGCCGTAGTCACCTGTCCCCCAGCTGTGCCCCAGACGTCCAGAACCCTCTGTGGTCCCACACCTGTGGCTGCCGGGACCCTGAATTCTCTCTTCATCCAGCACAGCAGCCTCACACACACGCACACAGGCCCATGAGTACACAGACACGTGTGCCCACACACACGCACACACAGGCCCATGTGTACACAGACACGTGTGCCCACACGCACACAGGCCCATGAGTACACAGACACGTGTGCCCACGCACATGCACACACAGGCCCATGTGTACACACACACAGACCCATGTGTACACAGACACGTGTGCCCACACACATGCACACATATGCCCATGTGTACACAGACACATGTGCCCACGCACACACACAGGCCCATGTGTACACACACGCATGCCCCCCCACAGACCCACGTGTACACAGACATGCACACACAGGCCCATGTGTACACACACACATGCCCACACACACACAGGCCCATGTGTACACAGACACGTGTGCCCCCCACAGGCCCATGTGTACACAGACACATGTGCCCACGCACACACACACAGGCCCATGTGTACACACACGCATGCCCACACACACATACACAGACACGTGTGCCCACACACATGCACACACAGGCCCATGTGTACACAGGCACGTGTGCCCACACACATGCACACACAGGCCCATGTGTACACAGGCACGTGTGCCCACATACATGCACACACAGGCCCATGTGTACACAGGCACGTGTGCCCACACACATGCCCACACACATACACACAGACCCATGTGTACACAGACACGTGTGCCCACACACATGCACACACACAGGCCCATGTGTACACAGACACGTGTGCCCACACACATGCACACACACAGGCCCATGTGTACACAGATACACGCATGCCCCCCCACATGCCCATGTGTACACCGACACACGTGCCCACACACGCACACACATGCCCATGTGTACACACACGTGCCCACACAGGCCCATGTGTACACACGCATGCCCCCCCCCACATGCCCATGTGTACACAGACACACGCGTGCCCACACACCCGCACCCACACCTATGTGCCCTTTTCTCCACGCTGTGACTTGCTCAGAGAGCCAGCCGGCCGGCCGCCAGATGAGCTGTGTGTCCTGGCCGGGCGGCACCAAGGCCCTCCCCACGGCCGTGGGAGCAGCCCACGTCCCGTAAGCCCCTGCTGTGTGCCCAGCCTGCTGCCGAGCGCTTCGTGCCCCTCCCCTCTGTGAGTCCCTGCAGCAGTCACCATTGTTACCCCCATCCTACGGATGAATAAACTGAGGCCCAGAGAAGGGACATGACTTGTCCGGGGTCACAAGGCAAGCAAATGGCAGAGCGGGCCTGTGTGACTTCCCAGCCCCGCTCTCGTCCCCTCCCCGGGACTCTCCTTGGGAAGACGACTGATGGCCCCCAGAGCCCTGTCCCCTCCCTGCCTGACTGACATAATGGCATTGCTGCGTGCACCCCTGTGACGCCAGCCCAGCTCACGCCTCCTGCCACCTCGGCCCTCTGTGCTGTGCACACCTCAGACCCCGGACGCAACACGACAGACAGACCGAGCACCATGCCTGGAGCCACGCCTCCCCGTGCCCTGGATGGGTCACGCCCCACGCCTGTGTCTTCCCCCTCGGCCGAGAGCACTCATCCCCACAGCGATTGCTCGTCATTAAAATCCGAAACTGTCAGAGCCGGGACGACCCTGGGTGACCACCTCGTGTGCTGATGCTGGGGAAACTGAGGCCAGAGAGGGCAAGAAGCCGCCTCAGGCCGCACAGCGAGCCCCGCCAGCCTCCTTGCCTTCTGGGTTCCTCCTCGTAGCTGGGGCGTCACGGAGAGAGCCGTGCTGGACCAGGGCCTGCCTCACTTCTGCACCCCCTGATTGCATGGCTCAGAGCAGGGACCCCTTCTCCCCTCCCCGTTCTCGGTCTCAAATGCCGGGCAACTCCCAGCAGCCCAGGGAGGGCTCCTGTCTGGCACCCCGGGGCCCCCGTTTTGGTTTGGATTTTCAGAATTTGGAAGCTTTGGGGAGTAGAGCCCCACCCTGGTGTCTCATCCCTGGTAGCTTCTGGGGCAGCCCCGGCTGCGGCCGCCTCTGCAGCCACGTGGGAAGTCCTGCCAGGTGGCATACAGCCCGCCGCTGAGGTGTCCACCACGATGGCCTTGCTGTCCCTGAGTTTGGGCGCCAGCTCCCGGGTGTCAGTGTCCTGGACCGTGGGTCTGATTCATCCTCTTGTCTTGCCCACAAGCGGGCAGAGGTCCCTGCCCCCGCCATCTGGCCACACACGGCCTCTTGCACAGCACGGCAAGGGGACCCAGTGCTGCCAGGGCAGGCAGGACACGCAGCCCCACCCGGGGCAAGGGGACCCCAGCTCACTGTTAAACCAGTCTTCCTCCTTACTGATCCCCTCCCCCCACCCACCACGAGCCTTGACATGTGACAAACGTGGTTTCCGGTGGGCTCTGCTCCAGTGGCTGGGTTCTTGGGGGGCTCTGCCTTCTCCAAACCAGGGGCAGGAAGGGGTCACATCCTAGACCACCCCCCACATCCCTCCAAGCATCGGGAGCAGTGGGGAAGCCGTGTTGCCTCTGTTCCCTCACCACGCGCTGGGGCTTAAGGGACAAGATGGCACTGGGGCCACCTCTGCAGGCTGGGCTCCCAGAGATGGCCTGGGCCCATTCCAGCATGTTTGGAACCTGGTAAGGAAGACGTCCATCTGCAGGGCGTTGGCTGAGGCCAAGGTGTCTCCCCGAAGGCTGCCAGAGATGCACCTGCTCCTGGGGACCTCTTGGGTGTCCCCCCTGCCCAGAGAAAGATGCCTCCCAACACACACACACACACACACACATACATGTGCACACATGTCTACACACAGTCCTAAAACATGCACATGCACACACACACATGCATGCACACGTGTGCACACATACACACACGACTCTGGCCCGTTGGCTCCTGAACACTGCTCATTGAGCACATACTCAGGGCACACCTGCTATGTGCTGGGAACCGGGCGAGGCCCAGGGAAGGGGGTGGCACACATCCCCGTGGGCCAGGCCGGCCGCTGACCCTCGGGGCTCCCTCCTGCCTGTTCCCTTGGCAAACCCATGAGGGAAGCGTGTGAGCCCTTTACACAGGAGGCGACTGAAGCCCAGCAGGGCGGTGCCTCTCCAAGTCACACTGCTCGCAGACAGGAAAGCTGGGGCCTGCGGCAGGTCTCTGGACTCCAAGTGCAGAGCTCTTCCTGCTGCCTGGGCCCAGACAGCTGAGTAGGCGTCTTTGTGAGCAGGCAAGTGAGGGGAATCCAGAGGCAGGAGCAGGAGGGGGCTCGCGGTGTGCCCTCAGGCTGGTCTCTTGCCCTCTCTGGGCCTTGGTCTCCTCATCTATAGAAATAACGGTGCCAGGAACTGTGTTTCATTCTCACAGGGGTCAGCGTCTCCTGGACTTCAGGCTCAGCCCTATTGGACCACGCGGTATGGCCTGACCACCCACAGCCCAGGGGCCTCCGGCCCTCTCTGAGGCTCGGGCTCCTCACGGGCAAAGCGGAAGTACCAACAGAGGATGTGCAACTCGCGTGGGGCCTGGGATTTAACCCCGGTGATATGCGACCCCAAAGCGGGGCCAGCCTGGGCGTTGCTGGCACACCAGTCCCTAGAGAGAGATGCTGGCAATGAGAGGCAGCCCTGTGCACCCCGCAGTACCCAGCGGCGAGGCTGAGCTGCAGTCCCCAAGACCACGGTGCCCGCTGGGGATTAACACGAGTTGAGGCCGTGACCTTGGAGGAAGAGGCTTCCCTTCAAGGTTGCACCTGCCTTCTGCTGCTAAGACGGCCACATCTGCTCCGCCGTCCTGCCACCTGGCTCCGAGACACAGGGTGGCTGTTTGAGAAGGGACACCCACTGTCCCTTCATGCTCCATGCCACAGAGCTGGGGCCGCACCTGCCGTTTGTGGCCGAGCTGGGACTCCAGCCCAGGCCTCCTGTAGCCCAAACTGGGCCCACCCGAGCCCAGGAGAAGGGGCAGGTGGGCTGCTAAGGTGACTTTGTCCTGGGAGACGCCACCATCTCCACCGATGCCTATAGCAAGCTGGGACCCGAGCTGGCTCCACGGAGGGCTTGGGCGCTCGGAGGCGGGTCTCCAGCTGTGACGGGGGGTGTGGGGCCCCCACCTCTGCACTTGCCTCCCATAGAGAGCACCATCCAAAGAACCAGATTTCTGAGATTTCTGAGATGCTGTGCGACTCAGGTGAGTGACTGCCCATCTCTGGGTCTCCTCTGCCCAGCCCCTGTCTGGCAGCCTGGAGCCAGGGCCTGCCTTCTGGCCCCTGGGCACCACTCTGATGGCCTCAGCCTCGCAGGATGGGCACCAGGCCTGTCAGGTGGGCACAGGGCAGCCCCCAGCTCCACCACCCCTTTCCCTGCGGGAGGTTGTGGACCTCTTGTCCAAATCTTTCTATCTGGTGTTGAAAGCAAATTCGGAGAGCTGGATCGGGGACATCTGTATTTGGTTTTTAAATACAATTCAGCGATCAAGAAAAATCCATTTATTTATTTATTTAGCAAATGGCCAAGGGGTGGGGGACCCCCCCCAGCAGAATCTGATTACCCCTGGGTGCCCCCTGACATGGCGGGCGGCGGGCGCGCCAGCTCTCCCCTGGGAGGCACAGATGGCATTTTTGTCATCGGTGTCAGCGCCGGCTCCTTCCTGCTCTGATGAATAGATTCTAAAGAGGCAGTGACATTATTCGAGATAACAGAGGGAGGAGAAAAAGGGTCAGCGAGGGAGAGAAACGGCAGCGCCAGCAGATAAAGGCCAGGCCGGAGGGGGCGGAGCGCCCCCAGCCCAGCCCGGCTCCCCGTGGAGGCGGCGGCAGCGGGGGCTGGAATGCGGGAGGCCCAGGACAGCTGCGCTCAGCGCCCGGCCCCGCTCCCCGCATCCCTGGGCAGCCCCGGCCCATTTCGCCTTTTCAATTCGATTCAATTAGGCCGGCCGCTCGCTCGGAAGCTCGGCGCGTCTGACACCCAGCGTAACTGACAGGGGATTAGTGCTGTTGGTATTGCACACGCCGCCGCCTGCGAGGGCTGGGGACCTGGCTTAGGGATGCAGCCCACCGCCGGCCTGCCCCTCCGGGACCCCTGCGTGTGGAGGGGGCCGGGGGCCCTGCACTCTGCCGCGCCTCCTTCCTCCTGATCCAGGGCCTCAGGGCCTGGGCAGTGGAGTGAAACAGCCCAGAGAGAACGGGGTTCAATTCCCAGCTCTGATGCTTGCTGGCTGGGTGAATCTGGGCGTGAGCAGCTTCAGCTCTGAGCCTCAGTCTCTTCACCTGGAAAATGGAGCCAGCTCACCCACATGGCAATACTTCCAGTTAGGAGGAGGGGCATCGCTGTAGGAACAGCAGTGCTGAGTAACCACTACCGTTCAGCCTCAGGTCATGCACCTTGCTGTACCCATTTCACAGATGGGATGATGAGGCTCTGAGAGATGTCAGCCACACCCAGAGCAGCAGGCTGGCAAATGGGACACAAGCTGACCTCTGTCCTCTGGCCCTGGACGGTCCCAGAGTCAGGGGCAGCAGGTGGCGTGACCACGTCTTCATGGCTCAGCCCGCTTCTCAGCTAGTGGCTGATTTGGCTGGGGCCCTGAGAGTGGGTTTGGTGCCTGAGCTTAGGCTGTGCCCTGGTTTCTGGAGTCTCAGGGAGACTCCCTGCTCGCAGGGCTCTCCAGCGATCCAACTGACTAGGGCCCAGGGAAAAGGATGGGTGCGTACCCCAGCCCAGAGTGAGAGGAGGTACCAGAGTGGGATTTCGGCTGGGCTAGGAGGTAAGGGAGGGAGTCCCAGGCAGCAAAGACACTGAGGTGCTGTGGCCTCCAAGGATCCAGTGTTCAGATGGAGCTGTCAGGCCGGGGCTGACACCCTGATGGCCCTGGGGAGCCACGGTGGGTGTCAGGAAGGAGGGTTGCAGTTTCTTCCAGAAAGGCCTCTGGAAGTATGGGTCGGGGAGGGGCCAGGTGACAGGTGCAGTGGCTGATGGGAGCTGTGGCATTAGGATGGGTGGAGAGGAGGTGACCGACAGGTCGCAGGTCCCTGGGGGAGACTTCTCAGTTTGGAGGCCCCACTGGTTAGAGTGAGAGCACCCCACCCTGCCAGGGGTGGGGCCCTGGTTGGCACGGAAGCCCTCCCTGGGACTGTCCTTGGGCTGCAGAGACCACAGACTCAATGGCTTAAGATGAAAGCGCCTTCCGCCATGGCCGGGAGCCCGGAATTCAGGTGGCGGCCGGCCTCTCCCAGCATGTGGCGGCCATCAGCACCATGTGGTCCTGGGCATGTGGCTGAGCCTTGGTCTCCATGCCGTTAAATGGTGGCCCCTCTCCCTGGGCGCCTCCATCCTCACCCGGCCATCTCGGGTCAGTGCCGCCCTGCTCCTCTCTTTGTAACTTGGCCGTGCAGAGACCCGATTTCCAGATAAGGCCCCGTCCACAAGGACCAGGGGCTGGGGCTCCAGGGTCACTTCTGGTGGGACCTGCTGCACCCCCGGCATCCACGTCCATGGACGTGGTCCCCAGCCTGGCCCCCCGCCCCCCGTACGGCAGTCCCCATGGAGTCAGGGAGCCCGCCTCTCCTCCCCGGGGGGCCCCAGCCCCTCCTGCCAACAGCATCTGAGCAAGGCCGGTCTGGGGCCACCTCTCCGGGGGCTGTTCTCCTAAGAAGTGGCGTTGATGTCAGCGGGCGCCTGTCACTCTCTTTGCCAGCCGTCGCACCTGTCAGGATAAGTGAGACAGCCAGCGCCCGTCTCTGCCTTGGGGATTTTATTGGCAGTTTTGTTGTCATCTGAAAAACCCTCCTGTTCTTCCCCGGCATCTTCATCAGACTGGGGGTGGCACGGGGTGGTGGGGCTGGCTCCTGGAACCAGGCTTGGGTTGGGGGTGGTGCCAGCTCCCCTGGCCTGGGCAGAACACCCCTGAGGTGGGCTCTGGCTCCAGCCAGGACACAAAAGGAAAATGGGAGGTAGGAGAGGAAGGCACACCAGGGGCCCCAGGCAGAGGCCAGAGGGGGCAGCCCGGGTCCCTCTCCAATGCCCCCCGTGAGTGTTAGGGGGGGCATTGTAGAGGTGGGGTGACCTGGAATGTGACCTCAGACCCATGGGTGCAGCTGTCAGCTCCATGACAGGCACTGTAGGGCAAGTCCTTCCTGCTGCACAACCTCAGTGTACCCGTCTGTCCAGTGGGCTCATAACGGGATTCCCATAGGCAGAAGGTTAATCTGGCCCAAGCACCTGTCATCCCCGGCGGTCCCTCCAGGGGAGTCTGGACAGGTGGGTGATATGTTGTGGAAATCAAGGCCGAGAGAAGTGGCCTGGCCAAAGTGGCAGGCAGGCAGAGGGGTGCCAGGGCGGTTTGGAAGCCAGGCTGTGAAACCCCGGGCCTGGCTGTGGCCCTGCCCGGCCGGCAGGGTCAGTGAAAGGAACATGGGTAACACAGGGTGCGTGCAGTGCCTGGCACATGGGGAAAAGCTGTCTGTTACTGTTGCTGTTCCTGCTGCCGTCATTGTTGGGGTGTCCTGTCCCAAGGACTCTCTGGACGTCCCTGGGGGCTGCTGAGCTCAGAGGCACAGGGAAAGCTCAGAGCTTGCCCTGGGCCTGAGAGACCCCACGCAGGGCTCAATCCCACTCCACACTGTGGGCCTGCCTGGGCAAGTGGGGGTCACCTCACCATGTCCAAGCAGCACAGGGCGAGAGATTGGAACCCAGGGAGCCGCCCCTTGCTTAGGGCCCTGGTTTGAGCACGTGCGGCCACCTGCTAGCTGGCCTCATACTTTGTAATGACCAGAGGCCCCCTGCGAAGGCCAGAGATGCTGCACACCTCAAGGTCCCAGGAGGGGGAAGGGGAGACACGGTTGTAGCACCCCAAGGTCCTGGGTGCATCTGAGCCTCCTACGCCTCTTCCTGGTGCACTGGGGGAAACTGAGGCCTGGAGAGGGGGAGGGTCCAGTGCTCCAGCCTCCTGCCCACGCAGGGCTGTCAGCCGGGCCCCTCTCTGCCCCCTCCCAGCCCGCCCTGTCTCCAGCCCCCCGTGGCTTGGAGAGAGAGAGCATGCGGGCGCCCCGGGCCCACGGGGAGGCACGCCACTCTCCCGCTCCCCAGCACACTGAAGGTTTTGAAAGTTAAAGTATTACCGTCGGCTTTGTTGTTGCCTAACTACGACAGACAAATTGAGAACCAGTTGTCAAAATGTCAGTGTACAACAAATCAACATGCAGAACGAGTCTCTGCGCTCCGCGGTGTATAATTAAACAAAAAATCCCTTTTAGAAATTTCCGCGCGCGTTGGTTCCACTTTATATTTGTCTGTGTGATTAATAAAGGCAGCTAATTTTCAGACTTTAAAAACAGCTAGAAAATAGCTCCTAATTACATATTAGGTTCCTGGCGGCCCCCGCTGAGCTCGGCTGGCATTGGTGGGCCGGAGAGTTTGGCAGAACCTTAATTGCATTCTGCTCATCGTCTAATTTTAGTTAAATGTAATGCAATCAGCTGCAGATGTCTGAAATAAAATATGAATTATGAATATGATGAAATTTCATTCTTGAATAAAAAAGTAATTTGCTATTTAGTTCATTAGAGTCACGGAGGTTTATTAGGAGCAGGTAGATGCAGCCAGGCGAAGATGTGTATTAAACGGGCTCAGGGAGAAGGGGAGAATCCCCAAGCCGGGGGCGGGGGGGACTTGACCTTGGAGTATCCAGTTGTGATTAATTCTTGCTGGCCCTGCAGGAGGTCCCCGGTGGCTCTGATGACCTGGCACATGAGCTCCCCTGAGCGCTTTGAGGCAGGCGCAGGATGGTGAGGCCAGGGGCCTTGCAGTGAGAAGCCCTGGGTGACCCTGGCACCCACCCCTCTCCTGCTCATCTGGGACTGCTGGCTTCTGAGCCTCTTAGATGGGCATGGTGGTGACGCCACTGTATGCAGGACATAACACGGGGCTTGGGGACACGGCAGGAGGTGGCAAGGGTCCTTCTCTCAGGCTCTGAGTGGGGCCTGGGACTCTACCTCTCAGAGAACCTCAATTTCCCATTCTATAAAATGGGTATAACGATGGCACCCATCAGACAATCAGAACAGTACTGAGAAAATATGTCGGCTATTGCTGGAATCGTTGTCAGGCGTGGAGGTCGGGACACATTGGTATTAAAATACCTTGTTTTGTTTCGTCCTTAGAAACGGCCTGTGAGGCTGAGATCAAAAACTCGGCCTTGTTTCTGAGGCCCACAGAGGTTAAATGAATTGCCTAGTAATTGCCAGAGGCGGGATTCGAACCAGGACTGTCCTGCCTCCAGTGTTTCCCCACTGCATTCAGAATAGTTCTTGGGGAAGTGGGGAGGGGGCGCTGTGGAGCTGAGCTGGTGGAATCCAGGGCTGGGGATTCGGGGGGGGGGGACAACAGGGTCGTCCACCCCAGATGGGGGCAGAGGTGAGTGAGGGGCAGGCGGGCATGCGCTGGGCAGAGGGTGTGGATTCTGTCCCTGGCCACCCTGGGCAGGTCGGCAACGGCAGAGGCTGGCTCTGCACCCTTGTTCACGCCAACCAACAATTTCCTGCAATTATCCAGAAAAGATTAATTAGCAGAGTGCCCTGCAGATCGATAACTCAGGAGAGCACCTGGCGGCTCGGAGAAAGGAAAGGAGCCGGGAGGCGGGCGGGAGGCTCCCTCTGGGGCGAACAAGCCTGGTTCCACGGCGGGCACCCAGCCCTGAGGGACTCCCTGCGGGCTCCTGGCAAATCCCTTTGCCTCCCTGAGCCTCAGCCTGGCCACTGGTGACCTGGGGGGCTGGGCTGTCCCCATCCAGGGGTCTTCCCACTCCCCCTGGGGACCTGGGGGGCCGGTGGGGAGGGCTCTGTGGAGGGAACCCTCTGCTCTTGGACTTGACTTTGCTTGGCTGGCATGGCGTCCAGCTGGGGCCTGTGGAACACAAGCGTGTGGGCTTCCCAAGGGTCATCAGCACACAGCCCCGAGGACTCGAGGGCTGGCCCGGGGAGTGCGCCTTGTGGGGATCAGGATGGCGAGCTGGGATCCCAGTCCTGACCCCCACACCTCCTCAGGGGCGCCCCTCGCCCCTGCACCTCTGCAAATGGGGCCACCCTGTCGTAGAGTTGAGAGGCCCTGTTGGGGTGGTGTCTGCGCTGGGCCAGCCTTGAGTGGGGACTGCTGTGACAGTGAGCTACCCAAGTCACATCCCACCCCCCGCCACAGCACAGCGGGCCCGGCTTCCACCAGGACGGAACCAACGCACAGTGAGAATTCAGTAAAGGGGGTTCTGCATACGGAGGTGCAGCCAGCCAGGGCCACTGAGATCCCCCCACGCAGGGCCTGAGAACAGCAAGGCCCCCTGGGGCTGAGGGCCACCAGCACAGTTCCCAGGGCCAGCAGGTGCTGGAGCCTCAGAGCGGGTGTCCCTACATGGGAGCCATGGTCACCAAGGGACACAGCTACTGCCAGAGTGGGCGGATACACCTCAACCTCTGCCTACTCCCACCCCAGCCTCCCAGTGGAAGTGGGAGGGGCCAGGGAGCCCCCAGATGCAGCCCCCGGAGCTCAGCTTCCCAGGGCCCAGATCTGGGCAGGAAGAGGGGGATGGGACGGGACTCAAAGGGCAAAAAACCCACGGAAGCCCCTGCCCCTGTTCCAGGAATTCAGACAAGGACTTTATGGGGGGGTTTTGGCTGGGGGTGGGTACAAGGGGGTCCCAAGCAGGCAGGGGTTTCCCGCCCTGTTCCCAGCACCAGCTCCCAAAGGGGCTTTCCCAGGGTCTCTCCGCTCTTCCCACGGGTCCTCACCCTGCCCGAGAGAAGAATCTCACTTCTTACTCAGTGCTCCCAAAACAGTGCTCCTCGGGCATTGCAGAGGGCGGCCAGGCAGGCTGGGTTGGCCCTGGGTGAAACGAGGCCGTGGCAGCCGAGTGCCAGGCGCAGCACCCGAGACATTGCAGGTGGTCGTGAGGCCTCCCCTTCCTCCCCTCCCATCTCGGCACCTGGGCTCCGTCCAGGCCTGGCCTAAGCTGTGCCGAGACCGAAAAACATTCGTCCAGCCAAGAACACAGAGCATCTCTGGGCTTGGGGTGGACACGGCAGCCGCGTGAGACAGCCCCAGACTCCGCCCCTCGGGGGGTCCTAGTCGGGGGAGGGGGAAGGGACTCAAGGCTGGAGTGTCTGGAGTTCGGGTGCTCATGGGGGCGGGGGCTGGATGTCAGGGAGCAGCGCCCATCAGGAGAGAGCCCTTAGCCCTTATTCTCGACGTGGGGGCCCAGGAGGCTGTCCCAGCTGGACACTCGGTGTGCAAGGAGCTCCTAGAGGGGCGAGCGCCCCCAGTGCTGGGCCCGGGGCGGGAAGGCGTCCAGGAAGGCAGGGCCACGCAGGGGCCCTCTCCTCCACTCGCCCCACACCGGGCCTCAAGGGCACCTGCCGGCCACCGCCCGGCCACTCCCGGGCCCAGGTCAGCCGCTCGTCCCTGCTCTATTCGTCAAAGGCATGACAGCTAAAATTCATTTGAAGATGAAGAAAGTGCGGGCTAATCCGCTCTGCGAGACAGTGATAGACTACCAGCTCCGGGAGATTCGCACAGCAGTAATGAAATTAGGCTAAAACTGCTGGCGGATTGCAGATAATTGCCCTTGTCTGTCACTAGGAATAACATCTCCCAAATCCAACACAATGATTGTTCAAGTTGCAGGAATTGCCTTTTCTTTTCCCTGGTTTGAAAGAGAGACAGGCGAGGCGGGGAGGCCAATTCAGGGGCTGGATGCGGGGCGGGGGGCGTGGGCGCTGACGTCACTGACCCCCGGGCCGAGCCGCAGTCCCCCCGAACCTTCCCCCCCGCGGGGGTCTTCTTGGGTCCCGCCCCCAAGCTTTGGGTTTCTCCTCGGATGCCCCATGCCAGCGTGTCCCAGAAGCCGTGGCCCTGCGGTCTCGGGGTTAGGAAGTGATGGGGAGGCTCACGGGGCTTGTGTTCAAGTCATGACTGCATTAAGTCGCATTCATGTAAGAGAGGGGGCCGCGCTGGGTGAGGGCCCCTGAGACTCCAACCCCCATGCCCAGCCACCAGGGGATCTGGATTCCCGGAGAGGAATGTCGGCGTGACCGGCACCTGCGTGGATGATGTCACAGCCGTCTCTGTCCCCAGTGCACCTTGTCATGTGCCAGGCTTCTCGCCTGGGTGGTTAGCACCAAATGACGTCACAGAATACCACAGCAGGCTGTGTTCACACAGCAGTGGCCCGGGAAGCTTGCACGTCCCCCGCCCCCGCCCAGCTCTGTGAAGTCAGGGTGTCAGCAGCGTGCACTTGGGTGACACTGGCTCGCAGAATCGCAGAGCTGTAAGGAGTCTTGGGGTTTGCTCCAAACTTTGTTCGACAGTTGAGGGAACTGAGGCCCAGAGAGGGTGAGTGATTTGGCCGAGGGCACACAGCAAGAAGGACCTTCAATGTAACCTTCATCCAGGTCACAGTGAGGTCGAGGTTGACCCTCAGAGAACCTGTAACTGGTCCTCTCGTCCAGGCTGCACCTGTCCCACTTCACGCTCCACCCCAGGGGCTGGGCCCTGGTGCCGTGTTCTTGGGGCTATGCCCAGGTTCCGGGATTTCCTTTCGTATCACTAATAGTGAGCACCAAGCCACACTTTCCGTGCCCTTGCTCCTTGCTGATGCCCTGTGTGTCTAACACAGGGCACTGGGAACAGGGCACGGCCACCGGGGGGTCTCAGGGTGGCCCGGGTGCGGGGTGGGGAGCCTGTATTCTGGCCGGCGTCAGGCAGAGCGGCCTTCTGAGCGGGGTTTTGAAGGAGCTGAGGGTTTTCCCTGGGAGGCCGGGCAGGGGGTGAGACCCACTTGCTCCCAGTTGCCGCTTGGGACAGCTGCCTCCCAGGTCGGAGCATCCGTTCCGTGTCCGGGCTCCGTTCCCAAGCCCAGCTTCCTGCTAACGCATAGCCTGGGAGGCGGCTGGCGATGGCTCAAGTGCTTGGCTCCCCTGCACCCATGTGGGAGACCGGGTGGAGTTCCAGGCTCCTGGCTTCAGCCTGGCCCAGCCCTGGCTGCGGCAGGCACTTAGGGGGTGAACCAGCTGATGGGGGATCTCTCTCTCTCTCTCTCTCTCTCTTTTTTTTTAATTTGACAGGTAGAGTTATAGACAGTGAGAGAGAGAGAGACAGAGAGAATGGTCTTCTTTCTGTTGGTTCAAATGGCCACTATGGCTGGCGCTGCGCCGATCCAAAGCCAGGAGCCAGGTGCTTATCCTGGTCTCCCATGCAGGTGCAGTGCCCAAGCACTTGGGCCATCCTCCACTGCCCTCCCGGGCCACAGCAGAGAGCTGGACTGGAAGAGGAGCAACCAGGACTAGAAACCGGCACCCACATGGGGTGCTGGAGCTGCAGGCGGAGGATTAACCAAGTGAGCCACGGCGCTGGCCCTTTCTCCCTTTCAAATAAGTGGAAAATAAGTAAAAACTAAATAGCCGGCTTCACTGATGAATGCCCTTAATGAGAAGTAGAAGATTACTGATTTTTGGAGATCCCAGCCTCTGGGTGGACAGCTGTTAAATCGGCCGTGCAAGGCGATGGGCGCGTACTCTGGGTCTCTTCCCACCGCTGTTGGTTTTCGAGACGGGCGCTTGCTTTGTGGCGGAGCTGGGAGCCACACTGGCCACCATCTCCCGCGAGCATAAGAAGAGCTAGCCTGCAAACGGGCTAGCCTTAGCCACTGGGGTGTTTGGCAGCTGTTGTCTCACAAGCGAACAAAGTTGCCTGTCAACTGCCAACATTTGTTGCTGGTGATAGAATTTGACTTCCAAGCGAGAATGAGAATTTTGGAGAACTTGTAGCTGCCACCGTGGGTTTGACAGCTGCCTACTTAAACACTTTCCTGAAGGGATGCTGGTAATATTAATGAGTGTGACTATATATATATAGTATTAGGGACTGTGTCGACATGCGAAAGAGCTGCATAGCTCAGTAAAGTGGTATTTTCCCAATGACCCATGAATCAGGCAACAAAATGAGTAAAAAAAAAAAAAAAAAAAGAATCCGAAATGTGACACATGGGGGAGGGCCCTTGACCTCATGGCTGACACCTGCATCCCAAGCAGGTGCGCCTGGACTCCATTCCCGACTCCGCTCCTGGCCCCAGCTCCCTGCTAATGCGCAGCCCGGGAGGCAGCAGCCATGGCTCAAGTAGTTGAGTCCCTGCCCTCCACGTGGAGGGGCTCTTAGCTTCCAATTTCAGCTCTAGCCAGGGCTGGCTGTTGGGGGCATTGGGGAGTGGACCAGTAGATGGAGGAGTACTCTCTCTCTCTCTCTCTCTCTCTCTCTCTCTCTCTCTGCTTCTGCTTCTCAAATACATTGAAAACTAACAGGTGTGAGTTAACAGGCTGCGGACAGTTAACTGGCGTGGTTTTAGTCCCTCTACTGTAGCTAACCGCTAAGAAGTTGCCACTGTGGGATGCTGATTTAGCGTTGAAGAAGAACCCACGCAATTATCCCAGGTTGTTGAACGCTCTGCCCGCCTCAAGTGGCCTATCTGTGGGAGTCGCACATATGCCAACCAAAACACGCCACAAACAACCGGATGCAGAAGCGGAAGGGGGAACCCACCTGTGTTCTGCAAGCCAGACGTTCAAAGAGATTTGCAAAAACGCATAACAAGGAGCAAACTCCCATTTCACAGGTGTGGAAACTGAGGCTCAGAATGGGCGCCACTGCGCCTGGCTCTCCCCATGTGGTCGCTGGTCTTCTAGACTCTGACCCAGGCATCCCGGTGTCAGGGCTGTGCCAGGTGCGGGTGGCTGGCGGGTGGCTGGCAGCCGGCCCCACCCCAGGGTCGGCAAGGACTGGCTGTTTGCAGTAATGGATGGCGGCTGGGTGAAGGAGTGCGGTGGCCCCGGCCGGCGATGGCTCACGCGCCAGGTCTGGCACGGGTAATTTACTGCCGCCGACAATAACATATTTCACTCCCCGCCACCCGATGAAGATTAGTTGTGTTTGAAAGTGGCTGAGTACACAGTCAATTCCGCTTAAACGTTCACAGTCAACTAGGCACAGATAATGCCCCCTCCAAACATGTGTCTGCACCTCGGGGAGGGGCTGCAGCTGCTGGGGGTGGGGGTGTGCAGCTGTGCAGGGGGCGGGGCTCAGGAGCTGCGGGCTGGGCTGAGGTCCGTGGCCGCCTGGGGCCCCCTTTGCAGACTGTATTTTAAACTCATTCGTTCAACAAACACGTCCCTGGGACCGGCCAAGGACATTGTACACAGCCTTGGATCGCAACCCAAGTCCTGGCTGCGCCATCCCCGGGAGGGAGGCGCGTTTGATCGTCAGCCTCCCAGGGAACAGCAACAGAGGCTCCGAGAGGCTGACGGCCCTCCTGACGACACACAGCCAGTGCCAGGTGCAGTCAGGACTTGAAGCCGAGTCTCTGGCTAACTTTGTGGCAGCCTCTGTTTGGCCAGCGGGAGCCGTATTCCAGGCTGTGTCATCCGTTACGGCCAGCCACGGCCCCGGGGCCCCGGGAGGAACCCCAGGCTCCTCTCCCCTGCACAGCCAGGTTAGAGTTAGCCAGCAGGCTCAGGGCTCTGGGCCATGTCGGGGGCCCCATGGGGATCGAGCCTGGGCAGAGGCTGCAGCCTAGGCTGTCTCTGGTCAGGCGGAAGAGGCTGCCCTTGATGGAGAAGGCTGCTGCTTCTCTTCTCTCTCTCTCTTCTTTCTTTATTTCCTCTCTCTTTCTCTCTTTTTAAGATTTACTTATTTATTTGAAAGGCAACATTTCAGATAGAGAGGGAGAGAGAGCTTCCATCTTCTAGTTCACTCCCCAAATGGCCACAATAGCTGGAGCCAGGAACTCCACCCGGGTCTCCCACGTGGGTGGGCCGTCCTCCACTGCTTTCCCAGGCGCATTAGCAGAGAGCTGGATCAGAAGTGGAGCAGCTGGCACCCATATGGGATGCCTGCATTGCAGGTGGTGGCTTTACCCACTATGTCACAGCGCCAGCCCCAGTGGAGGCTTCTTGATGAATGGTGTGAGGGTCACCCTGTCCAGTCCTGTCCAGCTCCCCACCAGGCCTGCCCCTGCCCCTCACAAAGTCTGGATCAGGGTGCTCCTGCAGGCTCTGGCCCCAGCCCACTTCCTCCTTTTCTCAACTCAGGCTTTGTCCAGGACTGCAAGGGCCTGGTGCACGCGCGCGCACGGACACACACGAACACCAGCCCAGTAGGCCAAACGGGGGCTTTGTCCTAGGGGAGTGGACTGCAGTTGAGCCCTGGAAGCTGCTCTCTGGGCCACGGACATGCACTCAGCACTGTCAGAGAGGGGCATCCTGGGATCAGTGTCTAGACTCCAGGGGTCACTGCCCCTGGGCCCCAGAGACCGCGTCCCCCGTGGGATGCAGGTGGCCCCGGTACAAGGCGGTGCTGCCACCTGGCTCACAGGCCTGGGCCCCTCCCTTCTGTGCCACTGTCCCGCCCCCAGGCCAGCCCCCCACGTCCCCAAGAGGCTTCCACAGCATGGAGACCATGCAGTTCGGCTTACCCCCAGCCTGCTGTGCAGACCCGGAGTCTTCGCCGCGCCTTGCCCCAGCCTGGGTCCCCCAAGGCCCTTCGGCAGCAGCCAACCCATGCAGCCCTCATGCTGCTGGTGGGCAGTTGTCCCCATGCCTCTCTCAGCAGGGACCCTGAGACTCTGAGCGGGACACCCAGAAGCAGGGATGGGGCGGGGATGCAGCCCAGTCTCGGCCCCCCCGCCCTGGCCCTGCGGAGCGAGGGAGCGTGTGTGCCCGGCTATGTGGCTGCAGCCCCTGAGTGACAGATGCGGTGTGCGCCACACGGCGTGTGACAGCGTGGGTGGGACGTGATGCCCGCAGACGCCATGGGTCTGAGTCTCCCGGGGTGGCAAGTCCCTGTTAGAATGTGTATATCCCCCAGGGACACTGCTGGTGACTCTGCTGCCCATGTGACAGTCTACCCCAACCAGTGCGGCACTGTCACCTGGCCCTTCTGAGTGGGTGGGACATTGTACCACTGAGCACCACTGGGCAGGGCTTCTGGGTGGTCCACACACGTCTGTTTGACGTGGTCAGCTCTGTCTGCGGGAGCTGCTCGGGCGACCCTGTCGGTGACACACTTCCCCATGAACCTGGGTGGTTAGTGTTGCAACTCATTCATCTCCTTGACCCCCTCTGGGTGACCTGTGTGTGTGCCCGGGAACCTGGGTAACCCTGTGTGTGGCACTGTCTCCGTGACACCAGCCATATGACGTGTATGTGTTTTGTGTGTGGCACTGTCCATCTGTGTCTCTGTGACATCACCCTTGTGACTTGGCTGTGTCTCTGCAGTGCCGTCTCCTTGTGAGTCCCAGGCTCAGGTCCCTTCTGGAGGGAGGCCCCCTCTGGGTCTCCGCCCCTCCAGCTGGCCACACCCCAGGCCCTGCAGCTGGGCCCTGTGCAGGGGGCGGGAATCCTCCCGACCATGGGCCACAGTGCCCACTGTGGGCAGAGACTGGTCATCTGGTCCCTCCTTCCACTTCCACAAGGGCGAGTGTCTCTCAGCTTCACGCCCGTCCTCAGGGGGCAGCAGCAGGGTCCTCTACCCCAGGCTGGACCCAGCCCCAGCCCCCTCTAGCCAGCCTGGTACTGATCAAGGCCCTTGGGTTCCCATTCTTTTCCAGGTCTTTTCAGTGGGCAGGGGAAGCACCCCAACCCCTCTTCTTCCCGCGGAGAGGTGGCGAAGGCGGAAGACCTGGAGTCAGGTGGCCCTGGGTCCGGGTTCCTGCCTACTACTCACTGGCCATGTGACTTTGGGCCACTCCCCTCCCCTCTCTGAGCCTCAGCTTCCTCCACTGTCAATCAGGCTTCTTCCTCCCGCCCTCTTCCCGGTACTGAGGACAGCCAGCGGTGATGGAGATGGGAGCTCCGGCACGCGGCAGGTGCACAGCGAGGAGCCTGGCAGGGGGCGTGTGAAGACGGCATGGGAAACGAGGGTCCTACTGCTCCCTCCCTCCCTCCCCTCCTCTGGCCCCTGCAACTTGAAGGGGCTGATGGGACGCCCCATAATTTAAGGAGAACGGATGTGAGACTCTAACCACAGCTGCCTCTTAATGGAATTACCAAAAAGGGCTCTTTAATTAAAAACGGGAAGTTGGGGACAGGTTCGCGTTCATAAATCACAGCCCTGCTGCTGTAGGCGTCCATGGTTTCATTTCCTCCTATTTAGGTCTCACCTTTGGTGTGATCTCGAAATCGCCAAAATCCTGCAGGAGACCCCAGCCTTTCCTAACGCAGGTCCCCCTGTTGTGGGAAGCTGAATTTAGGGGCTTGCGAATGCAGCTTCAGATACCCCGGAGACGGCTCGTTAACATGTAGGCCTGGGGGCCAGCGTTTGGCACAGGGGGTTCAGAGGCTGCTTGGGATGCTTGCACCCCATATCCGAGTCCCAGCTCCGTTTCCATCCCAGCTTCCAGCTGCTGCGCGCCCTGGGAGGGAGCAAGGAGCTGCACTGAGCTCCCGGCTCCTGGCTTCGCCATGGGCAGCATCTGGGCCTTTGAGAGTAATTAGGGTTAGATGAGCTCAGGAAGGAGCTCACAGGCCCGGCGCCCGGTCTGCAGCCCTGAGCCCCATCCTTGCCCCTGCTCAAAGCCTGGCTCCGCCTCCCCCAGGCTGCACAGGGAGGCAGTGAGGAGGGGTCCCATCTGTGGGTGTGCGTCTGTCTTGCTTCCTGCTTGGGTCCCAGGACCCAGAACAGCCCCTGGCACAGAGCAGCATTGTTGGTTTTTTTCTGGAAAGAATGCACAGCTTGAAGACTCAGTTTCCTCATCTGTGAAATGGGACCAATCTTGGTCTCTCAGTTTATGAGTGCATAGGGGGCATTGTCTTGAGTTCCAGGTGGAGTTTGGCCTCACCCTCATCCCCCAAGGGGATGGTGTTGAGGAGGGGGATAGGAGACAAGCCCCCAGCCCCGCTCCACCAGGGCCAGGATCCCTGAGAGGAGGCAGAGACCACAGTCACAGCCCGTGGCCTCTCCTATGTTAGCAGCAGCTGGGAGGGTGTCTGGGCCTCTCCTGCTGCCCGGTCCCTCTCTCTGGGCTGTCAATCAGCTCTCCCACACCTCTCCGGGGTCGCGCCCCATGTCTCTGCCGTAAGTCCTGGGGCTGCAGAGTAGATGTGTCCCCTGAGCCGCGGTGCCTTCCTTCATTTCCACCTGACAGGGCCAATTAGTGGCGGCGGAGGTCTCCTCTCCCCATCACAGCAGCCAGCGGGGAGACACCACTCAGAGAGAGGATGGAGCCCGGGCGCTTAGGCACCCGGCTCCTCACCTGCACAGAGAATGCAGCAGGGGGCGGGGTGACCGCAGAGGGCGGTGGACCCCTCTCGGATGGCCTGGGCTGTGCCCTGGTGGCGAAAGGAGGGACAGGGACCTCCCCGATTCCAGGGCACGTGGCTTTCCTGCGGCCCGGTTGGCCTTTATTTAAACAGAAAAGCTGTTTGAAAGTTCTCCCACCAGAGGATAAGTGAAGACAATTTGGGTTTTAATTTTATTTATCTCCGAAGCAGAGGATGAGCGAGCTCCCAGCTGCTGGTTCACTCTCCAAATGCCCGCAGCCGCCTCTGACTGGGACCTAAGCTGGAGCCACATGAGTGACAGGAGCTGGCACCACTGCCCGCCGGGGTCTGCACTGGCAGGAAGCTGGAGTCTGGAGCCAGGGTGGGGATGTAGGTGTGGTGACTGGCAGCGTCCGAGCTGGGCTAAAGGGCTGGCGTTGTGGTGCGGCGACACTGGCTTCCCATACCAGAGCGCCAGTTCTGGTCCCGGATGCTCCACTTCCTACCCAGCTCCCTGCTAATGTGCAGAAGAGGACCCGAGTTACCCACAAGCAAGACCCAGATGGCTGCTGCGGCCATCTGGGGAGTGAACCAGGCTGTCTCTCCCTCTCTCTGTAACTTGATGGGTGAAGGGGTCCCTGCCCCTGCCCCTACCCCTGCTCCTGCCAGCTGCAGGAGACCAGAGTGACTTCGGCAAATCCCACCCCCTGGGTCGTTGAGTGGCTACCTGTGGGCCAGGTGACTTGCTCTGCCCTTCACAGGGCAGAGGCTGGAAGGTGGGGGCCCCAGTACCCCGTCTGTGACACAGGAGAATGCTGGTCCCCCCGATGGCCGCGCTGCATGGATCTGGGTTGTGGCTGCACCTGCCCTGCCTGCCCCGCGTCAGCCCTCAGTGGGTATTTGGCCAGCGTGGCCAGCACCTGCTGCGGTGACCCAGGCGGGGTGGGGGGCATTGCAGTCGGTGGGCAGCAGGGACACAAGGGGACCAGCTGGGACTCGTCACCTGAGGCCCTTTGCCGCGGAAGCCACAAAAGCAGGGACGTGGAGGGGGTGGTCCGCAGGTGTCAGCAGGGGCTGCGGGTGGAGCGCGCACCGTTTGTGTCACTTTCCAATCTGCCACGGAATCGAAGGCGCTGCCGGGCTGTTAGCGCCCATTCTCCAGGGATCACTCACACAATTGCCGCGGCGCTCCGTGACAATGGGCCATAATTAAGGTGTCAGCATATCATTTAGCCCTTTCAGTTCAAAGCCCAGAGATGGGCCGCGCCATCTTCAGCTTCTTGAGTGACAGACGCGCAGAGAGAATGGGAGGGTGGGAGACAGAGAGGTGCGCCTGCGCGCGGGAAGCGCCCCCCCCCCCGCCACGCCTGCGTCCCCTTTGGAACGTGATTGGACCTTCCTCCTCTCCGCCCCGGTACCCCTGCCCCCGACACCTTCACTGATGGATGGATGCGTCCAATGGGCAGGTGCAGATCTGAGCCGCCTCGAGGGGCGTGGCCGTGCAGGTGCACAGGAGAGGAGATAACGTGCGCCGTGTGATTGGACAGAGGACCAAGGACCTACAGGTTGGGCTCGGCTTTGTGACATGAGTCCCACAGCCCTCGGAGGCCCAAGCAAGCCTCTCAGAGGCCACTTGGCCAATGGCTTGTGCCGGTCTCACTCTCCATTCTGGGTAGGGAGCTCCCTGAAGACAGAGTGTCCCCAGTTCCCCAGCACACAGCTTGGCAGAGAGTGAAACTCAATAAATGTCCATAGAGGGAAGGACAGGAGGGAGGGAGGACGGGGAGGGAAGTGGGGGAGGGGAGGGGGGAGGAGGGGGAGGGAAGGTGGAGACCAGGAGCAAGGGGACCCCAGAGGCAAATGTTGGGTAGTGGAAGGAAACGAGCATGAAGATGTTACAAGCCTCTGTGTGTGTGTGTGTGTGTGTGTGTGTCTGGTTGCCTTAATGGAGTCCCCCTAAAAGATATATTGAAGTCCTAACCCTTAAACCCTCTGCGTCTACCTCTGTGACCATATTGGGAAATGCGGTCTTTGTGGGTGTGGTCAGGTCATGGGGAAGGCCCCCAGGTGACTGCTGTCACCACCACCATCACCACCACCATCACCACCACTACCATCACCATCACCACTACCATCACCATCACCACTACCATCACCATCACCACCACTACCATCACCACCACTACCACTACCATTACCACTACCATTACTATCACCATCACTACCACCACTACCATCACCATCACCACTACCATCACCATCACCACTACCATCACCATCACCACCACTACCATCACCACCACTACCACTACCATTACCACTACCATTACTACCACCATCACCATCACCACCACCATCACCACCATCACCACCACCATCACCACCATCACCATCACCACCACCATCACCACTACCATCACCATCACCACTACCATCACCATCGCCACCACCACCATCACCACCACCACCACTACCATTACCACTACCATTACTACCACCATCACTACCACCACTACCATCACCACTACCATCACCACCACTACCATCACCATCACCACTACCATCACCATTGCCACCACTACCATCACTACCACTACCATCACCCTCACCATCGCCACCACTACCATCACCCTCACCATCGCTACCACTACTACTACCAGTACCAGTACCATCACCATAACCTCTACCACTGCCACCATCATCTACACCACAACCATTACCTCATCTGTCATCACAACCACCACTACTATCACCATCACATCACCACCACCACCACCATCATACACCACCATCATCACCATCACCCCCCCATCACTACATTATCATCATGATGGCCACCAATAATGACATCACTCTCTCCACCATCATGACTGTCAGCACCAGCACCAACACATCATCACCATCACCACCATGCCTGGGTGGGAAGAGAAGCAAAGGAGAGAGGGCAGAGCCCAGGGAAGACCTGTCCTCCAGAGCAGGCAGGGAAAGGGGGCTGCACACACAGAACCCCAGCAGACGTGTCTGGGGAGGCAGGCGTGCAGGCACCTCAGAGCCGCAGGGAGGGGAGAGTGGCAGAGAGGGCGTTAGAACAGAGCCGCACACCCCAGAGTGGCCCGTGGGCTGGGCTGATCCACGTCTGGGCAGGGTGGGGGCAGGGAGGGGAGAGTGGCAGAGAGGGCGTTAGAACAGAGCTGCACGCCCCAGAGTGGCCCGTGGGCTGGGCTGATCCACATCTGGGCAGGGTGGGGGCAGGCTGCAGCCAGCGGAGGCATGGGCGGAAGGGGGAGGGCATGAAGGTGCAGGCTTGGAGAACGCGGAGGCGTGGCCTGAGCTGAGAGGGCCTGGGATGGCGGAAGGGCCGGTGCCATCCTCCTCAGGGCACAGGCCATGTGGGAGCCTCTGAGGAGCAAGCCTTGGCCACACTGACCAACTGGACAACCCACCCCCATTGCTGCTAAGTGAGGGCTCCTAAGAAATGTCATGGAGAATGCGTATTCTGAGAAAATGATGCGAGGATTTCAAACATGTTTTATGGCAAAATAAACTTATTTTTAATTCCATTTTTCCGTGAACTTTAAACATTTTGTATTTATTTTCATTTTGTTTGGAAGGCAGAGAGAGAGAGAGAGAGAGAGAGAGGGAGGGAGGGAGGGAGGGATGGTCCACCCATTGTTTCACTCCCCAAACACCACAACAGCCAGGGCTGGGCCAGGCTAAAGCCAGGAGCCTGGAGCTCCATCTGGGTCTCCCCTGTGGATACAGGGGCCCAAGCAGGTCACCACCTGCTGCCACCCAGGGTGCAATCAGCAGGGGGCTGGATGGGAACCAGAGGCGGGACTCAAGCCCAGGCAGTCCCCAGTAGGATGCAGGGGTCCAAGCACCCACTGGTCCCTCCCCGGCCTTCTTGCAGTCCCCATATATGAGTTTGCTAGGGTTTCCATGACAACCACACACTGGGACGTTTAAACACAACAGACTTATGCTGGCGCAGGTCTGAAGCCAGTTGTCTGGGACCCAGAGTTGCTTCCTCCCGGGAAGCCCTGAGGTCTCAACCATCCCAGCCCCTCCTTGTAGTTTCTGGTGGTTTCTGCGAAGCCTTGGCACTGCCTGGCCAACGCACACCTCCAGCCTCTGCCCCTGGCATCACGTGGCAGTTTCGTCTCCATGTCTCCATCCAAAGACCCCTCTTTGTGTCAGATGCCAGCCCCCGGGCTAGGGTCAGCCTTCATCCAGTGGACGCCTCTGAAGTACTTCTACGGAGACCCCTATTGCCCTGACTGCCATCCCATTGCCAAGGGCCTTTTGTGAGTACATAATTGTCCCCGGAAGTGGGCCAGGCATGGGGCCCAGGGCACGGTCTCTGATCCACTGAGCAGAAGTTTGGGGAAGCAGAACTGGGGGGCTTGGCAGAGCAGGTGCATGTCTGGGGTACTTTATTTGGAGCTGGACGAGGGAAGGGAGCAGCCTGGGGGGAGGGGGAAGGGGTGGAGCCTGTGCCCCCAGCCCTCCCCCTCCTTCCCTGGCATCTGGATGAACCACACAGGAGCCAGGGACATCTGGAGCCTGTGTAAACGGAGCATAAATTAGCTCTAACAGTCACATCTGGAGCCGCCACTCGGCAGCCTGCTTCCTGCTGACCCCTGGGTGGGCTTGGGGTGGGTGGGAGGGCACAGGTCGGCCGCCACTTGCCTGAAACCCCCACTGTCAGCGTCACTGTCCCGCCGTCTCTGGAAGCTTCTGCAGAAACGGGTTTGGGGTCACGGAGCAGGGGTCATTGAATCAAGGATTCTTTTCTTCTGCTGCAGGAATCTGAGTGAGCTCTCGTGGGAGGGGCAGGCTGGGGGAAGGTGAAGACCTGGAAGGCGGGGCCTGGTGACGGCATGGCGAGGAGGGACACAGGCGAGTGCCAACTTCCCAGCCCTCTCCACGCCTCCAACATTCAGGAGGTCCCAGAGCCAGCCAGGGTGGGGAGGGAAGGAAGGGCCTTGCCCACCTCCAGACCAGACCTTTAGGTAACTCCTTGCAGTTCATTTCAGCTTGACCTTGTGTTAGCCCCACGTTACAGATGAAGAGCTGAGGGGCGGAGACAGGTCTGGCCTGCACCTGTGGAGAGAGGACGTGCCCGTGTGGGGCACATGTGCGTGCAAAGAAGTGTGTAAAGGCACACAAGTGTGTATGAGCAGCAGTGTGTGTGATCGTGCATGTAGGGGTGTCAGGCAGGCTGGCCCCAACCCAAAGGCAAAGCGTAGGAACCAGGGCCTCCCCTGCCCCTGCTGACCCCACCAGCCAGGCCGCCCGCACGTGGAGCCACCCTGTGTTGAGCCCTCGCACAGGCATCCACCCCAACCCCCGTGCATCCAGTTTGCCAGAGCTCCCCTGAGCACCCACTCCATGCTGGGTCTTAATCCAGACCGGGGCCATGTGGGTCCCTGGCTCCTGCTGAGCCTCTGTTCCCAGTGCAGTGCTGGGCGCACCTGCGTGTTTGTTGAATGACTGCTGGTGAGAGGTGGGCAAGTTCCCAATAGGCAGAGGTGGGCATGGGAGTTGCTCATCTGGCTGAGGCCCAGGAACCTGAGGATTTGAAGGAGCAGGCTTTGGGGTGCCCCACCCGGGGGAGAACGAGCCTGTGCCCGGGGCATCAGATGGGTGTGGGGCCATCGTGGCCATGACGCGTACGCCCTTGCTGTGTGAGTCTGGCGCTCTCGTCCCCTGGCTGCTCCTCCGTGCTCTCCTCTCCACAGTGGAGCCAGAATTTGCCTTTTTTGCTTTTTAGAGGAAGTTTTTCTTCTCATGATGGAAACTTAAACACACACACAACACACACAACCAGAAAAAAGAAAAGCACCAACTGCCACAAGTCCATCATCCAAGTTCAGCAGTTGCTGCCCTTTGCCATTCTGGTGTGAAGCTATCTGAAGCAGCCGTCGAGCTGGCCGTTTGGCCTGGCAGCCTGTACCAGCCTGCCTGGGTCCGAGCTGCCTGTGAGTCCCAGCTCCGCTCCTGACTCCGGCTTCTTCCTGATGCACACCCTGGGAGACAGGACTGATGGCTCAAGCACTTGGGTCTCAGATTAAGTTCCTGGCTCTGGCCCAGCCCAGCCCCAGCTACCGTAGACATTTGGGAATAAACCAGTAGATGAGATTCTCTCTCTTTCTCTGTCTCTCTCCACTTCTTATATATATATATAAAAAATATGTTAAGGTCCTCAAACACAATGCACAGAATAAAGAGAAGAGGACCAGCTGAGACCAAGCCGGGCGCAGGGGTGATAATGACCCCACCGTAACCACCGGGTGATGGAGAGGCACTAAGCGCTAGAAGTGCTAGAGGCCACGGTGCCTGCAGCCGAAGCGGGAAGGAGCGGGTCCCAGCACTGAGGATGCCGGGCTGCGTTTTCCTGACCCGGAGTTAGCACGGAAGCGGGTGGAAGAGGTCAGCACTTTCCTCCCTCAGCACTCGGTGTGCGCTCCTGATTCTTGGTGTCGATACCGCGGCGGTGATGGCGCTGCTGGTGGGCCGTTCAGCCTCTCCCCATGACCAAAGCACAGAGAGGAGGAACCCTGGCAGGATTGCACTGGGGGGAGGGGGAGGGGACTTGGCTGATGGCAGGGGATGACCTTCAGGTTTAGGGGCCTGGATGAAGGCCAGGAAAGCATGGGTGGTGCTGAGGATGGTGGGAGAGGCAGCAAACAGGGCCAGGATGGCAGGGGGAGCACGCTGAGCACTGGCGACAGCAAGCGGGGCCTTGCATCATCTTGGGAGTGGGGGAAGCCATTGAAGGTTTTGCTTTGTTTTAGATTTGTTTGTTGAATTTATTTGCAAGGCAGAGTGACAGAGAAACAGGGAGAGAGAGAGAGATTGATTTTCCACCTGCAGGCAGGTTCATTCCTCAAATGATTATGACAACCAGCCCAGGAACTTGGCTTGGGGTGTGGCAGGGACCCAAGGCCTTGAGCACCCCCTGCTTCCCTGTGCATCAGCGGGGAGGTGGGTCAGAAGCAGAGCAGCCGGGACAGGACCTGGGACTTGGATACGGGATGCGGGCAGCCCGAGGGGCAGCTTAACCCACTGCACCACAGCACCAGCCCTGCTAGTCAAGCACAGCTGGGCAGACCCCAACCCCCCACACTTAGCAAGACATCGCCTCCCCTGGCTGCAGAGACGCGGCTGACGGGCCTGAGACGGAGGCGTTTTCCCGGGCGGACTCAGCATCAGCCCATGTGTGCTCAGGGGACAGAGGTGGAGGTCGAAGGCGGAGGTCGGAGCGATCGGAGCACGAGGCGAGGACGAGCGCGAGGCGAGGGCGAGCTTGGCTTCCCGAGGGAGGAGGAGGCCTAAACTAGATTCTCCCACGGAAGCTTCCAGAAGGCCGTGGGGTCTGCGCCTCGATTTTAGCCCCCACAGAACCTACTTTGAGGATGAGACAGAAATCATCTCTGTAGAAAGAGAGAGAATCCCCCACCTGCTGGCTCACTCCCCAGTGCCCACAGCAGCCAGGACTGGACCAAGCCAAAGGCAGGAGCCAGGAACTCCATCCGGGTCTCCCACGTGGGGGGCGGGGGCTCAGGTACTTGGACCATCTCCTGCTGCCTCCCAGGTGCCTGAGCAGGGCAAGGGCTCTTTCATGCGGAGCAGCCAGGACTCAGAGCAGGCACTCGGATACGGGATGCGGGGGCCCCAGTGGCAGCTCTGCAGCACCCACCCCTCACCTGTCACTTCTGCCTTGTCTGTTCATAACCTGTGCCTTTAAAGGAAGGGTTGCGTTGAGGTATAACTCACCGACCGTGAAAGTCCCCCGCCGGAAGTGTACAGTTCGGGGTGGGCGTTGGGTTTAATACTTACGACATTGCTTGAGATGCCCGCATCCCGCATGCGAGTGCTGGGTTCGAATCTCAGCTCGTGACTCCAGCTTCCTGCTAATGATCACCTGGGAAGCAGCCGCTGATGGCTCAATACTCGGGTCCTTGCTGCTCACGTGGGGAGACCAGGCAGGCTGGGGTTCCCAGCTCCTGCCCTCAGCCTGGCCCGGCCCCCGCTGTCCTGGGCATTTGGAAAGCGAGCCAGCAATCAGGAGCTCGCTCTCTCTCTCTCTCGCTCTCTCTGCCTTTTTTAAAAGATTACAACATAGCATTTAAAAAAGTGAAGTGTGTACTTCAGTGGGTTTTAGTATAATTACAATATGGTGCAGCCATTACCACTAATTCCAGAACATTCCATCACCCCCAAAAGAAACCCCGTACCCCTTAGAAGTCACTCACCATCCCCGCTGCCCAGCCCTAAGCACTGCTCGTCTGCTTCCTGTGTCTATGGGTTTGCGTATTCTATGAATGTCATTGAAATGAAGTCCCCGCTGTGTGCGGCTTCTTTCCCTTAGAACCGTGTTTCCAAGGTTCTTCTGTGCTGACCTGTGACATTTTCTGTCTTTATTTGCCTCGTATCCGCACATCCCCTCTGTAACATCAGCCACTCAAGGCTCCCTCCAGCACCCAAGACGGTGCCTAGCACAGAGTAGGGACTCGGCGGATATTGGCGAAATTGAATGAATGAATGAATGAATGATGGGGTTGAAGGGCCTTGACTTATTTTCAAGGGAGTCCCTATATCCCAGTACCCACTGCACCACTGAAGCCACGCCTGCTGCAAACCCACACAGACCTCACCACATTTTCTGGGGTCCCTTCCCTATATCTTTGCCTCCTGGGGGACCCCTGCCTCCCTCCTCCCCTTGCACCTCCCATAGCCCCAGGTCACTTTATGGTGCGGTTTGAATATGATTTGGCTCCCCTACTTCTCAGCATGTTACACTCTAAAGTCAGGGTTAGCAGTACCAGCGGGCGGAAGTGAGTCCAATCCTGGCATCGGAGGCGGGGCTCGGTCCCTGGGGCATGCCCTTGGGAGGCCGTTCTCACAGGAGGTCGCTGTAAGAGCCGGGTTGAGCCCAGCCTCTCTCTCCTCTCCTTCCTGGCTCACCACAGGATCCTTCCCTGGCTCACACACCGCCACCTTCACAGAGGCCAAACCAATGGTGCCACCTGGTCTTGAACTTGAACTTCCAAAACTGTGCACTAAACAAACCCTTTCTCCTTATAAAGTTGGCTGCCTTTGATTTTTTTTTTTTTTTTTTTTTTTTTTTTTTTTTTTTTTGGACAGGCAGAGTTAAACAGTGAGAGAGAGAGACAGAGAGAAAGGTCTTCCTTCCTTTGGTTCACCCCCACAAATGGCCGCCACGGCCAGTGCTGCGCCGATCCAAAACCAGGAGCCAGGTGCTTCCTCCTGGTCTCCCATGCAGGTGCAGGGTCCAAGGACCTGGGCCATCCTCTACGGCACTCCCGGGCCACAGCAGAGAGCTGGACTAGAAGAGGAGCAACTGGGACAGAATCCGGCACCCCGACCAGGACTAGAACCCGGGGTGCCGGTGCCGCAGGCAGAGGATTAGCCTAGTGCGCCGCGGTGCCAGCCATGCCTTTGATGTATCTTGGCAGTAACATAAAGCCGACTCTCACGCTCTGCCTCGGCCAGACCCCTCCATGCTGTCCCCGGGGGCTGCCATCCCTGTGAATCCACCTCCTTGGGTGCAGCGTCTGGGTTCTGGATTGACCTTGGCCTCCAGGGTGCAAATGGTGGATCTGCAGAGAGTTGACCCTGCTCACTCCAAAAACAGGACTCCTGGCACGGACGCTCTGGAGGCTCTCCGAGCCCTTCCCTCGCATGGTGCCTAGGGCCCCAGCAGTGTCAGCCTGCAAATAAGGATGGCGCCTCCACAGACCCCCCAGGAAGATATGAGGGACCCCCCTCCCTGTGCAGCCCCTGGGAGCTGTGGGGGGCAGGAAGCAGAGCACAGGCAGGCAGCCACAGCAAGCCGGTGTGTCCATGTCCCAGATTGGGAGACTGAGGCTCATCCGACAAATGGCTGCTTCTTAGGGGAGCCCAGAATCACCTCCACAGAGTTTTGACTCCAAACTCCCCTCCTGTTCTCCTCATCCTGCACCATTTGTGGACCCCACTGGGGTTAGATTCATCGAGGCACTGGTTTGCAAAAGCAGATCCCCAGCCCCCACCCTGGCTCGTCTCTGCCTCTGAGTCGGCTCCTGAGCCCTTGCCGATGCTCTCCGAAGCGTGAGCTGCAGGTCTACACCCTACCGTGCGCAAGGACGTGCGAGGTGGGGCTTGGACCCTGGATGTTTTGAAAACCAGAGTGACCCCGTGTCTGCTCCCTGAAGGTGGCCCCGCACATCAGGGACCCGGGCTTCTGTCTCTGCCGCCTCCAGCTGTGGGGCTGCTGCCAGCCGGCCCAGTGCTGCTGGTGAGGTCTTTATCGGGGTTGTCACCTGATGCATTCGTATCAAACAATAGTGCCTCATACATCATCCCCGCCAGCGACCACCTCCGCCAGGCCCCGCGCAGTCCATTACCCTGACGGGCGCAGGCCGTGTGCAAGGCAGATAACAGGTCTGCGCTGGCGAGGGGTGATTGGGTGGGGCCCTGTCACCCGGGCAGCCGGGCCCAAGGGTGTCTGAGGTTCCGACCTCACGGGGCAGGAGATAAGCCTGGCTCTGCATCCTCTGGGAAGTCACTCAGCCTCTCTGAACTTCGTTTTTCCCATTTGTAAGAACCGTGTTTGCTTCCCGTATGGCTGCTCAGGGGGCCTCTGGAGAAGAGGCTGGCAAGGTGCCAGGTGCCAGGAAGCATTCTGTGAATGGCAGCTGTGACTGTGGCTTTGTCACCCAGAACCTACTGGCTCCAGCCTGGTCCCTGGTGGGGACAGTCTCCAGCACCTGCCATTATCTCTGGACCCCCGTGGGCCATGGGGCAAGATCCCCACCCACTCCTGACTTCTGGCGGCCCCAAGGCGGACCGTGATGTGAGGCTTTGAGTTCAGGTCATTGCAAGTGGAGTCGATGGTCACACCGATTGGAGAGGGGAAAGTGAGGCAGGGAAGGTGACAGCCGACTCTGGGGTGTTCCAGAGCCCAGTGGGAGAGGAGGGTGTGCTCCCGTGGGTGTGCACCCCACGAGGCTGGGAGCTGGGTAGTGAGAGACAGACAGAGCTCTTCCATCCACTGGTTCACTCCCCAAATGCTCCCAAGAGCTAGGGCTGGGCCAGGCCAAAGCAAAGTGCTCAGAAGTCCATCCGGGTCTCACAGGTGCGTGGCCGGGGTCCAGACTCTTGAGCCATCGCCTGCTGTCTCCCAGGGTGCATCAGCAGGAGGCTGGAGTCAGGATTGGAGCCAGAACTCAACCCCAGGTGCTCAGCTGTGGGATGTGGTGTCCCAGGTGGCCCTAACCTCTGAATCGCACACCTGTCCCTGGAGATAGGGCTTTTTTTTTTTTTTAATTTTTAAGATTTATTTATTTGAAAAACAGAAAGGGAGGGGCGGAGGAGAGAGAGTAAGAGAGTGAGAGAGACAGAGAGAGGTCTTCCATCCGCTGGTTCACTCTCCAGATGGCCACAGTGGCCAGAGCTGGGCTGATCTGAAGCCAGGAACTAGGGGCTTCTTCCAGGTCTCCCATGTGGGTGCAGGGGCCCAAGGACTTGGGCCATCTTCCACGACTTACCCAGGCCATAGCAGAGAGCTGGATCAGAAGTGGAACAGCCGGGTCTCAAACTGGCTCCTATATGGGATGCCGGCGCTTCAGGCCAGGGTGTTAACCCACTGCACCACGGAGCCGGCCCCGGTGTTTGAGTTTATGTCTCAACAGGCCGGGTCCATTTGCCTTTGTCCTTGACCTGGGCATGCTTTACACGGAGGCCTTCCCATCCTTCCTGTGCCAGGGGTAACCAGCTGGCTGCCCAAGAGCTGGTAAAACAGATCTCACGTAGGGGCCAGCATCATGGCAGAGTGGGATAAGCTTCTGCCTGTGACACCAGCATCCCTTATGGACGCCGGTTTGAGTCCTGCTGCTCCACTTCCAATCCAGCTCTCTGCTGTGGCCTGGGAAGCAGTGGAAGATGGCCCAAGTGCTTGGGCCCCTGCACCCACGTGGGAGACCAGGAAGAAGCTCTTGGCTTCTGGCTTTGGCCTGGCCCAGCCCTGGCTGTTACAGTCTTCTGGAGAGTGAACCAGTAGATGGAAGATCTCTCTCTGTCTCTCCCTCTCTCTGTAAAATGTATCTTTCAAAAAAATAAAAATAAAAATAAATCTTAAAACAAACAAGCAAAGAAAAATCCAGTTCCTCCCATGTCAGGGCTTCGGGAAAGCTTCTGAGACTCTCTGGGTCTCAGTGTACCTTGCCTGTGAATGGGAGTGTGGGACTACGTGGACTTTTGTGGCAAGAACCCAGGGTGACGCCTGCAGGTGTGGGTTTGGAATAAGAGGATTGGTTCCCGGGACTCGCTGCTGGCTTGGCCAGGTTGTTCTGTTCCTATATGACAGAGGCCTTTTTTTTTTTTTTTTAAGATTTTACTTATTTATTTGAGAGGTAGAGTTACAGACAGTGAGAAGGAGAGACTGAGAGAAAGGTCTTCATTCCGTTGGTTCACTCCCCTAATGACTGCAACGGCTGGAGCTGCACCAATCTGAAGCCAGGAGCCAGGTGCTTCCTCTGGGTCTCCCACATGGGTGCAGGGGCCCAAGGACTTGGGCCATCTTCTGCTGCTTTCCCAGGTGCATTAGCAGGGAGCTGGATGGGAAGTGGAGCAGCTGGGACTTGAACCAGTGCCCATATGGGATGCCAGTGTTGCAGGCAACAATTTAACCACTGTGCCACACTGTCAGCCCCTGTTAATCCCATTTTTTTTTTCAAAGATTTATTTATTTGGAAGACAGAGTTACAGAGAGAGAGAGAGAGAGAGGTCTTTCATCTGCTGGTTCACCCCCCTAAATGGCCACAATGGCCAGAGCTGGACCAGGCGGAAGCCAGGAACCAAGAGCTTCATCCAGGTCTCCCACGTGGGTGCAGGGGTCCAAACACTTGAGACCATCTTCTGCTGCTTTCCCAGGTGCTTTAGCAGGGAGCTGGATTGGAAGTGGAGCAGCTGGGACTTGAACTGGCGCCCATATGGGATGCCAGCGCTGTGGGCTGGCCCCTTGTTAATCCCATTTTAAAGATGACAACCCGACGCCAGAGCCCCGAGGCAGGAGAGGGCATGTTGGTGCCACGTGGGGGTTGAGGAGGGGCGCTGCTGGCAGCTCTGGGGGACAGCGGCTTCCTTCCAGGGCCTGATCTGCCAGCAGGAAACACACGGCTGTAATCCAGGCCGCCCTCCTGGAGTCCCGCTGGGGCTGCACCTCCTCTCTCGGGGGCCCAGAAGTTAAAGATCAGGGGATACGCATTTGACACGGCAAGGTAGAGGCTGCGGGACCCCCGCGTCCCCCACCGGAGCACCTGAGTCCCAGCTCTGCTCCGATTCCAGCTTCCTGCTGATGTGTATCCTGGGCGGCAGCAGGTGGCGCCTTGTCAAGTGCTTGGGCCCCTGCCACCCACGTGGGGGCCTCAGATGGAGTTCCAGGATCCTGGCTTCAGCCTGGCCCAGCCCAGGCCACTGCAGGTATTTGGGGAGTGAACCAGCAGCTGGAATGTGTCTGTCTGTCTGTCTGTCTGTCTCTCTGTCTCTGCCTTTCAAATAAATAAAATTTAAAAATATTTTTAAAACAGTGAGACAGCAAGTCCCCCACTCCACCCCCTGAGCGCCAGAATAATCCGGAGGCGCGCGCCTGGAGCAGACACCAAGGAGGCTGGGTTTGGGGTTGCGTAGCAACCCCGAGTTAAGGGAGTGGGCTGGGCTCTCAGCGGCAGGTGATTGAAGACCCCAGTGATTGTCTCTGATGGGGGACTCATCCCCAGGGCTGGGCAGGAGGGGGATCCCGGACCCCAGGGGTGGCCCCGGGTCAGAGACGGATGGGGGAGGGGAGCCCCCTCGGGGCTGCCGCGCGGAGTGTTGTGGTTCCAGAGGACGGTCCCATACATCACGCAACACGCCTTTCTCGGGCCCGCCGCGCTGACAGCAGCCATTTGTCTGCATGTCGTTGGCAGTAAACTGGCGCTGGGCGGGTGGGGAGGGGGAGGGCTGGGGGGGCTCCTTGAGAATTTCCCAGAGTTCCCTGTCTTGCTCTATGGTTGAGGGCACTTACAGAGCTCCAGTGGCGGGCTCCTGGGGTCTTGGTGTACAAACAACAGGTCACTTGGGGCCAGTGTCGCAGCAAAGCTGGGTAAGGCACCACTTGGGACACCGGCATCCCATAGGGGCACCAGTTCTAGTCCCCATGCCCTGCTTCTGATCCAGCTCCCTGCTAATGTGCCTGGGAGAGCAATGGAAGATGCCCAAGTGCTTGGGCCCCTGTATTCATGTGGGAGACCCGAATGAAGCTCCTGGCTCCTGGCTTCAGCCTGGACCATCCCCAGCTGTGGCAGCCACGAATGAATAAATAAATAAGTCTTAAAAAAAAATAGGACACTCAATCGCACAACCTAAAACAAAAATGCTGCCACCAGCTGTGTGACCTTGGACGAGTGACATAACCTCTCTGTGCCTCAGTGTCCTCATCTGCAAAATGAGGGTGACAGTCACAGCTGCTTCCCAGGGCTGTGGGGGGACTGCACTCAGCACGTCTCTGTTAGCACTGGGTGCTGTGAGGTGTGTGCAGGGAGCAGTAAGAGGCAGGTGGGGGCTGGGGAGGGTCTGATGGGAGGGGTGGAAAGTGCATGTGCAAAGGCCCCGAGGCAGGGAGTGGGCAGGATCATCTAAAAGCTAACAGGAAGCCAGAGGGCCTGGGCCAGGAAGAGCCCAGCAGCATGCATGTGCCCCAGCCTCAGTCTCTTAGTCTGTTCAAAGGGCAGAACAGCAGGGCTGGATATTAAAGCTGGAAAGAGCCTCCGAGCCATTCCTCCTGCGGATAGGCGCTGTGGATGCGTGGTGACCTGCCAAGGATGCCATGGGAGCCGCCCATCCCGGAAGCCACAGGCGGGAGCCGGCGTGGGGCTAAATCCTGACTCCGCGGGTCGCACTTTCCTGCCGGAGAATGTGGTGCAACAGAGGCCGCCTGCAGGCACTTGGTTTTCTCGTCTGTGAAATGGGGCAATGGCATTTACCCAGGTATGGGGGGGCCAGACACAGTGGATAGGCAGGTGCGTGGAGGAGTGGGCTGAGTGGGGACCCGGGTCGGGGAGCGGAGGGGTGGGGGAACAGCCCCACCCGGCAGGCGTCCTCTCAGTCCTCCCGGGGGAAGGGGCTGGCAGTCTGGCACGAAGTGACCCGAAGAATGCATCGTGGGGTCTGCATGGGACCCGTGGTCGGCCCACTTGCAGCCTCTACCATTGGGCGGTGCACTTGGCACGTGCCCAGTGACTGAGGTCTTTTTGCGCCGGGCAGTCTCCCTGTGCCTGTCTCCCTCCTCTGTCTCTGCTTGCCTGCTTGGAGCTCAGCGCCCCCAGCAGGGGCTGACATCAGAGTGCTCAGGTTCAGGAAGGGGCTGTGCCCCACCCAGGCGCGAGCAGCCCCCCACCCCTGCCTGCTCAGGGGCCCAGGTCACAAAGCATGTAGGCAGCTGGCATGGGAGCCCACGTCATGGCCTTGACACCAATGCCGCCGCCACTCCCTCCAGTCTGCAGCATCAGGAAACCCTAGGAGCCAGGTGACACACTCCCCAGGGCCTGCACCTGCCGCAGGATGGCGGCTCCGATGATGGGGGATGTGCTGGTAAAACAGGCAGGAAAGCAAGGGCCCTAGGGGTAGGGGCTTGGAGCCTACACGATGGGGAAACTGAGGCCCTGGGGGAGGGAGGTCACACAGCAGGGGGCGGGAAGCCTCCTTTAATGACATCTACCTGACCAAAGCCTAGCGCAGGGACCCTCATGGCCTGCAGTTCGTCCCCATTCCCTGAGGATGGCGTTGGGGTCTCCGGACTGTGCCCCCAGCCTGGTTCTGCTGCCTCCTGTGTGTCCTTGGGCAGGTGCCTGGGCCTCTCTGGGCCTCGGTTTCATCATCTGGGAAGTGGGGCTGAACCTTGGCCAAGGTCGAATGGGAACCTGCATGAACGCCCCGCTCATCATGATGGCCTGAAAGCCCTGGGTGCTGAGGCTGGAAGGAGCCCAGCAGGGCGGGATGAGGGGCTGCGATGGGCTCAGGTTCCCTGGCAGCCAAAGCAAGGAGAGAAACGTGACCCTGCCGAGGCTCCCCGAGCCACGGGCCGAGGACCCACAACCACCTAAGGGTTTGGAAAATGGCCTTTCTGAGTGGTGAGGGGGCAGCTGTTCCTCTCAGGAGCCTTCCAACAGCAGCCGCGTGGGACGTCGGGCATTCAAGCTCTCTGCTTCCACTCCCCCAGCCCTGTCTCCACCAAACCCTGCGGCAGACAGCGGGCAGCTCCAGTAGCGGGGGGTTACAGGACTGAAAAGTGGAGAGAGGGGAGTTTCAATGCGATGACCCCTGGCCAACTTGCCCTGAAGATTCCAGGATGGGGGCGGGCTCTGGAGCGCAGAGGGTTAAGCTTGGGACTCCCCACCCCTTATTGGAGAGCCTGGGGTCAAATCCCACCTCTGATTCCCATCCAGCTCCCTGCTAATGCACCTGGGAAAGCAGCAGATGGCCCAAGCGCTTGGGTCTCTACTGACCATGGGGGAGACCGGGTTGGAGCTCCAGGCTCCTGGCTTCTGCCTGGGCCAGCCCTGGCTGTTGCAAGTATTTGGGAATGAACGAGCAGATGGAAGATTCTCTCTCTCTCTCTCTCTGCCTTTCAAATAAATTAGTTAATTAATAAAACTTTAAAAAATGAGCTTTGGGGGCTGGCATTGCGACTCAGTTGGTTAAGCTGCCACCTGCAGTGCCAGCATCCCATATGGGTGCCGGTTCAAGTCCCTGCTGCTCCACTTCCCATCCAGCTCCCTGCTAATGCACCTGAGAAAGCAGCAGAGGACAGCCCAAGTCCTTGGGTCTCTGCCACCCACTGGGAGACCCGGATGAAGCTTCGTCTTTGACCTGGCCCAGCCCTGGCTGTTGCCAGCATTTGGGGAGTGAACCAGCAGATGGAAGAGCGCTCTCTCTGTCTCTCCTTCTCTCCGTCACTCTTTCAAATGAATGAAACTAAACACGGAAGATCTGGGGCGCTATCCCTCCTGCCAAGAGCTTCCAGTAGTGTCTGGCACGCAGTAAGTGCTCAATAAGTGGTAACTGCCATGCTTACAGCAGGCGCTCAATAAATACACAGACAGCAAAGTCGTTTTATCTCCCAAACCGCCACTCCGGTGTTTCTCGGCAGCAGGTTTTCTCGGCAAACCAAATGGAAACCGTGTGTGTGTTTGAATCAATTCCACGGTTTGTGGGAGCCAAAATCCCCCAGTGACTGGAGTGGAGCCGAGCCCCCTGGGAATCGCAAGCCCTCCTGCTCAGCCACGGGAAGCTGCTGCCTGCACTCGGGGAGGAGAAATTGAATAATTGATGCAATTTGAATAACACTAGGATTTGTAATGATATTGAAATGTAAAGATAAAAAGGGGCGTGAGTGGGTGCTGGTAGCGGAAGGGGAAAGTTGTTAATAGGCACTTAGGGGCCCGGGAGGGGGGTGGGGCGCTCCCCCTGGAAACGTGAGACGGGAGCCGGGAAATCTCCACTCAGCCGGGGAGAGAAACCATATTCATAAATAAGATGCGGGAATTTCTCCCGACTCAGCAGGCGCACAGTGAGAGAGGGGATAATTATTTAAATGCCACATCACTCTGTTCATTAGAATCTGAGACAGCTGATTGCCCTGGGCGGGGCCGGGCAGGGGGCTGGAGAGGGGGGGAGGGAGCGAGAACGAGGGGCAGGGTCTCCCAGGGTCCCCCAGGGTCCCCGTTCATGTCCACGTCAAGGCAGGGGTGGGGCAGAGGGAAGTCAGGAGAGGAGGGGAGGGAAGGACATAGCAGGGGGTCAAATCCAAGCGTCTGACTCGGTCCTGGCTATGAGTGTGGTACCTTCCCTCCCTGAGTGTCTCAGCTTACCCCGATGAGAAGTGGGTCGGTGCAGGGATCATCTTCGTAGGCAGTGAATGTCAGCTCCTTGGGGCTTACTTGTACATTGAAAATGCCGGCAATGGGAAGTGTATTGAGTGCCCCAACCTCAGCCCTGCCTGGTCTGCATTTAAGGGCCCAAACACTTCCTTGTCCCGCAGCGGGACAAGCTCAGGTAGCACAAAGCCGACTGGGTGATTAAGAGTTGATGACTCCGTGTTGGCTGCACAGGCAGGCCCATGGAGTCCAGCTGTGGGTGGGGCCATCGGAAACGTCGCCCAGCCGTGTGACATGAGGATCCTGGGAGGTCGAGGAGGGGGTCCGTGGGGCTGGGGGAGGTGGGAGAGAGGTTTCCAGGGAGCCGCAGGTCCAGCTTTCTCCCTCCTCTGTCCCAGCCCCAGAAGCTCACGGAGACGGAGTCCCAGAGAGCTTAAGGGACTTGGCCACGTTGGCCCAGCAAGCTGGTGGCAGAGCTAGGCACCCCTGTACGCCCCCCCACCCCGTGAGGTCCCGACTCCCAGCCTAACCCGGCCGCCCTTCTTGGTGCCGGGGTCTCCAAGGCCCCCGGCCCCCCGGGAGCACCGTGGCGTCAGTGCATGACAGCCACAGGGCGAGTCGGTAGCAATTGGATTACGCCGAGGATTCTGTGCGGGCTGGCGCCCCTCTTGGGGCCGCTGGCCAGGCTGCTGGGCAGACACGAGCCAGCAGGGGTCCTGGAGCCCAGAGCACCAGCTGGGACTTCCCCACGGGTGAGTGACACCTGCTTCAGACCACGATGCTCCTATGGTGCTAAGACCACCCCAGCCATGTCCATGCCCTGGGGTCCAGCGACTTTTACTCGGTGCTAAGCATTTTCTATCATTCAATTATGGTGGAACAAGGTGGGAAACTGAGGCCATTGTTCACGCAACCTCAAAGCTGCGAGAGCAGAGGTTCTCCAAGTGACTCGGAAGCACCTGCGCCCCAGTGCCCAGCCCCGGGCCCCTTGCTTCCTCCTCTCCCTGGCCCTGGGGGTATCTCGGGTGCCTTGTTTGCAGGTGGGACCCTGCAAAGCCCCCCCAGAGTGTAGGTCAAGGAGCTGGGATGCTCAGGTCGCAGGGTCACGCATCCCTCCCTCTGCCTCTCTGCATCCTCGGGCCCTCACACTTTCCAACCCACTTCGCTGGCTCCCTCCACCTCCCCAACCCCCCAGGACTCCATGGCCTCCTGGGTGCCAGAGGTAGCTACCCAGGCACCACTTCCCCCTACCTCCAATAAGGGCTCCAGGTAGCCACTCGCCCTGAGAAGCCTGGAGAAGCAGCCACAGGCCCCTGGGAGCCCCCTGCTTGCTGAGACCACCCTGGTAGTCACACTGAGGTTGGAGGTCGGCCTCGAACAGCGGCTGTAGCAGTGGGCAAGCAGGGACCCCATGAAGACAGCCGGGAAGCCTGGGGCCGGAGTAGGGGAGGATGTGGGCTGGAGCCTGCCTGCATCATTGTGTGACCTCTCCCATGCCTTGCCCCCTCGTGCCTTGTCTGCACAAAAGGGGAGCCACCAATCCTTCCCGCCTCAGAGTACTATTGGGGTTAGCCTGGCACGCGGCAACAGCAGGTGCTGCATAAATGCTGGACGGTATTCATAAGGCTGGTGTTTTCTGAGGTGAGCTGTGTGTTCTGCCTGCTCCAGGGTCACAAGGGTGCTTCCTGGGCCCCGCTTGGAGCAGTGGTGGGAGGAGCTCTGACTTTGGGACGGGCAGCTGAGCCTCAGTTTGCCTGTAAATGGGAACAGGTGCATTTGCCTTTCTCGGCTTCCGGGAGGACTGCATGGACGCCAGGGCATGGTATACAACAGGTACTCAGGAAGCGAGCCCCAGCTTCTGCCACCAGCCCCGCACCACCCCCTGGATCCCCCCACAGAGGGGACAAGAGGGTGTCCTGCCATCCTGGGAGTCTCGTCAGCAGGGCCCGTTCCAAATCGATCTTTTTCCCCCATTTTCACGGCCGGCGTCAGCATCTCTTGGGGAGGGCAAAGAAAGTGCCAACGTCAGCACACCGTGTGCCCCAGCCAGACACCACTGCTCTTTATTAATTAACCGCCAGATGTTAGTTTTGCATCTTTTATCAGAGGGAGCTTTGTCACCAGGACCTTGTATGTCAGGTCATTAGGCAGAGGCAAGAAAACATCCCTTGGGGGACCCTGGAATTGGCAGGGAGCTGGGGAGGGGGGTGAGAAGCCAGGTGCCCCCAGCCCAGAGTCCCCCTTGCTCCAGCCATGCCCCTGTGCCTCCCTGGGACGTCCACAGCCTCCATTTGGTCCTTGGAAGAGCGCCCGTGGAGCTACAAGTCTCGCCCTAGTTGGCCAGGACAGGACCTAATTTAGATGGTGCGGTTTCCCTGGGGAGGTGACATTTAAGTGGAGTTGTGAAAAAGGAGCTGAGGCACCAGGCAGAGGGCATTGCAAGAGCAAAAGCCCTGGACAGCAATGAACTTGACCTGCTCAAGGCCACGAGGCCGGGAGGCTGGCGGGGCCCAGCCTCAGGGGCCTAAGGGTGGTGGAGGTGGGCGTGGGGTGAGCTCCTCCTCTGGGGGCCCCACGGAGCTGCAGCAGCCTTCTGAGCAGGGCAGTGGTGAGATGAGGAAGTCTACAAAGAGCCTGGTCCCTGCGGGGGAGGAAGGCTGGTTCACCTGCCAGGGAAGGGGAACCCCGCCCCGCGGCCTGGCCATGCTGCTGCTCACGGTGGGTCAGGCAGTGCGTGACCAGGAAATGTGCAGGCGGCAGGAATGGCAGGTCTTGGTCCCCTCGTCCCACAGGGGCTGGGCCGAGGATAACTGAGGGGGGTCAGAGGGCTCATAACTCCTTGCTCCGGGTGCCCCCAAGACATCACCTTACGCTGCCAACATTCTCTGCAGTCGTGCGTGTGCCCACTGGACAGGGGAAGATATGGGAGCCCAGCTGCAGGGTCCAGAACACAAAGCTGGGAACAGCAGATCCTGCACTTGACCCAGCTCTGCTGAAAACAGCTGCCTGTGCCCAGCACGGCGGCAGGTGACCGTCCTTACCTGTCGTTCCCCCGGTTAGACTCTGGTCCGGCCTAGCGTGGCAGAGGGTCAGTGGGCCTTAGCTGAGGCTGCCCTGCCCTGCTGGTCCCAGCCCCTTGACTTGTCCTGATGCCAGACAGGTCGTCCCTCTGCAAACAGATTCGGCGCCAGTCCTCAGGGTTATTATTTTCTGCCTGATCCACGCACCATCTGATAAACAGGTGATTACTTCTGCCCCCAGCTCAGCTTCTGATTTGCATATAATAAATATCACCCCCAGGAAGTGTGTGTGTGTGTTGGGGGGGATTCTAAGGGCTCATGTCTTATTTATGAGAAGTAAACAAGAGCGCAGCCTCCCATAATCAACGCATATTTAATCCTACTTGCCCTCCTGACTCTAAGCAGACCTAGTCTGTGAATGGCTGCATGTGTGCGTGCATGCATGTGTGTGTGTGCATGTGCATATGTATACACAAGCATGCATATGTGTGCATGCACACGAGCACACAGGTGCCCATGAACATGTATTGCATGCATGCATGGCATTGCACATGTACATGTGTACACGACATGCATGTGTATGTGACTGTGTAATGTGAGCATGCATGTGCACATATGTGCGTGTGTGTATATGAGCGCGGGCACACGGTTTGCATGTGTACGTGTACATGAGTATGTGTGTGCATGAGCACACGTGTGCATGCATGTGCATATGCATATATGAGCATGTGCACGAGTTTACGTGGCATGCATGTGTGAGCATGTACATGAGCGTGCGTGTGCATAGCTGTGCGTGTATGCACAAGCATGCATTGTGTATGTGTTTGGTGTGTGCGCATGTGTACATGAGCATGCGTGTGCCTGGGCATGGGTGTGCGTGTGTGCGTGTATGTGTGTACATGAACATAATTATGCATGCGTGTGCATGTGTGTGTGCCTGTGCTGATACCTTCATGCCTGTGATACATCTTTGGGGCCGATGGCTGAGCACAGTCTGCCTAAGAGGGCTCGCTGTCCTCGAGGAGTAGTTTGGGAACTCAGGCTTGCGGTACAGACAGGGGGTCGGCGTGTGCTCCCCCCAACAACTTTGCGAAGGCAAACAGTTTTCAATATTGCCAAAACATGTCTGGAGCATCAAGCGTACTCACAGGCAGCAGGATAAATTGTGCAGCGTTAGTCACAGTTCTGTTCGCAGTGACATTTAACATCACACATTTTTCTGCAAGATGGAAAAGCAAAGCTGAGAAAGGAAAAAAAAGCCAAGCACCACTTGCAGAATCAAGGTCACATGTTTGCACAGGCTAGAGCCAACACTTGAACTTGGAACTCCCAGCTCCAAAGTCCAGCTTAGTCCCAACCCATCCTGCTGCCTTCCTGAGACAATGCGAAAGGAATCTGGGAGAAGCCAGCAGTTGACTCACCCACCACCCCCTGCACCCATTCCCTTGACAGAGAAACTGAAACGAGAAAAGTGAAAGGACTTACCACAGTCCTATGCAAAGCATGGCAGAGCTGGACTTAAGCCTAGGTCCTAACTGTGTGCCTGGGGATGTGGGCGAGTTTCAACCCCAGTTCTTCCGTGATGGTCTCCATCTCGCAGCTTGGGAGTGTACCACGTGGGCTCCTTGGAAGTGGTCTCTGATGACTGGGCTGAAGTTTGGGATGGCTGGAATGACTGGAAATCTACCTGTGGTCCCACTCTGGCTATCCCATGGTTCTCCAAGCTGTATGGGCTGGGGCTCTTTCACTCACATATCTCAGGCTCAGGCTCAGCAGGTGGCTCAGGTGGAGCTGGCTGCACACGGCGCTCCTCGCCAGGCAGCCTCTCACTGATCCGCCTTGAGCTTCCTCCCAACGCGACGGTCTCCAGATAGTTACACTCCTTCCGTGACAGCTGACCTCCACCAGGGTGACCTGCTTTCTGTTATGGCATGCTTGTGTGTTGCTATGAGTATGGTACTGTTAGCCAAACACAAATGGCAGATGATGCACAAGTTAGAGGAAAAAATAACTCAGTGTTCCACCAGGCAGAAATTCATAATTAGCGAACCTCAGTCAAGGAATCTTTCTACAACCAACATAAAGGGATGGAAAGGTGGGTGGATGGATGGATGGATGGATGATGGATGGGTGGACAGATGGACAGATGGATGGGTAGATGGATGGATGGATGGATGGTGGATGGGTGGATGGGTGGATGGATGGGTGGGTGGATGGGTGGGTGGATGGGTGAGTGGGTGGGTGGATGTATGGGTGGGTGGATGGGTGGGTGGATGGGTGGGTGGGTGGATGGATGAGTGGATGGATGAGTGGATGGATGGGTGGATGAATGGATTGATGGGTAGATGGATGGGTGTGTGGATGGGTGGGTGGGTGGATGGATGGATGGGTGGATGGGTGGGTTGGTGGATGGATGGATGGATGGATGGGTGGATGGATGGGTGGGTGGGTGGATGGATGGATGGATGGATGGGTGGGTGGGTGGATGAATGGATTGATGGGTAGATGGATGGGTGGGTGGGTGGATGGATGGATGGGTGGATGGATGGGTGGGTGGGTGGATGGGTGGGTGGGGGGATGGATGGATGGATGGATGGATGGGTGGGTGGATGGATGGATGGATGGGTGGATGAATGGATGGATGGGTGGGTGGATGGATGGATGGATGGATGGATTGATGGATGGATGGATGGGTGGGTGGATGGGTGGGTGGGTGGATGGTGGGTGGATGGGTGGGTGGGTGGATGAATGGATGGATGGATGGGTGGATGGATGGATTGATGGGTAGATGGATGGGTGGGTGGATGAATGGATTGATGGGTAGATGGATGGGTGGGTGGATGGATGGGTGGGTGGGTGGGTGGATGGATGGATGGATGGATGGGTGGGTGGATGGGTGGGTGGATGGATGGGTGGGTGGGTGGATGGGTGGGTGGGGGGATGGGTGGATGGATGGATGGGTGGGTGGGTGGATGGGTGGATGAATGGATGGATGGGTGGGGGGATGGATGGATGGGTGGGTGGATGGATGGATGGGTGGGGGGATGGATGGATGGGTGGGTGGATGGGTGGATGAATGGATTGATGGGTGGATGGATGGGTGGGTGGGTGGATGGGTGGGTGGATGAATGGATGGATGGATGGGTGGATGGATGGATTGATGGGTAGATGGATGGGTGGGTGGATGAATGGATTGATGGGTAGATGGATGGGTGGGTGGATGGATGGATGGGTGGGTGGGTGGATGGATGGGTGGATGGGTGGACGGGTGGGTGGGTGGATGGATGGATGGATGGGTGGGGGGATGGATGGATGGGTGGGTGGATGGGTGGATGAATGGATTGATGGGTGGATGGATGGGTGGGTGGGTGGATGGATGGGTGGATGGGTGGACGGGTGGGTGGGTGGGTGGATGGGTCGGTGGATGAATGGATGGATGGGTGGATGGATGGATGGGTGGATGGATTGATGGGTGGATGGATGGTGGATGGGTGGATGGATGGATGGGTGGATGGGTGGGTGGGTGGATGGATGGGTGGATGGATGGATGGGTGGGTGGGTGGGTGGATGGATGGATGGATGGGTGGCTGGGTGGGGGGATGGGTGGGTGGGGGGGGATGGGGGGATGGATGGATGGGTGGGTAGATGGATGGGTGGGTGGGTGGGTGGGTGGATGATGGGGAGGAAGGAAGGACAGAAAGTTGGATGGTGAGTGGATGGTGGTGGATGACAGATGCAGAGCACCACAGGCACAAGAAAGCAATGCTGCCTGCTGAGGATTCTGAGTGGGGAAAGGGTGGCTTTGGGTTCTGTGGCGGTAGGGGATGTGGCGGTAAGAGGCCTGGCCCCCTAGACTTGCACTCTACAGCAGCCGTGACTGAAGCTGGCAGGCTGCAGAGACCAGTGCCCCATGGGGTGGTGGAATATTCCAGAAGTATGAGTGGCCCACTTCCTTTGGGGGAGCCCTCTGAGAGGAGACAGTGAGGACCTGGGGCCCAGCGTCTCCCAGAGTCGGGCAGGTTACGGTCCACTCTTGTAACCTGGCACCACCGTTGTCACCTGCCTGAGAACCCCTGGAATACAAATCTTCAGCCTGCCCTGACCTTCAGAGTGTCCTTGGCCTGTGATAGGGAGTGCAAACTAGTTTTAGTTTAAGATTTACTTTATTTATTTGAAAGGCACAGTGAGAGAGAGGGAGAGGGAGAGGGAGAGGGAGAGAGAGAGCGAGAGAGAGAGAAAGAGAGAATCTACCTTCCACTATTTCTCTCCCCAAATGGCCACAACATCCAGGGCTGAGCCAGGCTGAAGCCAGGCGCTTCCTCTGGGTCTCCCACGTGGGTGCAGGGGCCCAAGCACTCGGGCCGTCTTCTGCTGCATTCAGACGCATCAGCAGGGAGCTGGATGGGAAGCGGAGCAGCCGGGACTTGAGCCGGCGCCCATACGGGATGCCAGCTTAACCTGCCAAGTAATGGCCAGCCGTGGAGTCCACACGATTTCCACCACCAGACTACCACAGTTGCCACTGCTCCTGCCACTCCTGTCACCACTCCTGGGCCCGTTCCTACCACCACCACTGCTGTTCCCTCCACTGTCAGCATCGCAACGGCCGTTGCTGTTACTACCCTCGTTATCACCGTGGCTGCCACTAAGGTTACAGTTGCTGTGACGACCGCCAGCTGCGGCTGTGACCACCAACACTCCTGTCCCTGTTACTCTCCCTACCACCGCTGTTACTCCCATTCCTACCACTCCCACTGTGATGCTGCACTTGGTAACACCGCTACCACCTGTGACTATGATGGCCACAGCTGTTGCCACTGTCGGGACCACTATTGCCACGAGTGCCACGAGTGCCACTTCTGCCACCACCATTCCTGCGCCCCCTGGCCCTGCACCGTGTCCATCACTTCTGTTCCTGTAGAACTCTTACGGTTGCCCCACCCCCACTACTAATGCTGCTCTCCTTCCTCTCCCCTTTTCTTCCTGCAGTCATTTTATTAATAATTTATTATTTCAAAAGTGACACATATTCATTGTACAAAATTAAGAAATCAGAGGTAATTTCAAAGACGAAACAAAACTTACCCCTGAGGGCACAGTTTTGTGGCACAGCAGGTGAAGCCGCCACCCGCATCCCACATGGGTCCTGGCTGCTCCGCTTCCCATCCAGCTCCCTGCTAATGCCCCTGGGAAAGCAGCAGAGGATGGCCCAAGTCCTTGGGCCCCTGACATCCACGTGGGAGGCCCAGATGAGACTCCTGGCTCCTGGCTTCAGCCTGGCCCAGCCCTGGCCATTGCAGCCATTTGGGGGGTGAACCAGCAGATGGAAGATCTCTCTGTCTCTCTTTCCATCTCTCTGTGTCACTCTGCCTTCTAGATAAATACATCTTAAAAAAAAAAAAAAAAAACCCTCACCCTCAAATGCCACCATCGGATGCGTTGGTCCCCGACTCCATCAGAGCCTGCAGGAGCCTCCCTAGCTGGCCACCACCCACCTCCCCACCCACCTCCTCTCTGACCAGGGTCTCCCCGTGGGCAGCAGCTCTAGTGCCGCCCCACCGCCGCCCGCCTGCCCTGTCCTCGCTGACGGGCCTTTGCATGTGCCGTGTGCCGCGACCTCTCTCCTGGAATCAGTCCGGCTGGGTTCCTGACACAGACATCAGGTCCTCTAGGGAGACTGCTCAGTGGGCCAGGCTCCTCAGGCTGGGTCAGGGGTCCCCGGGGGCCCCAGTCCCTGAGCACCCCCTGCTGAGGCATCCCTCCCCCTGTGTAGCAAGGGTGGTCCTGTCTCTCTGTCTTCTCTGCACAGCAGGTCAGGGCTGTAATTGGCCTGCTGTGGAGTAGTAGGCACCTCTGTGTGTGTTTGTTGAATGAATAAGTGAGCGTTTCAGTCTGAGAGGATTTCTTGGAAGAGGTGGCATTCAAGCGTTGCTCCGAAAGGTGTTTTGGGAGAAGATCAGCACATGATCTGTGCTGTCACCTGTGCCCAGGGCCACATCTCAGGGCCAGGCAGCTGCCGCCCTGTCCACAGCTCAGAGCCGACAGCGTCTGGCATGAGGTGCAGCTGATTTTTCACAACCGTCCACCGGTGGACAAGGGGAACAGTTCGCGTCCATGAATCCCTGTGGGCAGAGTGGTGAGAGGTCTTTGACACCGAGGCGCCTTCAGTGCTGAATGCGAAACAAGAACAATCGCAGAAGACAGATCAGCTCCGTGAGCGGCGATGCTGAGGCTCAGAGCCGGGGGGCCGGCAGAGAGAGGCAGAGGAGGCCCAGTGACAGGCTCCAGTGGGCAGGGTGGACTGGGGTCCTTTCCAAAGCAGAGATGGGGGGAGAAGCCAGTCCGTGGGAGGGGAGGGGAGGGGAGGGGAGGAGGGTGCAGTGCAGGGCCGCAGAGCGGGTGGTTATAACCGCAGCCAACCCTGCATCCAAACGGGCCAAGGAAAAGCGGACAAAGGTGCCTATGGCAAAAAGCCTGGACCCAGCCTGCACCACCATCCGCAAAGTGGACTACAGCCTCAGAGTGGAGTACTATGCAGCTAAGAAGAATGAGGTCTGTCCACGTGGACCAACAGAGGAAGACACACGAGATGTTGCTGAGTGGGAAAAGCGAACGCCAGGACTAGCTAGCACAGCAGTGGAGTGCTACCATCTGTGGGAAAGCAAGCAGAAGTGGCCTTGATGTGCATTGAAAGTGCATGGGGAGGCCGGCGCTGCGGCTCACTAGGCTAATCCTCCGCCTTGCGGCGCCGGCATACCGGGTTCTAGTCCCGGTCGGGGCGCCGGATTCTGTCCCGGTTGCCCCTCTTCCAGGCCAACTCTCTGCTGTGGCCAGGGAGTGCAGTGGAGGATGGCCCAGGTGCTTGGGCCCTGCACCCCATGGGAGACCGGGATAAGTACCTGGCTCCTGCCATCAGATCAGCGCGGTGCGCCGGCCGCAGTGCGCCGGCTGCGGCGGCCACTGGAGGGTGAACCAGCGGCAAAGGAAGACCTTCCTCTCTGTCTCTCTCTCTCACTGTTCACTCTGCCTGTCAAAAAAAATTTTTTTTAAAAAGTGCATGGGAGTGGGTGGTTAGCCTGCAGTTGAGGTACCGTTCAGGGCAACCGTGCCCCACACCCGACGGCCTACGTCGGAGTCCCAGCTCCAGCCCTTGACTCCAGCCCCCTGCTAAAGCAGACCTGGGAGCAGCTGTGGCTGCTTGAATGATGGGTCCCTGCCTCCCACACGGGAGACCCGGATGGAGTCCCTGATCCCTGGGCTCAGCCCCTGACCTGGCCTGGAGCTGTCGTAGGTATTTGTGGAATTGCCCAGTGCTGAAGGATGGGATCTCTCTCTCTCCCCCTCATTCTCCCTGCTTGCCCTGTCAAATACATACATCTCTCTCTTTTTTTAAATGTTTAATGTTTCAAGGAAACAGTTTTTAGGAAAGTAATTCGGTTAGGAATAAAATCTTAGGTAGGAACTAATATGTATAAAAAAGGAAAGGAGCTTCTTATTAGTATTCAAAGTGTAACTTTAAATGTTTATTCATTTATTTAAAATTTATTTATTTGAAAGGCATGGCTGGTGCCGCGGCTCACTAGGCTAATCCTCTGCCTGCGGCGCTGGCACCCCGGGTTCTAGTCCCGGTTGGGGCACCAGTTCTGTCCCGGTTGCTCCTCTTCCAGTCCAACTCTCTGCTGTGGCCCAGGAGTGCAGTGGAGGATGGCCCAGGTGCTTGGGTCCCTGCACCCCATGGGAGACCAGGAGGAAGCACCTGGCTCCTGGCCTCGGATCGGCGCAGCGCGCCGGCCATAGCGGCCATCTGGGGGGTGAACCAATGGAAGGAAGACCTTTCTCTCTCTCTCTCTCACTGTCTAACTCTGCCTGTTAAAAAAAAAAAAAAAAAGGCAGAGTTACTGGAGGGGGGCGGAGAGAGAGAGAAAAAAAAAAGTCTTCCATCTGCTGGTTCACTCCCCAGATGGCCACAGTAGCTGGGGCTGGGCCAGGCTGAAGCCAGGAGCTTGGAACTGCATTCAGGTCTCCCATGTGGGCAGAGGGACCCAAGCACTTGGGCCATCCTCTACTGCTTTCTAAGACCCATTAGCAGGGAGCTGGAGCGGAAGTGGGGCAGCTGGGACTTGAACTGGCGCCTGCATGGGAAGCTGACTTTGCAGGCAGCGGCTTAACCCATGGCACTACAATGCTGGTCTCCATTTACTTATTTTTTTAAGCATCTATTGGAAAGGCAGAGAGACAGAGAAAAACGCAAAGATGGGAAGGAAATCTCTCATCCACTGGTTCACTCTGCACATGCCTGCCATGGCCAGGGCTGGGCTGGGACAAAGCCACTGGCCAGGAACTCCAAGCAGGTCCCCAGAGTGGGTGACAGGAGTCCAAGTACTTGTGTCGCCGCCTGCTGTCTCCCAGGGCCTGTATTGGCAGGAAGCTGGAGGGAGAACAGAGCCAGGACTTGAACCCAGGCACTCTGGTACAGGACGCAGGTGTCCCGAGTGCATCTTCACTGCTACCCCAGTGTGGCGTTCACTCCAGGGGGCATTTGCAGCTCCTGTCTGTCCTGCATCCTGTGCCCTTCTCTCATGTTTGTACAGGAATCGAGACGGCCAGCGCAGGCCTGAGAAAGCTGGCTGCAAGGCAGGGCCGGGGCGCTCAGCAGCCGCAGGGGTTTTCTTGGGGCATCAGGACTAGGTTTGGGGCAGGCGCTGGAAACCTCAGTGGAACAGTGGCTTAAACAAGGACCAAAACTGTTTCTCACCTAGAAGTCTGGGGGCATCAGCTCAGGACTGGTAGAATATTCTGCAGGGCCAGACACCCAGACTCGTTCTTACTGCTTTACTGTACATGATCCTTTCCAAGGGTTGTCTTGGGGTCTAGGGAGGCTGCCCCAGCTCCACCCATCGTGTATACATCCCAGCCAACAAGAAGAAAAATGATTATAAGGGCAGGATATCTCCACTTAAGGACATAATATCTTATTGGCCAGGACATAGTCACATGACCGCTTCTAACCAGGAGAGCAAGTATTCCCAGCTATCAGGAATGCAGGTCTAATTGGGAATTCTGTTATAGAGGAAGAAAAAGATGTTGACTCCTGGCTCCTTCCTTTGGTGACAGCACCCAATCTTCCTGTGAGGGGACTGTCCCTCCCCCACTTGCCTTCCCCTCCCTGGCACTGAGGTAGGCATGGGCCTCTGGTCACAGAGAGAGGTCAGGGGCCAGACTGTGACCCTCTGGGGCCAGCCAGCCTTGTGACTTCCATGCAAACCATGCAGAGAGAAGAGCCTTGGGCTTTGGTGAACTCTCTAGGTTAGCCTAGAGCTCTCAGAGGCCACCCTCAGAGCCCAAGAATAAAGGTAGACCTGGGCCCTGGGGACATCAGGGGGCGGCCCCTGGATCACACCATGCCTGAAGCCTGAGCCACTCTCTGGAGTTTTTGCTCCAGGAACCATTATGTTCCAGCCAGCTGGGTTTTCTGTTGCTTGCAACCAAAGGACTAAATGATACATTTGTTCATAAAGCTAGTGAGGAAGAGCAAGGCAGGTGCTTTGACAGATGCCAACAATGGGAACTGGGAGTTGGGCGGACGGCCACTGCCTCGCATCGGAGCTGCGTCCAGTTCATTTCTGTATTTGGCTTTGGTTGCCCAGTAGCAAGGAAATCCTGATTGACGGGGAAGTGCGTGCAGATGGCCACTTGTTTGCAGCTCAGTGGAGGGCTCAGGGGTCCACGCTGAGTCTGAGTTCAAGGTCTCAGCAGTGGTGGGGCTGGGGCAGCCACCTGGCCTCTCTGAGTCTGTGTCCCAGTGCCCACCTCACGGAGGGTTGGAATGAGGAGAGGAGGCAATGCGATGTACAGGAAGCATTTTGGTCATGTCTGACACTGGTTTGGTGAATTCTCTTTTTTAAAAAATTTGTCCCTTTTCCAAAAAAAAAGTTTGAGAACAAGAGGGAGAAAGGTTCCCCCACCTGCTTGTTCATTCCCCCAAATGCCTGCAGCAAGCAGGCGCTGGGGCAGGTCAAAGCCAGGAGCCGAGAACCCAGTCCATGTGGGTGGCAGGGACCCAAGCACTTGAGACGTCACCTTCCAGGGTGCGCGTTAGCAGGGAGCTGGAATCGGGAGCAGAGCCGGCACTCAAGTCCAGGCTCTCTGCTATGGGATACAGCTGTGCCCAGTGGCAGCTCAACAGCCGTGCCCAAGGCCCGCCCCATAGGCACTTGGCATTCTGCCTCGTTCTAGTTCATTGTAGCACCTGCCTGGACAGCGTCACTGGAGTGAAGGTTCACCTCTAGGCTGCTTTCGCCGATTCGCAACCTGAGATGGCAGAGCACACTTTTCCAAGCCTTATTTGCAACCGCCCCGCTGAGGTGTTGTGGGTGGTGACCTCACAGGCGTGCCGCAGGGGCCAGGAACTTGTGTGGAAGTGAACTGGGGTCCCACGTGTGAACGCGTTCCAATCGTGGTGTTTTCCCGGCATGGACCCAGGCAGGGGCTGACCGTGCTGGGAAAGGCTTCCCGCTCAGGCTGGACCCCGGCAGGCCACGATCGTAACAGGGACATCAGCTCCAGATGGAAGTGTTCACTCATTCACTCACTCATTCATTCGTCAAATGTTTACTGAGTTCTTACGAGGATCCAGGCACCAGGCTGACCCACCTAGCTCTCAGGGCAAGTCATTTATTTCTTAGGCAATTTCTTTTAGTATTTTTTAAAAGATTTATTTATTTGAAAGAGTTATACAGAGAAAGAGAAGGAGAGACAGACAGAGAGAGAGAGAGAGAGAGAGAGAGAGAGGTCTTCCATGCACTGGTTCAATCCCCAATTGGCCGCAACAGCTGGAGCTGTGCTGATCTGAAGCCAGGAGCCTGGAGCCTCGAGCCTCTTCTGGGTCTCCCACATGGGTACAGGGGCCCAAGCACTTGGGCCATCTTCTACTGCTTTCCCAGGTCACAGCAGAGAGCTGGATCGGAAGAGGAGCAGCCGGGACTCGAATCAGCGCCCATATGGGATGCTGGCACTGCAGGCGGCAGCTTTACCTGCTATGCCATAGAGCCGGCCCCTGGCGATTTCTTTCAAAAAAATATTTATTTTATTTATTTAAAAGAGAGAGAAACAGAGAAGTCTTCCATCCACTGGTTCACTCCCCAGATGGCTGCAGCAGCGAGGGCTGGACCAGACCTTCTGGGTCTCTCACTTAGGTGCAGGGGTCCAAGCACTTGGCCAGCCTCCGTGCTTTCCCAGGTGCGTCAGCAAGAAACTGGATTGGAAGCTGAGCACCTGGGCCTCCGATCAGGACTGATAGGGGGGTGTGGCCCCAAGCCCTCCCCAGCTGCTCTGTGTTTGAGGAGGATCAGGCGTGGATGCTTCCTGTTCGAAGAGCTGGCTCCTATGAGTGGGCTTCAGGCCCACTCACCTTGCTCCGTCTCTTCCCAGAGCCAGAGGCCAAGACCATGCCCCCAGCTTCCCAGGCAGAGCGTCAGATCCCGACCACAGCTCAGAAGTGGCCGGGTAAGTGTGTGCATCTTCGTTCTGCCTCTTGTTCCTAATAACGCAAAACCCCCGGCTGGGCACGTTCTCAAAAGGTCTGTCCTCACTCCCAGTTCTGGGCCAAGGGGCAGGGTGTGCATAGCACCTGGCAGAGCCTGCAGGAGGCCCAGGGCACGGTGTGGAGAGAGATAGGGAGCTGTTTTGTGTGTGTGTGTGTGTGTGTGTGTCTGTCTGTCTGTCCCTGGCCCCCTCCCCGTTCCGTGCGAGCCACCAGGATGACCCTGGCCAGTGCGATCACCCCCCAAAGGCCCCACCTCCAACACCTGCTCATATCTCAGATGGAAATTAAACTCCAGGGGACAGCGAGAACCACATCCAACCCACAGCTGTGATCTTCCGCTTCCGCAGCCCTGGGCGTGTCCTGGGGGCTCCCACCCCCAGCAGACAGCCCTCCCCTTCACCCCCACATTCTCCTCTCCTTCACACACACAGCTCAGCTCCTGGGTGAGCAAAGGAGCCAACGGGTGGGACCAGCAGATCGGTGCCGTGGTCTTCGCCAGGGGAGGCAGACTTAGCGCACGCGCCTCTGCATGGTGCCCCGTGGGAGGTCGGAGCTTCCCTAAAACAACTTCTGTCTACTGAGCCCTTTCTGTGGCCCGGTACCGGCCATCGCAGGCATTCCGTGAGTGCCCCTATGGACTGCACCTGTGTAGTCCTCCTAGCCCTTCAGTGAGGCCATGTTCCTTCTTTCCCGTGTTCAGGTGAGACCCCCAAGGCTCAGAGAGACCACATGTGTGACCCAAGGAGCTGGCCTGTCTGGTGGCAGCTCTTGCCCTGCCCACACTTCATCCCCACCGTCTATAGCTCCCCGAGTCCTCAAGCCCCCCAGAGTGACTTTATGCCCAGTTCGCAGGTGCAAAGCCAGAGGCCCAGAGAAGCAAAGTCACCTGCCCGAAGACTCTCATGGGCTAAGCTCGGCCCAGCTCCTCCAATCCTGGGGCCTCCCTGAGCGAGGCCCCAAAGGAGATAGAATGGGGTGACTCAGGGGACAGGGCAGTGGTGGCACACCACAGAGCCCCGCATCATCTTCGGAAGCCTAGAGAATCCCCCCACCCCCAGGGGCTTCAGGTAGAGCAAACACACCTTCCTGCCTCGCCCTCCACACGTGAGTAGCAGGTGAATGGGGAGTGATGGGTTCTGGGAAACTAAAAAGCATGAGTATAATTGGCATTAGATCGTGAGCAGCTCCTGCCAAAGCCCCCAGGAACAAGGGCTGCCAGCCCTGGGGTCAGTCCTGGTGAGGAGGGCTCCCCCAGGAATGAAGGAGCCCGTCTGGCCCCCCAGCTTTCTGGGAAAATGGTCCCCTTCCCCCCAGTCCTCCTCCTCCTCCTCCTCACCTCGGCCCTGCCTCTCACCCCCTCTTTGCTCTCACTCTCCTCTCCCCAGCCCCCCAAGAACCCCGCTGGTGCGCGGCGCGGAGAGGCAATTTATAAAGCAGATGTTTACAGCAACGTTTTACACGTGCTTGGTGCCTCGCCAAACGTTACAGTAATTGGAGGCTGCCTTTAGTTACCGATCAGCGCAAAGTTAGGACGAGACAGGCCTGGAAAATGCCTTTAGTCCAGGTTCTCCTCTGTGCCTCTGAGAAGGCGAGGGTTCTCGGCCCTCCCGTGCCCAGTGGAAGCTGAGCAGAGGCCCAGACACTAGCTCAGATGGACAAGGAGGACGTGCATGGGGCTGGTGGCCCGCGGGCCTCTAGGAAGTGGTGACCCCTGATGATAGAGGGCTGCTGTGTGCCAGGCGCAGCGCTGGGCTCACAGGATTCAGGAGTTTCTGTTCTGCCATGCCCAGGGCACACCCCCTGATTATTCAGCCCAACACAGGGCAGGCATGGGAGCCAGGTGCCAGGTGCAGAAGTGAGAGCTTGTGATTTCCAAGGCTAGCTCATTAAAGACACGGCACACCTGTGCCACGGCCTCAGGCCATTTGTTCTGGGAGGAGCCAGGCGCCGCCATATCTCATGCCACGATGAGGACTGGCTCCTCCAGCCTCTCCCCGGGTCTTGTCTATGAACTGGTGACAGTCACCACTCCCAGGCTCCGGGCCCACAGAAAACTGCAAGAGCCTGGATGCTCACTGTGCTGAGTCACTAAGTTTCCAAGTGATTGATCACTAACGGGATAGAAGCAAACATCAGGAAGACTGATGAATACGAAACACAAATACGGCAGGAAAAAACTGGCAATTAACTGTAATGTGTATGATAGACACAGATATTTGGACAACTGATAGATATTTCATATAATAGAAGGGGACTTCAAAATGTTCATGGAAATGCATTTGAAAAATAAGTTCATTTGGGGGGTAAAGTGTTGAATTCCACCCCTAGTTTTCCACAGTACGTATTTTCCATGAACATTCTGCAGCCCCTCCTATAACCACAATAAATGTGAATGAGTTAAATTCACCAACTGAAAAATCTCATTCTTCACAATAACTCCACAAGACAGGCGTTGTTATACCCACTCTACAGATGAAGAACGTGAAGTTCAGAATGGGAGAAAAGCTTGCTCAGGGTCTCCCAACTTGAGTGACAGGGTGAGGGTTCAAACCCAGGTCCTTCTAAGTAAACAGCTCCAAGATTCTAGAGCTGGTCTGCATAGCAGAGAAAACAGACTCAAAGGGTGACTTTCCCAGAGTCGCATGACAAGTCGTTGCAAAGCTGGAGCCAGAACCAAGAATCCGAGTCCGTGGCTGGTGCAGGGGGTCCTGGGGGGCTTCTGTCTTCATGGCAGTTGACAGCAGCTGGGCTGTTTACCATGGTCAGAGAGGCCTGTGGGGTCAGGTCTCCTCGGGGGAGGACATGCAGGGGTGTGGGGTGTGGGTGGCTCGAGGGCTCGAGCTGATCTCCCAAAATTACATCCAGGCTGGGTGTAATTTATATCTGGTGATCAATGTCTGTGTTTTCGGGCCTGATTGCCCTATTTACATGTGGAAGTTGCTGATCTATTATTAACATCTCCTGGATGCCAGGGCGACAGGTATGTCACACCCAGGGACACTCGCCCTGCAGCCCTGGCCACTCAAGACCCCCACCCCACCCCCTGGGGTGACCCTGGCCTGCAACGGCTCTTTCAGAGCAGCTGGTAGTGAGGCTGACCGGGGTGGGGCTTCACGGCCACAAAGTCCTAGGCTCCCAGGATCTCTGGAACTCCATCCGGGTCCCCCACGTGGGTGGCAGGGACCCAAGCACTTGGGCCACCTTCTGCTGCTTTCCCAGGTGCATTGGCAGGGAGCTGGATCAGAAGCAGCACAGTCAGGGCTTAACCAGTGCTCATACGGATGCCAGTGTCACAGGTGGCAGCTTAACCCACTGTGTCACTATACCAGCCCCTAAACTTATATTTTAATTCTATTTTTTTCCCCAAGAACTGTGTGAAGTCCCCTAATGGGCACTGGCACAGCAGTTGCATCCACTCATGCATATTGCACACTCACAGGCACTCCACACAAACATGCACACTCACGAGATGCATGCACAAACATGCGTGTGTCCGTCTGCATGTGTGCACATGGGCACACAGAACATGCACACACACCGTCATGGCTGCCTCCCATGCCGGGAGAAGCACAGCGGTCTGCTGAGGTCTCCTGACCCGAGAGTGGGGAAGGGTTGGGTTCATGAACTGCGAGCACAGATAGCTTGGGTTTGAGTCCCGACTCTGTCACTTACAAGCTGTGTGAACTGCAGTGGGTCGCTTCACCTCTCTGTGCTCCGTTTCCCCAGAAGTAAGAGGAGAATGGTGACATTTTACCCATTTCATAGGAAGTGGTGAGGACTTGGGGCGTGCCCCAGGCGCTAGATACCTAAGTCAGTATTGCTACTGGTATTGATGCCTGACACATAGTAGGTTGTATTGTTTTGTTGAAGGGATGACTAGACACATGTACTCCTAACACAACATACATGTGCACTCAAGCATGTGCCTACACATGTGCACACACACATGCACCCCCCTGCTCCCCCCCCCACTCCTATCTGCCCACACTGCAGTACTGTGGAAAGAGCACTGGATTTGGAGTCCCCAGACTGGGAATCAGACCTCACTGATGGCAGGACCCTGTCTTAGCAGCTTTTAAAAAATATTTGTTTAAAAGGCAGAGTTACAGAGAGGAAGAACCAGAGATCTGCTTCACTCTCCAGACAGCTACAATGGCTGGGGCTGCACCAGGCCAAAACCAGGAGCCAGGAACTCCACCCGGGTCTCCCACGTGGGTGCAGGGGCCCAAGCACTTGGGCCGTGAGCTGCTGCTTTCCTGGGCGCATTAGCAAGGAGCTGGATTGGAAGTGGAGCACCCGGGATTCAAACCGGCGCCCATATGGGATGCCTGTGTTGTAGTCGGCAGCCCAACCCACTGGGTCACAATGCTGGCCCCCTCCGTTTCATAATCCACACGATGGGCGTGATGATAGAAGCTACCTACCTTGCACTGAGAGGCATGGGCTGGAAGTGCAGGGGACAGGGAGCCAGGAGCTGTATTCTGTGGGTGCTCTGCACAGGTGTCGCCCCCTCACACACACACACAGAGACAGACGTGCAAGGACACACAGTGCAGCCACCTGGGAGGAGCCGACACTCGCGGGGCGGGGCGGGGTGGGGTGCTGTGGGGCAGATCTGGTGGAGGTGGGGACTGAATGAGGTGGCCAACTGTGTGCAGTTCACGCTTCGCACGTGGTAGCTCTGTTGGGCGTGGCTTCATCCGTGAAGTTCAAGGCCCCTGCCATCTCCACGGCCCTATGGTTCTGGGATTTTTTTTCTTTTTCTTTTTTTTTTTCGCATCCACCCCAGGCCTCTGGGTCCATCAGTCGTCCAGACGGAAGGGCCTCTGCACAGGGATAGGATGTTTCCGTACCGCGTGTGCTGTGCAGGCCGCTGAGCCGCGGGTGCTGCCTGTGGCCTCCCTGCTCAGAGCAAAGGCAGGGACCCCCAGGTGCGACCTCTGGCCGCTGGCAGGCGGACTGGGCACTGGGCTGCGGCCTGGCCACGTGCTTAGCCCTCCCCGCCCGTGTCGCCTCGGAGGCGCGAAGCCGGGGCCGAGCACAGGGTCCCGGGCGCGCAGCCCAGTAACAGCGGCGGCAGCGGGGCTGTCTTGGGCCTGGGCCCGACCCCGGCTGCGGCCCCGCAGGGCTCCCCCTTCCCGCAAGGAGGCGGCTCTGCCCCTGCGCTGCGGCAGGTGGGTGCCTGGGCCGAGGTTGGGGAGGACTGCGGCCGGCGAGCTCGGTCCCCGTGTCTCCGTTGTGTCGGGACAGCCCCGAAGTGACCGGGCTGCATCGTTCACGGGTGCGATAACTGGGCATTCTCCGGGGCCTGCGCCTGGACGCCGGGCGTCGCCAGTGGCTGAGCCTGGCCTCACACCAGACCCTGGGGCGTGAGGACTTGGCCAGGTGCTGCTCTGCTGCCCGCAAGCCAGTCAGTCCAGCCTGCCCCGCCCCTGTGACGTCATAGGAGCCTTGGCCAATGGCAAGGAGGCTTTTCTCAAGTCCCGTCCATGGGGGCGGTGCCCAGCGCCTTTGCGGCAGGTGGGGGCGTGGCTTCCCCCTGGAGCTGAGAGTTTGCTTGTCTGTGCCGGTTCTCATATGCTGTGGGTTACCTGGAGGATCAGATTAAATAACAGCTGTAAAGCGCTTAGTGAGGGTCTGCCACCTGCCAGGGCTTCCACAAGTCCATGGAAAATGAAATTAAAACATGAGGTTCTGTGTGTCTCGGTGCAAACGTTTTTTTGAAGTCTAAGTACGTACAATCTTTATGTCTGGGTAAAAAAACAATAACATGATTTGAGATCCAGGCACATGCGGGATCTTGAAAACATTCGTGGAAGATGTGTATTATGAACACACAATGTAAGTTCAGATTTCAGAACTATTTTGTAACCAAATAAGCCTATCTCTTTTTAAAAAAGATTTTTTAATTTATTTGAAAGGCAGAGTTGAAGAGAGAAGATATCTCCCATTTGCTGGTTCACTCCCCAGATGGCCACATAGCCAGTGCAGGGCTGGGTGGAAGCCAGGAGCTTCTGCAGCTCTCCCACATGGGTGCAGGGACCCAAGCACTTGGGTCATTTACTGCTGCTTTCCCAGGTGCGTTAGCAGGAAGCAGGATCAGAACCAGGGCTCTGATACGGGATGCCAGCATTGCAGATGGGAGCTTAACCCACTGCTGCACAGCGCCAGCCGCTCCCACAGGCTGCTGGAAGTACCCGCACGTACCAAGCGCTGCATAAACCTGGTATTTCATTCCTCTCTCCCAACAGAGCGCTCAGGCGGGCAGGAACCAAAGGCCCAGAGAGGCAGTGAACTTCAAGGGCACACCGCAAGTGAGCTCCACGTGGTGCCTGCTTCCTCCCCCAATGTTTCCCTGTCTCGAGGTTGAGTCCCCTGTCCCCCTCTTCCTCCCCACCCCCCTGCTCCTAGCTGCCCCAGGTCAGTGCAGGAGAGAGGGCGCCACACATGTGCGCTCAACCAGGAAAGCTGACGGAGCTCCTGCCGTGGGCCGTGTGCTGCCCAGGTGCTCTGCCCTTGTCATTTCCTTTTATTCTCTAGACGACCCCCAGAACTAGGAACCATTGCTGTTCTCCTCATTATAGAGGTGCGGAAGCAGGGTTCAGGCTCACAGACCCTGGGTGATTTGAATCACCCAGCCAAGAAGGAACATTTCTGTACGGTTTTCTGGGCTCCAACAATGCCAGGTTTGGGGGGAGTTTGGCCAATTCGCCTCTCTGGACGCTGCTGGCACCCTCCAGGATCCCAGTTTTGCATTTTACCTCCTTGGCTGGGGTAAAGGCCTCATTTCACAGATGGAAAGACTGAGATCCGGCCTCGGAGGTAGAACCTGAGTGCTTGCCTGCCGATTCTGCAGGGCCTGCACCATTCGTTGGTCAGTGTTGCACACCAAGGCTGTTGCAGTCAGAGAGGCCTCTGCCACCTGCCACAGGGAGGGGTCTGGACCCTCCTCGCCTGCCACCCCACCCACCCTCCATCGCTATGGCAACCATGCAGGTGAGCCTCGTCACCACTAATCCTCTAATTACCAGCCACCTCTTCAATCGGCTGTAATTACTTTGGGGACACAGTTAACCTCTCATTAGGAACGCACGGCCGCTTTCTCCAAAAAGCACAGCAGTGACATGCCTAGTAATTTACCGCCCGGCTCACGGGGCCGCTTTGTGTTTAACTCGGGCGCCATCTCATCCCTGTCATTACCCCAGCCCGGTTGTCATGACGATTAATCATTCAATCCCTCATCAGCAACTTTTGCCAAATGTCACCCTGCTCTTGATCAAAATCCATCCTGCGGCCCGACACTGGGGGACCAATGACTTGGAAATAGGCTCTCCCCTCCCCAGCACTCGTCCCCAAGGTTCCTGTTCCGGTCCCTGCAGGAAAGGGGCAGGTGTCGTGGGGCGGGCACCTGCGCTGAAGCCCGGTGACCACTGGCCTCCTGGAAGGGGACGCTGAGGCCAGTGATCTGGCCGTGAGAAGGGAGGGGGGCGATTCCTGCTGACCTGCATCTCCCCGGAAGCCGGGCCCTCCTACCCAGGCCGTGAGAGTGCTGAGCGCCGCCCCAGAGCAAGGCTTGTAGAATACCGCGGTTTGGCGGATGCTGTCAGAATTGCCGGCCCATTAAATTCAGGACAAGCAGCTCTAAGAGATCAGCTTGGGCAGTTCACAAGGCTGAGCAGCTGATGGCTAGGAACACCTGTACCCCCAAACAACGTGGCAGCAACGTGTGCCCGACAGCAACCTCAGGCATCGGCTGGGACACGCTGGTCCCCAAAACCATCGAGACTGAGCTTCTTGACCTTCGAGCTCCACCCTGGACTTCGGTGGCTTGGGGAACCCCTGAAAATGCAGGCATGATTTGACTGGATGGGGGGGTGCACGCCACAGAAAATGTTAAGGACATCACTGTGTTTCTTACACCTTCAAGCCCATTTTACAGATGGGGATACTGAGAATCGGAGAAGAGATGTGACTTCCCTAAAGTTCTGCAGAGGTCAGGGTGGGAAGCGGAGGTCCACGTGGGGGTGAACTGGTTCTCACGTGCCCCTGGGGCCAAACAGGGCTGAGCGGAATGTGGACTGTGCAGCCCCAGGGGGCCACTGGTGACCACGTTGATGTGCATGCCCCCCCCCCACCTCTGTGGGTTCAGCTAGGCAAAGGGGAGGGCTTTTTTCCTCCTTCTCGATGGCTTCCGGGACTCCCAGTCTTCAGCCTTCTGGGGATGCCCAGCCCCCTACCCTGCTGAAGGAATCTTTCCCCGGCCCCTCCCAGGGACTGTTCCCGCTGGCTGGGCCGCCAGCATGTGTGAGACATAATTGCAGCACGTTGTAAATGGCATTAACAGACTGTCACAGCAGCCACATGGTATTAGCAAACGGCTCTGTCTTCATCACGCGTTCCCCGCAGCCCTGGGCTGGAGCGCTTCCCAAGGGGTCTTCTTCCAGGGCCGGGTTGCAGAAGTCCCCTGGCGGGGGGCAGAGGGGCGGCAGTGACTCCACTCACGGAGTCCTGGAGATTCTCCAAGGCTCTCTGAGGCCTCAGCCAAGAGCTGAGTGGAAAGTGAAGCAATTTGATTGGTCAACCTGGCTCAGCCTTGAACGTTCTGTCTGGAAGATCCAACCTCAATCAGACAGGTGCTGATGGTGCCATTAAAGTCTCCTCACCACCCCTGGAAGATGATCTTTGTCACCCTGCTCTACAGGGAAGGGACTTTTCCTGGTGGCACTTACAGGATTCCAGCCAGGGCCTGACACCTGCAGAACCTGGACTTTTCCATATACAAAACCAGTATCATGCAGATAATAGAATGAAACTCTGATGAGTTTTCTGCCAACAGATAGGACAGATACTGTTGCCTTGAAGGTGATTCCCTGAAGCTACCAGCCCCTGAGCAATGCTGGGGAGCAACAAAGTGACAATATGCTAACAGCCCAGGGTAGCATTGTGTGTTTCCATACAGTTTCTGCTGGGATCTTTTTTGTAACAAGTCCCCCAAGGAGGAAGGAAACACTTAGTCCTGTTGGAGAGAGTTGAGAAGGAAGGCTCAGAGAGGGACAGGGACTGGCCTAAGGCTCCACAGCAAGTCAGTGGATGCGCTGGGCCAAGTCCCCCCGGGCAGACTAAGCTGTGGACATTGGCTCACCCAGGTGCTCCCTGCCCTGTGATTTATGCCTTATCCCTGCAGGCGGTGGGGATGGGCTGCCTCCCGATAGTAAGCAAATCCCCCGCTGAGCAGGTCATATTTTATCCGGGCCACCACCTGCCAGCTCATTTGCTTACAGATACAGGTGCTTCATCAGAGGGGAATTAGCAATGACTTAGCCCAGAGACCCTGGCAGACGGAGAGCAAGCCAGGGACCTGACTGTGTGTTCTCAGTCTCCCCCTTGGCCCCCTTGCACTGCCCTGGAACCAAAGGGTAGAGGTCAAGGATGGAAGCCTGCCTTGGGGGAGGCTCCCACTTTCAGCCCCACCCCGACTCAACCAGTTCTTCAAGGCTTGGTGCCAGTTTCTCATTCGCTGCTGTTTTCCAAACTTCCACTTACCCTGCCAAGCATAATAGTACAGTAACTCTAACACCCCCAGAGTGTTTCTTGGTGCCTTGCCTCCTTTAACCCAGACCAACACTTAGTAGGTGTTTTAAGATCCCCGCGTTACATAGGAGGAAACTGAACTTCAGAAAGGTGAAGTGACTTGTCCAAGGTCACACAGTGAGTTAGGAATGGAACCCAGGCTCCTGTGACACAGGCCTTCCCTCCCAGGTCACGTGGTCCCTCCAGGCTGTCGTCCTGTCACCAGCATTTGCTTCTTCAAATGTTTATTATCTACTTTTTAAAAAAATTTTTCATTTTATTTCAAAAGCAGAGAGACAGAAGCAGACACACGCCCATACACAGATTCAACCACTGGTTCACTCCCCAAATGCCCACAGCAGCTGGGGCTGGGCCAGGCCAAAGCCAAGAGCCAGGTGCTCCTCTGGGTCTCCAGTGTGAGAAGTAGGGGCGCAGGTATTTGATCCATCACCTTCTGCCTCCCACGCTGGGGTGCTTGGGTTTAGTCCCAGCTCCCCCTTTGAATCCTGGCTTCCTGATAATGGACACCCTGGGAGGCAGCAGGTGAGGGCTCAAGTACTTGGGTCCCTGCTGCCCATGTGGGAGACCTGGATTGAGTTCTGGGCTCCTGCTTTGGCCTGGCCCAGCCCTGGCTCTTCCAGGCAATTGGAAAGTGAACCAGAGGATGGAATGTCTCTCTCTGTCTCCCTCCCTCACTCCCTCCCTCTGCCTTTCAAATACATTTTAAAATAAATGCTAGAGACCTTCAGGGACCTGGGGCAGAGGGAGGCAACATCACAGAGCTTGCCACGCCTTTTCATCCTGCCCCAGGTTCCGGAGCGCCCCCAGTTCAGAGAGGGTGGAACCCGGGCCCCCTAGAGTCCCAGGCCGCAAAGAAAGAGGGGATGAGAGGAGTGGGTCCCCGCTCCAGGTGTGCACGTGTGAGTGTGCACGCGTGCATTTAAAGACAAAGAGTGTCTTGTACAGATAGCTACCTGTTTTGCTTCCAAAAGAATGATTGAAGTCATTGACATTAAAAAAAAAAAAAAAGCCCTGCCTAGTTAAAATTATACCATTAAAATTAGAAAGCACAAGAGCAAAGTGCAAAGGAGGCTAGAAGCAGAGGTGTCCTGGCTCTGACGTCGGAGGGCGTGCGCTGGGCAAAGCTGATGCTGTTGGCTGGGGGGGCACAGAGGCTGTGCACTGAAGAAAGTCTCCGATCTCTGACCACCATCTCTGCTTCTCAGCTTTTGTTTTTTTTTTTTTTTTTTTTTTGACAGGCAGAGTGGACAGAAAGGTCTTCCTTTGCCGTTGGTTTACCCTCCAATGGCCGCCGCGGCCAGCACGCTGCGGCTGGCGCACCGCGCTGATCCAATGGCAGGAGCCAGGTACTTCTCCTGGTCTCCCATGGGGTGCAGGGCCCAAGCACTTGGGCCATCCACCACTGCACTCCCAGGCCACAGCAGAGAGCTGGCCTGGAAGAGGGGCAACCGGGACAGAATCCGGCGCCCCGACCGGGACTAGAACCCGGTGTGCCGGCGCCACAAGGCGGAAGATTAGCCTAGTGAGCCACGGCACCGGCCTGCTTTTCAGCTTTGTGCAAGGTGAACATACTCCCTTAGAGATTGGTTCAAAGGCACCTGTTTTTGTAGAATATGTATGTGTGTGTGTGTGTGTGTGTGTGTTTTCTTGGCAGCCATGCGAGGAAGCAAATTATATCAAAACCTAGGCTAGGAGGCAATGATAGAAACTGAAGGCTAAATCTGACCCTGAGCTTCCCAGTAGCCACGGGGAAAAGGCACCGTGAGAATGTTGCCCAGCGCTCGTGGGCCACCAGGAACAGGTTGAAGGGATGCACAGCGGCTGGTTCTGCAGCAGGAGGCTTCATCAGGCTCTGAGACACGGGAAGAAGGCATGCGCTGGGCCAGGCAGACGCCGCACAGCAGAGAGGGACCCTGGGCGATGTCCTGGTCCATTGCTCGGGGCGGTTTTGCATCTCCTGTGTGATTCTTTCTCATATTACTCTAAGGCACGGCTCAGGGCTAGGTCCATTTGTGGCACTGGGGAGGCATTCTCCCGAGGAAAGCCTAATTCCACATGACCTGATCCAGTGCCCAAGCCCGGATCACCCGGGGGATGGTGGGCGGGTATCACCTGGTGTCAGCAGCAACAGGGGCCTGGGAGCACCAGGGAGCTCTGAGAGGAGTGGGACACGGAGCAATGAATATTCCCCAGCCTCCAGGACTGGGTCCGAGAAATCAGGCCTTTAACCCCTTCCTTTCCCCCTGGACAGGGCCTCAGCCAAATCTAACAGGACCAACTTGGAAATCAGATGAGTGAGGACTCAAGGCCTGGCTCTGTGACTGTGGACAAGTGTCTGAGTCTCTCGGACTCTCAGTTTACTCGTCTGTAATATGGGCGTAGTTACTACTTACCCCATGGGCTGGCTGATGGGCCAGAGCATGAAAAGGCGCTTAATAGATGCCAACTTCCTGCCTCCCTCCCCCTCTTCCCTTCCCTGTGGAAGAATCTGGGGCCTTGGTGGCTCCCTGAGGGAGACCGGAGCCTGATGTTTCTAGAGCAGGAGCCCTCTGGGGTCCACGAAGCCTTGAAATAGCACGGAACACGGTGTGCACTGCTGCGTTTTTCAAAAGCCCCAAGAGCTCCATTCCTCAAAAGCCAGGGGCGCTGCTCTGCGGGCTGGGTCTGGCCTCCTGTCCTGCGCCGCCCCGGACTGCAGGCTCGCGGTGCTCGGGTCACCGGCAGCCTCGCAGCCCGCAGGCCCCAGCACAGGCTCCGTCTGTGCCACAGGGAGGCAGGCCTGGTCCTTCGGGGGTTCCGCTTTGGGTGGGAGCTGGTGCCAGGAAGGTAAGGCCCTGAAGCTGGGCTGCCCCTGTGACCTCCTTTCAGCACTGCTGAGCCCTGGATCAAGAGCTCTTATCAGCCTCATTTCAGAGATGCACAAACTGAGGTTTGTTTGTTTTTGCCATGCCCCTAGGGCGGCTACTCCTAGGCCATGTGCCCCAGAGGGTGCTCTGATTCCAAGAGTGCCTTGGAGGGCTCCCTGCATAGCTGCTCAAAACACCTTTTTTTTAATTTTATTTTTAAGATCCATATTTATTTTCATTTCTATTTGAAAGGTGGAGAGAGACAGAAACGGGTATCTCCCATCCGCTGGTTCACTCCCCAGATGGCCACAACAGCTGGGACGGAGCCAGGCTGAAGCCAGGAGCCAGGAGCTCCACCTGGGTCTCCCACGTGAGTGGCAGGGACTCGAGTGCTGCAGCCGTCCCCTGCTGCCTCCCCGGAGGTGCATCTGCAGGCAGCTGGATCGGAAGCGGAGGTGCCAGGACTCGAACCAGGCGTGTGGATGTGCAACGTGGGCATCCTAAGTGCTGTCTTGAGTGCCAAGCCAAAGGCCTAGCCCCAAAAATGCTTGTTAAAGACGAGCATGTTGGCGTGAGCAAGCAGCTCATTCAGCTCCTAACATGACAATTGGCGTGGCTCCCGGAAGACAGCTGGGACCAGGGAGGATGAGGGGCAGGGGCCGGGATCTTGCTCACTCTGCTCAGGGGTTGTTGAGTGCTCTTCCTACCCCCACGTGCCCCCTGGCTCCCATCCACTCCAACCAGGCATGGGAGCGAAGGCAAGGCCCCATCCGTGGGGACCTCAGGCCTGGGTTACACCCCCAGCCAGGGTGACCTACAAACAGGGAAGGGTAGACAGGTGCTTCTGTTCCCCAGATCAGCTGCCCCCAGCTACTCCCAGGAGTGCCGTCCCTGGCAGGGCCCTGGCCACATGCAAGAGCCGACTGCCCGGCTCCTCTGTCACTCAGGCCGAGAGTCTCCTTTCTCCTGCCCTGCCCAGCCTTCCACCCCCACACTGCCTCTGGCCTGATTAACTCCCCGGATCCGATACGCCATGATGACTAATCAGGCTCCGGCCGGCTAATTGGCACTCAGAGACCTGACCAATGGCTGTGCCTGTGGGATTCCGGGGCTGGGCTGGGTCAGCTTCCTGGACCCAGGCAAGACCAGGCAGGTGGAGCCCTGGGTGCGGGGAGGGCAGCACAGGAACCTGGACCTCACCACCATCCTCTGCCACTTCCTGGCTGTGTGCCTTAGAGAAGGTCGTCTCCCTCTCTGAGCCTGGCATCCAGGCACCTGCTCCGTCTGAGCCACGTCTGGTTCCCAGCTTCAGCCCCTCTGCATTCCAGTCCCTCTGCTCCGTCCAAACTGCCCTTGGCCATGACCCAGTCTCAGCTCCCTGGGGGAAAAACCATGTGTGTGCTTTATATGTGCACTGTGCACCTGAGTTTATTAGACATTGTCTTGGTAAGGAGGAGTGACAACCAACTGAACAATAACAGTAAGGGGAGCGCATTGTGGCAAGAGAGGGTTCAGCCACTGTTTGCACCGCTGCCGACATCCCATGTGGGCACTGGTTCGAGTCTCAGCTGCTCCACTTCCGATCCAGCTCTCTGCTGTGGCCTGGGAAAACAGTAGGAGATGGCCCAAGTGCTTGGGCCTCTGCACCCATGTGGGTGACCTGGAAGAAGCTCCTGGCTCCTGGTTTTCTCCTGGCCCAGCACTGGCTGTGGCCATCTGGGGAGTGAACCAGCCATGGAAAACTTCTGTCTCTCGCTCTCTCTCTGTAACTCTTTCAAATAAGTAAATACAAAGGCCTTGTAGGTGTGGCTGGAGCAGTGAGATGAAGCTAAAGGAACTGGCAGAGGCAGGGCCCTGTGGCTTGTGGGCCTGAGTATGATTGCAGCCTTTTTAAAATTTTTTTATTTAAGATTTATTTACTTAAAGTCAGAGTTACAGAGAGAGACAAGGAGAGGCAGAGAGAAAGAGCACTTCCTTCCCTGGTTCTCTCCCCAAATGGCCGCAATAGCCAGGAGCTTCATCCGGGTCTCCACGTGAGTGGCAGGGGTCCAAGCACCTGGGTTATCCTTTGCTGCTCTCCCAGGGACATGAGCAGGGAGCTGGATCAGAAGCAGAGCAGAGAGAGGCTGGAACTCAAACTGGCACCCGTTCGGGATGCTGGGATCACGGGTGGCAGCTTTGCCGGTTGCACCACAGTGCCGCCTCCCTGGATTCAATTTCTGAGAGGACTGGAAACACACTTGAAATGTCCAGCCCGGGGCCGGCCTCAGGCCTAGCTGTGAAGACACTGATGAAGATGGTGGCTTGCCACAGCTGGCTGCCTGGTCCTGGTCCCAGCAGGGTCCCCGCTGCCCTCGCGGGAGTCCTGGGCTGACTTCCTGGCTCCTGGCTTTGGCCCCAGCCCAGTCTTGACTGTTGGGGAAGGGCATTTGGGGAATAAGCATGAATGGCAGTGTTTCTCTCCCTCTCTCTCTCTCTCCCTCTCCCCCCCTCTCTACCTCTACTTCTACCTCTCACTCTCTCTCTGCTTCTCAAATAAATGAAAAGCAAAATGTCAAGCAGAGGGCTGACTTGAGAGATTTAAAATGTGAACTTTAGAAAATTTTGAAATGCAGTAGAAAAACTTCACCTTGCAAGAATTCACTCAGTGGGCCCGCCCACCCCGGGAACGGAGCTGCGTGAACTAGGATGCTCCCTGCAGCAGCGCGGCACACGGGACAGGAAAGGGGCGCAGAGGGCAGCTTTGGCAAGCATGGCTCATCTGCTCAGTGGCCTTGGGGGAGCCTTTGGCAAGCACTGTGGAGGGGGCGGCACTGGGCCCAAGGATTAAGGTTTAGGGTGGTTGCCTCCCACACAGGGGTGCCCGGCTCCCGTACCCAACTCCAGTGTCCTGCTAATGCACGCCCAGGAAACACAGGCGATGTTCAAGTACTTGGGTCCCCGCCACCCACGTGGGAGACCTCGATTCGGTTCCCAGCTCCTGGCGTTGGCCTGGCCCAGCCCTGGCCATTGCGGGCACCTGGGTGTGGACCTGGGGGTGACAGCACTTGCTTGCTCTCTCTCATAGATGAATTTACTTTTTCAGATTTATTTTTTATTTATTTGAAAGGCAGAGAGAAAGGGAGAGAAAGAAAGAGGTCTTCCACCTGCTGGTTCACTCCCCAAATGGGCACAACGGCGGGAGCTGGGTCAAGCCAAAGCCAGGAGCCTGGAACTCCACCCAAATCTCCCACGTGGGTTCAGGGACCCAGTACTCAGATCATCTTCCACTGCTGTCCCCTGCTAACTCCGATTCTCTCTGAAACCTGTGACGGGCCCACAGATGAGCTGAGGGAGTGCCTCACTGCTTTGAGGGACTGAACATGAAGACAGGAGTGAGTTTCACTTGTTTATTTTTTTACCTTTTGTATTTCCATAATGATTAATTGTTTTCTATTTGCCTAGGTATTTTTTTTCCACCTTGCTTTTAGCTTTATGAAATGTAATTTACATACAACACAATTCACTCATTTGAAGCCCGTAGTTGGATGACTTTTCACAAAAGTCTGCAGCCTTGCGAGCAACGCCAGGATCATGGTCATGGTCATGGTCATGGTCATGGTCATGGTCATGGTCATGGTCATGGCAGCGTTTCCATGACTCGCACGTTTCCCTCTCACGGGGGGCAGCTCGGTTGCCTCCTCCCTGTGTGCTGAGGACGGAAGCCGGGCCTGGGCTGAGCCTGCAGGAGGTGTTAAGGGGCCACTTGTTCCCTGGGCAGCTGCCAAGCGTCCCGCAGGCTCCCAGGAAAGGCCTTGTCTGATCCCCACAAAGCCTTGTCTGGTGCAAGGCTCCTGGTTTTCCAAGTAGGGGGTGGCAGCTCAGAGAGGGCCAGGGCTTGCCCCAGATGACACAGCTCAGAGCTGGGCGAGCTGGGCCCTCTCCTTCTCCCTGGCATTTGCCTGCCAGGATCCAGAGAGAGGGGGCAGGGAAAGCCCTGAAGTGCTTGGGCCACTGAGCCGCCACGGCATGGCAGGGAGCAGGTGGGGCTGAGGTGCAGAGGAGCCAGCCCACGCCTCTCCAGCTGGGACCCAACCGACTCCAGAAACAGCAGGGTGGAAGGTTAGACCAGGATGGGGAGAAAGGGCGTGGACAGGGAGGAGCCAGCCACCTGCCTGCTACTGTTCTCCCTCCCTTGCTATGTCCAGCCCCAGCCCCACCACCGCCACTGCCACCACCAAAGCAGTAATAAGAACCCTATTTTTAAAACCCCTGCTGTCCCTACCTCTGGGCTCAGGGGTGTGAGAGAGCAGCCTCCGCCTGTCCATCAACGCAAGAGACAGATGCCACCAGCATCTGCAGAGGGGGAGGGCCCAGGCGGTGCCAGGGGCTGGGAGGAGCGTGTGGGGGAGGGGACACCCACCTGTCACTCACCTGGACAGGGGCCACTCTCCCTGGCTGGGGCTCCCAGGCCTGGAGGCACTTTGGAGGGAAGCTGGGTGGGGGCTGCCTGCCGGGAGGGGACTTCAAAGCCTCCCCTAATCCCTGTGACATTCTCAGATACAGGCCTTTGCTTTTTTATGCTGTGGATCAAAGCCCAGAGCTTTATAAATAACCCTCATAAAAGCCAAGGGCTTGTAAAGTTAAACAATAAGTCACAGAGAGTGCCAGCCTTTGGGGGCGGGGGAGAGACTGGGAGGCCAGCCCCTGCCCCAGCTCCTGCCCACCGGGGGCCTCCCCAGCCCCATCCCTGGGCCAGCCAAGATGTGGAGGCCTCGTGGGAGGTCAGGAGGCCCGCCTGGGGCGGGGGGCGCTGGTGTGGACGTGGAGGCTGCTCTCCCATCCCCTGCCTCCCCGCCATAGGCATCCTAGGGCTGGCCATTTGCTCCTCCATTCAGTCATTCTTCCATTCATTCTTTCAGCCAGTCAGTCAACGACCATGTGCAGGCGCAGCTGCAGGGCCAGGGCCTTGGCAGGAGCACAGCTTTGGTACCTGGGCATCAGGGGAGCGGAAACCCTGCACTGCCCGCCACTCACCACCCAGCCTGGCTGAGCCCCAGCTGCCTCGTCTTTAAAACGGGGCACGTTTCGATTTTCTAATCTGTATATATTTATCTGAGAGGCAGAGAGAGGAGAGAGAGCCCCAAGGTGCTGGTTCACTGCCCAGATGCCCTCAACAGCCAGGAGTAGGTCAGAGCCAGGAGCCAGGAACTCCATCCAGGCCTCCCCCATGGGCAGCAAGAACCCAATGACTTGAGCCATCACCTGCAGCCCCCCAGGGTGCCCGTTAGCAGGAAGCTGGAGTCAGCAGCCAGAGCCGGCACTCAGAGATGGGACGTGGGCATCCTAACTAGTGACTTGCCAGCTCGGCCAAATGCTCACTCCTGGGGACACACCTTGAAGCTGTCCTGGGTGCTGGTGGGGACTCACGGGGCCTTGCACCTGCACAGGCTCAGAGCCCGTTCACCGTGGACACCAGACAGCGCTCCCATGACCCACAGAGGCCTCCACAGGAGGTCTTCACCAGCTCCAACCCCTCCGACCCCCAAAAGTTCCCTTCTGCAGGGCCCAGGCTGGGAGGTGGGGTTTGCTTTATGCTTCCTATGGGGCCCAGGGTCCACGAGACAAGGAGAGTTGGTTTCAGAGCCATGAATTCGAGTCCTGTGTCCAGCACTTCCCAGCTGTGTGCCTTTGGGCCCCTGTTCTTCCTCTCTGAGCCTCAGTTTCCTTGCCTGTGAAATGGGGCCAGAGAGGAAAACCAAGGAGGCTAAGGAGTATCCAGTGCCCAGCACGCGGTGGGTGCTCAGTGAACGACTGCATCCTGTGGGCTCTTATCCCAGGGGACATCTCCAGGCCAAGGGCTCAGCATCAGTGTGTGGGGCGGGGGAGGGCCAGGCTGGGGAGACCAGGAGGGTCCCTGAAGCCCAGCGCCCTGGGAGCTGGGGCCTGGGTGCCCCCTCGGGCTAGGAGGCTGAGAACTAAGACAGACGATGCCCGTGTGTGTGTGGCCTTTGCCTCACCGAGGGCAACTTCCGCGTGGCTGCAGGTCCATTTCACGGATGAGGAAAACGAGGGTCGGGTGGTAAAGGCATTCGGGGTAGGATTTGAACCCAGGCCTTGCAGATTCCAGATCAAACTCTTGTGCTGCTCTGGGAGGCATCAGAGGTGGGCAGCCCAGTACCCGCTTCTCCCTGGCAAAACACTTACCTGAGCCAATCAGTCCGGAGCTGGGGAGCCCGGCTTTATATCTGGGCAGTGTCTGTGCCATGAGGCCGATTCCCATGTGGCTGGGCCTCGGGCTGCCACCCACTGGTTCTGCGTCCACTCCCTCAATGACTCAGAGAGTCAGCAACACACACCACGTGCCAGGCCCCACGCTGGACACCAAGGCAGCCCTGCACACCAGATATGTGCAGGGCCTTGTCTGCCCCGGGGAAGGAAGCAGGCGATCCTGCTTGGAGCCTAGAGGCGGAACTCAGTCCGTGGTGGGTGAGAGTCCGTGAGGACTTCCTGGTGGAGGTGGCAACTGAGCTGAGACCCAGCAATGGAAAAGGGAACCAGGAAAGGCATGTCAGACAGAGGGCACAGCCTGGGCAAAGGTGAGAAGGCGCCCAGTATAGACCTGGAAGAGCCCTGCCCCCGAACATTTCCTGCCTTCTGTGCCAAGCATCCCCTGACTGCCCGGAATATGCAGCACCCTGTGGTCCTCACATCCCCCGGGGTCCTTCACACCATCCCGGAGGCACCTGGGCCTGGGAGGCTCAGAGAGGTGGAGTGACTCCCTCAAGGCCACACAGCAGTGACACTTTGGGGCCGGACCGGCCCAGCTGATGTGGGTGTCAGGGAGCGTCATCGGGGGCTGCCCCTGCCAGGGTCTCTAAGGCTTCCAGGCGGCGCCTGTGGCACGTCCGCTCCCCTCGTACACCGAGCCTCACTCTTCTCGTCTGCACAATGAGACACAGGGGGCCGGGTCAGCCCTGGACAAGCTCCACCCCCTCCACCTGTCACAGCCTCATCTCCTGCTGAGCCAGCGAGGGAGGCAGTGCCACTGGCCCTGTCCCAACTAGGGCAGGGACCATGGGAATCAGCCACCAGATAATAGCAGCGCAGGGCTGGTGTTTGGAACAGCGGTTAAGACCCTGCTTGGGAGGCTTGTATCCCATATTGGAAAGCTGGTTCGAGTCCCAGCTACTCCGCTTCCAACCCAGCTTCCTGCTGATGCACCATGAGGCAGCAGAACCCGGGCCCTGCCATCTACATGGGAGAGCCAGATGGAGTTCCTGGCTCCTGCCTTCAGCCCGGCCCTGACCCAGAAGTCTGCTCCTTCTGGACAGGGACGGGGGTGTCGTCTGTGGGGTCACACACGGCTCAGAGCTGCCCGTTATTGGGGTTGGTGTCATGGCACCTGGGTTAAGCCACTACCTGGAATGCTTGCATCCCCTATGAGTGCTAGTTTCAGTCTGGGCTGCTCCATTTCTGATCCAGCCCCCTGCTAATGGCCTGGGAAAGCAACAGATGATGGCCCAAGTGTTTGGAACCCTGCCACCCCCATGGGAGGCCCGGATGGAGAGTTGCTTTGACCTTAAGGAAGTTGAACCCAAAAGGAACTTCTCAGCCCCAGGAGCTGTAAACAGAAGTGTGAACCCCACATTCAAGGCCATGAGATGCTGAGATGAAAACCCATCCCGAGACAGACACAGTGCCAGGGCCCCTCCCAAGTGCCAGCCAGCCTTAGAAGCAAGACTGTGGTTTGGTGTGCGTGGTGTCCCCGGGCTTGGAGATGCCAAGCTGTTGGGTGGCCGTGGGGAGGGGCTACCTTGGTGACGAGACCCTGGGATTGGCGAGAACAGCCCGGTCCCTGCCCCACGCTCGCACGCCCGCCCCCAAGAGCAGCCAGCGGCATTGCTGCCGTCTGCAGCCTCATTTATCATTCCGAGGGGGGCTTCGCTGCCACGGGGTCCCCGGGGACAGCTCTGCCGTGGCCCCGTCTGATTGAAATCCAGGCCCGGCGAATGCTCCTCTCAGGAAGTAGCCGCCCGGAACCCGAAATAAATAACACCACGGGCAGGAGGCACAAATCTGCCGCTAATTGCGGCATATCCTGATTAAATGGGGTGCATAAATAAATATTTCAGCTTGGGAGATGAATTGGCCAGGAAGGCTGCCACGGCCAGCCCTGCCCCTCGCTCCTCGCACCCTGCCCCTCCCTGCCTCCCCGGGCCTGCGCTCAGCTCGCTGTGCGGCTCCGGCTCAGTCGCTCCTCCTCTCTGGGCCTCGGCTTCATCACCTGTCCAACTGCGTGTCAATCAGCCCCCTCCGCCCAGCTCACAGGTGGAGGGGGAGCATCTGAAAGGGCTTCGGGGGTGATCGGATTTTTTTAGATTTATTTTTAAATTTGTTTGAAGAGCAGAGACAGACCGAGGGAGATCAGTCATTCACTGGTTCACTCCTTAAATGCCTGGAACAGCTGGGGCTGAGCCAGACAGAAGCCTGAATTCAGACCAGGTCTCCCACGTGCGTGGCAGCGACCCAAGTGCCTGAGCTGTCACCTGCTCTGTCAGCAGCAGCCGGAAGCTGGCCTCGGAGGTGGAGCCAAGACGTGAATGCAAGCACTCGATGTGAGAGGCAGAGGTCCCCAGGGGAGTCTTTTTTTTTTTTTTAGATGTATTTATTTATTTGAAAGAGTTACACAGAGAGAAAAGGAGAGGCAGAGAGAGAGAGAGAGAGAGAGAGAGAGAGAGAGAGAGAGAGAGAGACAGGACTTCAATCCGCTGGTTCACTCTCCAGTTGGCCACAATGGCCAGAGCTGCGCCGATCTGAAGCCAGGAGCCAGGAGCCAGGAGCTTCTTCCAGGTCTCCCACATGGGTGCAGGGGCCCAAGCACTTGGGCCATCTTCCACTGCTTTCCCAGGCCACAACAGAGAGCTGGATCGGAAGTGGAGCAGCCGGGACTCGAACCAGTGCCCACATGGGATGCCAGCACTGCAGGCGGCAGCTTTACCCGCTACGCCACAGCACTCCTCCACAAGAGGAGCCTTAACCACTCCTCCAAATCCTTGCCCCAGATTTTGGATGAGCTGGGGAAACCGTGGTCTTGAAGGGTAAAGAACAAGTCATCCAGGACCAGGGCAGCCCTGGGAAGTCCCCCGGGCCTCAATGTCTCCTTCTGTAAACTGGGTGCAGGCGAGGAGCCAGCGAGCGCCCTGCGCCGGGCACAGAGTGTGCAGCTCTGCAGGTGGGAGCCGCCGTTGGCAGCACCCGGCCCCGCACGCTGGGTTCCCCGCAGCCACTGTCACTGACCATGGCAGCCCCAGGAAGGCCAGGCCCCAGGCAGGGCCCACAGTCTGCACACCCGCATGGAGGCCCAGCCTGGTGACCGCCGGGCCTCTGCTCACAACGCCACCTGCTCGTTTCTGAGTGGCTGAGCGATAATAGAATCCAGGACTCAGGGGAAGGCCGGGGGAGGGAGAATCATCCTGGAAAAGTTTAAATCAATTAACTCCCTTCCAGAAAACAGGCTGGGAAATGTAATGGAGAAATAATGACTTTCCTCCACAGGATTAAATGACATAGACCAGGGCCCGGTGAGGAATCGGGAGGCGGGCGCAGAAGCCCTGTTTCTGGCAGCCTGTGTGGCCCTGGGCAAGTCTCCGGCCATCTTGAGACTTGGCGTCTCCACCTGTCCAATGAGAGGGCTTGGAGCAGCATCAGGAATGGGTGAATGACAGCACACCTCCTGTCACTGTCTCCTCCTCTGCCCATGGTAGGCATTGCTAATCAATTGCAGCACCATATTCATTGGACTGGATGGGATAGCAGAATCAACCGAGCCAGTGTTCCAGGCATTTTCTTCCAGGTGGTCGGGGTTGCCACACCGGCACTGGACTGGGCGGCCACGGTCTTCTCGAGGACAGAGCCCGTGATGTCCAGCGGTGTTGTTGCTACTCTCCTAGCTCACAGCCCAGCACAGCAGGAATACCCAAGGCTAGCTCTCACAAAGCACTGGCCAGGGGTCCAGGGCTTTCTGCGTCACCCCGCCGTGACACCAGAGCCACCAGAAAAGGCAGTTTTTATTGTTATCCTTGTTTTACAGGGCAGGAAAGCGAAGCCCAGAGTGGGTAAGTGATTGACCTCAAGTCACACAGACAATACGTGGTGGGGTCGGGATTCAAACCCACGGCCCTGTCTCACCTGAGGCCGTCCAGATCGGGGCAGGAGACCCTTCTCTTCTCTTGTGGCTGGAAGTCTGAGGAACAGGCCACCAGTTCTCCACACTAAACTCTGTGCCAACGACGTCACACAGGCGGCCACTTGTAATGACCTCCCTTTTTCAGATGGTGACACTGAAGCCCAGAGGGATGACGGTCATGTGGCTGGTGTTGGGTCACGTGGTACGATGCGTCCCCTCCCCTCTCTCCCTGCCCTGTGATCCCTTGGAGATGCAACATGACCAGATGGATGAATGGTGAATGACCGATGCGTGTGGCACTGGAGGAGCTCTGGGCCGTGCCAGCCCTCTGGCCCCTGCGCCGATGCCCCGTGCCTGTCCTTTGCTAAGCCACCTGCCTTGGCTGCGTGACCTCTCGCCTCTGCTCATGACCCCAGATGATCCTGGGAGCCTCTGGTTGGGGTCTGAATCCATCACTGCCGAGTGCTCTGTCCCAGGCCTGCTCCCTCCCATCCATCTTCGCCCCTGCGGCTCCAGAGAAGGGGGCGGTGCAGGGGTGGAGGGGAAGGGTCCTGCCCCTGGGACCCCTGGCCACGGAGTTCTTTTCAGCACTTCCCAGTCCCCTCCCAATCAGTGACACACACCCCCCACAGGGCACTTTGGTCCCTCGCCTTGGAACTCAGGGCGCTGGTTGGTGAGTGTGGGCTTTGGGGGCGCCCCAGCTGGCATGCAGCGCTCAGAAGGGAGACGCCCCGAGCGAAGATGTGCTGAGTGGCCCCTGGCTTGCTCTGTGACCTGGGGCCGGTCTCTTCCTCTGTCTGGGCCTCAGTGTCCCCAGTAATGAGGGGGCGAAGCCAGCAGCTCTCAAGCCTGTCTTATCGGATCCGGATCCGTAGCAACCTTTTGAAAATACTGAATCGCACGCGAACCCCACTGTGGAAGCCGTGGAAGTGAATGGACTCCTGCTGAGGTTGGCAGGGCAGGGGCTGGGGTGTGGCCTGTCCACCCAGCCCCCCCCCCCCAGTGGTCCCTAAGACACTTTGCTGAAAGCCCGAGGTGCCGAGAAAGATTTTGAAAGTACAGTAACCAATGTTCTTTTCAAGCATTTTATTATGAAAAATCCCAGCCAGCAAAGTGAAAAAGCCGCCTGCGGGCCACCGTAACACTTTCCTGTCCCGCTCTGTCAAACACGGCCACCCCCCCCAGCTCTGCCCACGCCCAGGGCTCAGAGAGGGCCGTGCCAGGGCGTCTAAGTCCCCCTGTTACGGACCGACGCTGACACGGAGCGGCTCAGCTCCCGCCCAGAATTCCGAGCCTGTGGCGGGGGTGAGCAGGTGGGCGGTGGGCAGCTTTTCTTCCCCAGGTGGCTCCAGGATCCAGGCTTGGTGTATCTTTTGGTCCTGCCCGGTGCTCAAAGGACAGATCCTCTGCTTCGGGGTAGATGGGAAGGCGGGCAGAGAGAGGGCACGACGGCTTACTCTGCACTCTCGCGTTTCCACGGTAAGCGGAGCCTGGATGTGTGGTCCCCGGCTGGGCACTGCTACCTGGAAACCTCCCTCCCCGGGCAGGGGGGCGTGGAATTCAGCAGCGACTGGGCGGTCTCGGCCACACCCAGTATGGCTGGAAGCCCCACCCTCCCCGCCACCCGCCCAGGGCCATCTACTATCCTTTCAGTCATCCCCCTGCCTCCATGCCAGGTCAGAGAGAGGCTGGCCAGCCCTCCACAGGAGTTTAACTTTGTTCAAACATGTATTAGGCTCTGACTGTGTACCTGTGTCAGGATTTGGCCTCTGTCCTCGGGACCCTGCCGGGAGATGGAACAGAGAGCCTTCTCCTTTGTGGGCAGAGGCCCCGGGAGCTTTCCCAAAGGATCCGAGGTTGGAACACTGGAGGAGGGATCTGATCTGATGAACCGCTATTAGGCGCCTCCTGTGTGCACAGCACACTCACGGGGCTGAGTTCATTGATTTTTCCCTTGTTCTTGGAAGTCTGCGGCGGGGGGGCGGGGGGAGAGGTGGCCAGGGCTGAGTGGTGACGGGACTTGTCCCAGGTTGCGCAGCGAGGGGGTGGAGCTGGGATCTGAACCCGTTCCTGCTCTCTGAGCTGGTCAGAGAAGAAACACGGCTTTCCCCACGCACACCCCACCTCCTTCAAGCCCCTGCGCCAGGGGCTCCACGCGCGCCCCCTCATTTCTTCCTCTCTCGCAGCCCAGTGAGCCGATCAGAGATCCGAGGCTCAGAGTGGCACAGCACCTCACCCAAGGTGGCACAGCACCTGACCCAAGGTCACACAGCCAGTGGGGGTTCCCCTCCTGGTCCGTGGGTCACACCGGGGGCCTTGCTTGGGGCACCTGTGGTTTTTACGGCTAAAGGCAGTCACAGGGGTGCTTTCCACGGCCATGGCGTGTTTTCTCTGTCAACGATGGTGTGGACGTACTTCAAGGCCACGGAGCGACGTCTCTGAGCAATCATGGTTTATAGGACAGCTGCAGATGGGTTAGCAGAACCCCTCGTGGCTGGATCCCAGCCAGGAAGGGGCACGGGCCGGGGGTGGGGGTGGAGGGGGCGCCTTCCTGGAGTCCTCTGGGTCTGGGCCCAGGACTGGGGGCTGTGGCAGGGAGGGGGCCCGGGCCTCTCAGTGGCCGGGGGCCCAATCAATGCTATCTCTCCAGGCCATGCCTGGGCAGACATTGATTTCCAGCGCTGCTGTTAACTCCCTGTTTATGTAACGCCTGAACTTTGCACAACTGAGTCGTTTAATGTGCAGAGAGGGCTTGTTGCCATGAAAACCAAGCCGCACATGACAGCCGGGATGCGGCGGGATCCCTGTTTTATTGGCCTGTGCTGAATGTATTTTAACCTTGATAAGTCAATAGCGTTCTGTACAAAGGAGCTCTGGCACAGGCCTTTACAGGTCAGCGGGGAGGCGGGGCCGGCCCACTCTAATCCCCTGGAAATCTCCCCGCCACCCAGAGCCCGGCAGAACCAGGCCCAGCTGGCCAGAGGACAGAGCTGACCTTGGGGGGGCGGGGAGGCCACGGTGCTCTCCCTCCAGGCCCTTGTTCCTGTGTGTAAGGCCTCCAGCTAAGTCGGAAACCCTCTGTTGCCAAAGAGACCCGGCCAAGGTTCAAATCCTAGCTCCACCCCATCAGGGGCGCAGCGCGACCTTGAGCAAGGCCCCTGACCCCGGCCTCAGTGTTCACGTCTGGAACAAGGGCCTGTTGCTGGGGCCTCGTCCATAGCAGGGTCTCTCACGACGGATGCTGTGACTTACTTAATTTTTTAAAAAAGGATTTATTTTATGTTTTGAAAGGTACAGGGACAGAGAGAGATGGAGAGACAGAGAGATGTATTTTGCAGTAATAGCTGTCAGTTTGACTCATTCATAGAGCCCGTCAGGCCTGGGGAGACGTTGGACCTGTTTTCTCGTGACTGTCCTTGCGACAGGCAGGGCTGGACTAGACAGCCCCAATTTTCTTTTTTCTTTTTAAGATGTATTTATTTATTTGAAAGTCAGAGTTGCACAAAGAGGGAGAAGCAGAGAGAGAGAGAGAGAGAGAGAGAGAGAAGTCTTCCATCCGCTGGTTCACTCCCCAATTGGCTGCAACAGTCAGAGCTGTGCCGATCCAAAGCCAGGAGCCAGGAGCCAGGAGCTTCTTCTGGGTCTCCCACGTGAGTGCAGGGGCCCAAGCACTTGGGCCATCTTCCACTGCTTTCCCAGGCCATAGCATCAGAAGTGGAGCAGCCGGGACTTGAACTAGTGCCCATATGGGATGCTGGCACTGCAGGCGGCAGCCTTACCCGCTACACCACAGCACCGCCCTCCTCCCCATCAATTTTCAGATGAGGAAAGTCAGCCAGGGAGGTTGTCCGTCTTGTCCATGGGTCAGGTGAGAAGACAACCTGGAGCACCGCCAACAAAGAGCCACCCAAGTCCCTGACCCCAGCCCACTGCTCTTTCAAACTCAAAAACACAAACCCAAGAACTGCACCCCATGCAGCTCCTTCCCCAACACCCAAGCCCTGACTCCAGGCAGACATCACCAGTCGATGGCCGCACCGTGTCCTTCCCCTCCCAGCCCCGGTGGGGCTTCAGAGTCCTCCTCAACAAGGAGCAGTGTTGGAGACGAGACTCGTCTAAAACTGTGCGTCCTAAAGGGGCTCTGGGTTCAAGTCCAACTCTGGGGGCGTGGCCTCACCTGACTGCATGACCTTCCCGCTCTGGGTCCCCTCACCTCCAACAGGGGAATGTTCGTCCCTCTCTGAGGGGTCTCCCAGGTAGAAGGGACCTGCACCAGCCCCTGGTTCCTGTCCCAACTCTATTCTCCCATCCCCAGGCCCCCAGATCTTCCCCAACCCCATCAGCAAATACTGACCTCTGTGCTAGTGGCTGGGTAAGGTGCTGGGGACACAGCAGCAAGACACAGAGAAGAAGAGCAGTCAGTCCACCTGCAGGTGCACTGAGAGTTACCAGCTACCAGGGAGGGGAAAATAACTTCAGATGGGGTAGTCAAGGAAGGCTTCTCAGAGGAGGTGGCCAACCTGAAGTATGACAACGAACGAGCCATTGAAGAAGTAGAAGGAACGGCTCATACAAACTGGGAAAGAGACACCTCCCAGCCATGAAGCAGAGGCAAAAGAGGCTTAAGGCGAGGGCGGGGTGTGGCCTGGAGTCTGGCAGGGGTCCATCACCCACACTCTGGTGTGCCCACTGCTCCCCATCGGGCCTGCCCCAGAGAGCGAGTAAGGGAGCCAGCCAGCGCTGCAGGTATGGGGGGCGGGGCCAGGCGAGGAAGCAGGTTGCGCGTGCTCCTGCCACCCCTTTGCTCCACCAACTCCAGCAAGAGCATAAAGAGCCCTTTCTTCCCTGCTTATTAATAGCTCTGATTAAATTATCTCTGAGCGCCCTGCGTGGTGTGCACCAGTGGGGGCCTGGCTCCCTCCAGGCGCTGGCCTAGAAACAGCAACCAGGGCAGGTAAGGCAACGGGGTGGGGGTGGGGGCTGCTCCCCTGGCCGGGATAAAGGCCCCGCCTCTGCCTCCCCACCTCTCCCCAGGGCGGGCACAGCCCCGACCCACTTCTGCCCCCTCCCTGGGAGCCCCCCGCCCACCCCGTGCAGTCTTCCCGCCCCTCCCCGCTGGCCTCTGTCTCCCATCTCCCAGGGCAGGCGGCCCCAGCCTTTTCACCATCACCAGCTGCTTGGGGCTCCCCCCTCCCACACTCCGTGGTGACATCTGCCAGTCGCCCACTCCGTGTCCTCCACGGCACGTGAGTCCCACAAAACCCGTGTCTCAGCCTGGGTTCCCGCTGAGTTCCCAGGGCGCTTACTTAGGAAACATTGAATGAAGGGAGGAATTAGCAGAGTTAAAGGGAGGCTGCTCAGGCCCCGGTGAGTGGGGGCATGACCAATCTCAAGTCGGCGGGAGGCTGGAACAAAAAGTCCAGGTTCCAGGACCCCTGAGCTATGCCTATATGGCAATTCATCCCATTTCACAAGTGGGGAAACTGAGGCACGAGCTCACAACCCAGTCAGATTTCACTCCCTCCTCCCACCCCATTCCCAGAATAAAAACCAAAAGAAAGCCAAAAGCCAGCTGATTTGTCAATTCACCCAACAAACCTTCCCTGAGTGCTCTGTTTCCAGGCCGGTGCTAGGGATCAAAGGGTCCAAACGCAGACCCTGCCCTTGGAGAGCCCTCAGGCTGGTGGAGAAACTGACCAATCCGTGAGCTGTTAGGACAGCCATGAAGGGGGAGGAGCCCCAGCCTGCAGGGGTGTAGTCAGGGAAGGCTTCCCAGAGGAGGAAGCACTGACGCTGACGTCTAAAGGAGGAGCAGTGGTCAGCTACCCGCAGAGGGGCACTGAGCGGTGAGCGAGGCCCTCAGAGGCTGTGCAGGTGTTCCGCAGGGTTGCTGTGGAAGGGGGGCCCTCCGTGCCCCTGGCCTCCTCGGGGCCTCTTGGACCCCCGGCCTCAGCCAGTGTTCGGGGCCTCGGCAGCCTAGCGGCTCTGCGAACCGTGGCAAATCCATCCTGACACTGTCTGCAGTCAAATAATGCTGAGTTATTGGACACGACCAAGAGCAGGGACAGGAGGGCTGACCTCGGGGAGGTGGGGACATGGGCCGGGGGCTCGGGGGGTGGGGGTGGGTGGCATGAGTGGGGACCCAGGGCTGAGCATCTTCTGGGGAATCCACCTTCCTGGAGGAGCCCAGGAGGCCCCTGGGAGGCTGGGACCTCCTTACCCGGATGAAGAAATTCTGAAATCCACGAACAGTGTGTTTTTTTGTTTTTTTGTTTTTTTTTTTTTTTAATATGCATGTCCATGAACTTTATGAAGACCCCTCATCTGCATGGATTTTGAAATTTTTGCACCCAAAAAAAATCTTTTAATTCCACTTCCTGTATAGCAAGTTTGAACATTGATTTTTATTTTACTTGAAAGGCAATAAGACAGACTCTTTGATCTGCCGGTTCCCTCCCCAAATGCGTGCAACAGCTGGGACTGTTGGGCCGGGCCGAAGCTGAGAGCCAAGAACTCAGTCCAGGGCTCCTGGGTGAGCGGCAGGGACGGAGGACTGGAGCCGCCACCTGGTGCCTTGCAAGTGCCCATCAGCAGGGAGCTGGCTTTGCAGCAGAGGAGCAGGGACTGGACCAGGCACTCTGATGGAACATTCCACCTCCCGCCCAGTTCCTGCCCCCGCACAGCAGCCTCTGGGCTGGCTGCCGCCGCCATCCCACCATCGGCACAACAGTGACTCACAGACCAGGGGCCTTTCCAGATCTGTGGGCCTGGCTGCACCCTCTGCCAGCACCAGGGAGCGACTGACCCACCTCCAGGATGTCTGATTGGCAGCGCCGGGCCGGGGGCTCCACCCTCCCCGTTATAGTGGAGGAAACTGAGGCCCGTGGAGTGGAAACTTGCCCTGAAGGCCACACCCAGGCAATTTGTGGTTGGCACAGGGCTCCATGCATCAGGGTCAGGGGCTTTGGCCTTTGGGACCTGCTTCTAGCACTGTGTGGCCTTGGGCAAGCCCTGTGGCCTTCCTCCACTCTAAGATGCTAAGACCAGTGCTGTGTGGGCAAGGAGAGGCAGGACTACTTGTACGAGCTGGCATTCGCACTGAACACAAACCTGGCAGGTGGTGGGGACCAAGGTCGTTAGCAGCCTATAAGGGAAAAAGCCCCAGGCTGCGAGTGGCCCACCACAGCTGTCTCCCCTCTCCTCACCCCTTTCTTTCCCTGTCTCTGGCTTGAGCCTCTGGCCCCCCAACCTGTCCACACCCAGGGTCCCCCCAGCCAGTGCCCCCACAACCCACCTCGGTGGCATCCCTGCACCTCTGGCTGCTGGCCTGGGGGGAAAGCAGCTGTGGCCAAGCCAATCACACTTCCAGGGAAAGCCCCGCCCATTCCCCCAGCTCAGGGAGGGGGAGGGGAAGGGGGGGGCCCGGGGAGGGGCACTGAGGCCCTGAGCAGCCAGGAGCTCTGCACCTGGCAGCCACTTGAGGCCTGAAACAGGGCCAGCTCCTGCCCTAGATAAGACGGTCGGCGGCCTACTTGGGCAGGCCCTGGAGGCCCCCCGCGGGTGCCTCTCCCCAGCTCCTAGGGCCTGACTGAAGTCAGCCCATGCCCTGGCCGTGCTCAGTAGCCTGGGGGCCCTGCCACAGCAGGCACTGACCGAGCACTTAGTGGTTGAGCCCTCACGGGCAAGAATGCACTTTGCTCTCTGGACAACCCTGTGAGATAGGAATGGAGGTGCCCCCCCGCCCCAAGCTCCCAGGCTGCACACGGAGGCGCAGGGTTGCAGAGGTACCTTGCCAAGGCCGACAGCTAGCCGGAACGGGGTGACACAGCCTGAGCTGTGGCGGTGGGGGGCTCTGGATGCCGCTTTGCAGTTCTGTAGGCACCCTGAGGTTTAGCCTGCAGGGCTGGCTCCCAGCTTGCTGAGTGATGGACACGGAGCAATAGGGATCTGCCCCTCTCAGGGCTCAATCCCCCAGCTGTCAATGGCGACTATTAAATGGGCCACCCATGGGCAATCAGACAGCCCAAAGGCCAACTCATGAAGCTGCTTAGGAAATAAAAAGCAGAGCTGGCGCTGTGGGGGTTAAGCCACCGCCTGCAGTGCTGGCATGTCATATGGGTGCCAGTTTGATTCCCGATGGCTCCATTTCCGATCCAGCTCCCTGCTATTGTGCCTGGGAAAGCAGCGGAGGATGGCCCAAGTGCCTGTGTCACTAAACCCACGTGAGAGACACAGAAGAAGCTCCTGGCTTTGGATCAGCCCAGCTCCAGCCATTGTGGCCATCTGGGGAATGAACCAGCCAATGGATGATCTCTCTGTCTTCCTCTCTCTCTGTAACTCTGCCTCTCAAATAAATCTTAAAAAAACAAAAACCCACAACATCTTTTTCTTCTACGCGTTGGGTCATGATAATAGCAGCAGCCATGTCAGTTTTCTCTTCTGTAAAATGGGCCAATGATACACACAGTGATGAAGATGACATAAAATACTTTATTTTGCTGCGTGTTAGAGACTGCGGTTTTTGTTATTCTTTACAAATTCCCCACAGGGTTGCTCTCAAGATTAAATGAAGCAATTCAGACATGGCACTCAACTCAGCGTTTTGCCCTCAATAGGGGGCACGCTGGGGCCCCGACCAAAAGGGACTACAAGTACCAGCATGCCCTGCGCTCTTAGTCGGGGCCCCGCCGTTCGGCGCCGGCGCGTAGCACGCTGGGAGTTGCAGTCCTGGAGCCGCAGGCCCTCCTGGTCCCAGCTTGGGGGAGGAGGTTGGAGAGCCGCCCTGCCGGCCTTTGAATTTTGCCGCGAAAAGCGCGCGTGGCTGCCCCAGGCCCCGCCCCCTGCAGGACGCGGCGCCGCGTCACCCTGGTAACCGCCTCTCGGCCGCTGCTGATTGGACCGGGCGGCGGGGGGCGGGCCGGGGGCGAGACGCCGCGGCAGCTGCGGGCGCTCGCGTCTGTCAGTCGGGTCGGAGCGGAGCAGCGGGCAGGACGGCCGGGCCGGCGGCTCAGTGAGGAGGCTGCGTGCGCCGGCCGGGGGAGGCGGAGAGCGGGGCGCGGCGCTCGGCCTTCGGGCCTGGGAGCCAGGCGAGGCGCCGGCGCGCGCCAGGACGCACAAGGCTGCGGCCCCGGGAGCCCCCGCGCATCGCCGGGGGCCATGGGCGCGTGAGAGTCCGGTGCGCGTCGGCCCTGCTGCAGCTCGCGAGCCTGCAAGCCTGGTGCGGCGTCCCCCGGGCCGTCCCCGCGTCCGCGCCGCGCCACCAAGACCGGCTCTTTCTCGTCACCGAGGCCCCGAGGCTCCTCCGCGCCGCCGCCGCCGCTCGCCGGCCTCCCCTCCCCCACGCCCGCCCGTGGCTCGGAGCGAGAGGAGGAGGGGCTGGTGCATTCTCGCCGCTGCTCTTTGCAACCTGCGGGGGCCGGTGCATGCCCGGCGAGCAGCCGGGGCGCCTGCAGGTGCGTGCCACCCCCAGAGAAGGCGACCCTCCCACCCCGGCGCGGACCCGGGGGACTGCAAGCCGCCGGCGGGAGAGCGGACGACAGCAAGCAACAAAGGCTGCAGCTGGGGCTGGCGCGAGGGGCCGCGGCCGCCGGGCTCCCAGCGCGGGCGGAGAGCGCGCCCTGGGAGCGGCGCGGGCCGAGCTGCGGCCGTGAGCGAGGCCCGGAGGGGAGACGCAGCGCCGCCCGCCGGACGCGGCGAGCGCAGGCCCCGGCCAGGATGCGCCGCCCGAGCGCCCGCGCGGCCCGGGCTCCCTGCGGGCGCGACCCGCGCTGAGCCGAGGCACCGGCTCGCACCCCCGACTTCGGACGGCACTCCCCAGCGCCCCGGCCCACCCGGAGAGAGGCGTCGGCCCCCGGAGGCCCTCGTCGGCCGGCGCCTGCCGCCGCTGCATGGCTGCGACCCGCCGAGCGCAACGACGTGGCCGCTGAGACCCCGTGCCCCCCGACGGCCTGGCTGACCCGGTGAGTTGCGCGGGGCGGGGCTGCGCGGCGGGCACGGACTTCCCGGGCCCTGGGCGCTTGGGGGTCCCGGTTTCCCCCGCGTCCGCCCCTCTCCCTCCCACTCACAACTTGTCCGGCCGGCCAGCCCGAGCGCAGGCTGGGGGGCGGAGGTTGGGGTTCGGCCGGGGACCTGGGCGGGGCGGATGCCAGAGAGGAAAGGTCACCCCCCCACACCTTGGAGCCAACAAAGGTAGCGGCTGCGCCGTCCGATCCTGCCCCGGGGGCCCGTGCGTCTCGAGGGCGCTGCGAGGGGGCACCCAGGTGGGGACAGCCTTGAGGGCTACAGGGGGACCTCAGCTCGGAGCGCGATATGGGTGGGCACCTGACCACGTTCTCGGGTCGTGCCCACTGGGGCTGGACCGTGGCCGGGTCTCCCTTCCGGCCCGTGGTCCCAAGCCGATGACTCACGGGGGCCTTGGTGGGGGTGGCTGCGGCGGCGTGACGTCACTGCCCGACCTCTGACGTCACCGGGGTTGCCATGGCGACGCGACTTGCCTTGACCCGAGGCCGGAGGGGGCGGGGTCGTGGTGACCAACGGGCAGAGCTGGCCGCTTTTGTAGTGCTGGAGGGGTGGGGGCTGACTCCTTCCCCCCACTGCAGTCCTCTGACCTAAATCCCTAGCGCCCCATGAGGTGGGGGAAGGGGCAGTGCCAGCTGTCCCCGCTGATGCTCCTCCCCCACCCCCACCCAGGACAGGTGTTTAGAGCTTTGCCCATGCAGCCTGGCAGTGCCTGGAGGCTCTGGACTCCGGCAACTTCCTGCTGTCAAGGGAGAGGCTAAGGAGGCCGCCCTGAACCCCACCTTGTACCCAGCCAGCAGGCCCAGAGCCCTGGGGACCCCCGGGGCTTCCTGCAGGCTACTTCTGCTTGGGAAAACGCAGGTGCCTTGCCTCCAGCCGGGGCGGGGGCAGGGGAGCTGCTGCCTGCTGCCCCTAGGAACCCGGGGTGGGGGAGAGTCCCCACTGCTCAGGCCCAAGGTTAGGGGCCTTTGCGGGGCCCCAGCTCCTGGCCGACTGCTCTCCTCTCGGTGGGAGAGCGTTTGATGAGCCCCGCGCGGTGACACGAGGTGCCCGGTGGGCAAGGCCAGCCCGTGAGGGTCAAGGGCTGGATAAAGTGTGTGTCTGCCAGGGCCAGCTTGGCCGGGTGTCGGACGCCAGCCCCGTCTGCCCCACCTCCCACCCCCGCCGCTGCCCTGGTCCCCGCAGAGGCTCTGAGAAGCCTCCCAGCCGGGACCTTGAGGCCGCTGGCTTTGTGATTCTTCGCCTGAGCCATTGCTGCCGGTGTCGGATGTGGGCGACACTGCCGGGCTGACATTTCTAGGAGGTCTGAAAACCGGGTCACTGCTTCGGCAGCCGGGGCGGGGGGGGGGGGGTCGGAGGAGCGGGGGTGCGTGCGTGTGGCGGGGTCCTTTGGAGGAGCCAGGCGCCCTGGCCCCGTGCAGCCTGCCTGTTTCCGGTCCTCCCCGGCTCTCTGGCTGGAGGCACAGGTCAGGGAGTATATGGGGGGCGGGGAGCGGCGGTGGCAGGGAGATGGCCTCCCAGCTGAAGCTGTGTCGTTAAACACGCAGGCTTCCAGGGACAGCAGATGGGGGAGTGCTGCCTCTCGAAGCTTCCCAGTTTAGAAACAAACCCCAAGCGCGCGCCAGAGATCCGAAAACACAGGCGGTTGGAGGCCCTCCTTCAAGTATTTACACTGCCACAGCCAAGGCGGGGAAACGCCTTCAGAATTGGGCGATTCCTTCTGCTCCCTCCCCCTGGCTCCCTGGGCTCAGCGAGGCAGTGCCAGCTCCCCCTGTGCCAGGCTTTTTTTTTTTTTTTTTTAGGATATGACGGCTGACGTGCTGCAGCCCATTTTGTGGATGACGAAACTGAGGTCCAAACAGACGAGCTGATGGGCCACAGCTACAGAGGCTTGGCCCTGCAAGGCCCTGCCTGGAGCCCCTGGCTCTCCCCATCCCTTCCCTGGGGGGGGGGAGAGAGAGAGAAGAGGCGTCCTCACTTGTGAGACAGGGGGTCCATGTAGGCGACAGGGGCTGCTGGCTGTGGAGGGAGTCGGGCCCCACCGAGGTGCTTCGTCCACACCACTTCTGCCCTGACCTTGCGGCCAGCCCACCGCACACCCCACCCCTGTGGAATGACGCCTGCTTGCCAAGAAGGGCTGCACGTGTCGCCTGCTCCTCTGGACTTGTTTGGAGGGGATGGCAAGGCTGCTGTCACCCAGCCCGGGGAAACCCCCCCCCAACCCTGTCATTCAGCTGGTGGGAACAGGCAGTGGCACCTGTGATGGGTGTGGCTTCCGACCCAGCTGGCAGGCCCTGGGGGAGCTTCGAGCTGCTGGTGCTGTGTGACTCCAATGGGCTGGCTGCCTACCCTTGTGCCAGGGGTGTGGGGGCCCTGCACCCTGGAGCCTAGGTGGCCTCAGCCCCTTTGGACATCTCCTCTGTCAGGGCCATCCCCTCTTCCAGGTTGTCTGCCCCACCCCCCAGTAATCCTTCTCAGGGCCTAAGCTCATCCACCCTCTGTCCCTCCTGAGCTCTGGGCTGGGCAGCTCAACCCCCTTGGCAAGAAACCCCAGGCTCCCTGGCGACGGGCAGTGGCTCAGGGCCGGGCTCTGCAGGGCGCTGGGCCCTGAGTCCCCCTCTTGCTGGCCGTGTGACCTTGGGTGAGTAGCTTCCCCTCTCCGAGCCTCAGTTTGGAGAAGGAACTGGCGGTGGCACCTGCTGCCCTGGAGTGAGGCGAGATTCGGTGAGGCCTTGGCACCCCGAGATCCCTGTTCTGGGGGCGCAGGGAGCCCCATCCTCAGAGTGGGGCCTGCAGTGCCTTGAGCCAAAGATCAAAGGGGGCCCACCCTTCCTGCTGTCTCCGCCCCGGGGGGCGCCTGCCACAGAGCCCCCTCCCCAGCCTCCTCCTCTGGCTCCTCCTGCCTTCCTGTCCCTCCCAAATGGGGGCGGAAGCAGGGGGAGCGAGCAGCTCGTATTCAGGCACGGTAATTCAATCGCCCGGCGATTCCTCCGGGCTGGGCGGGGGTGAGAACCGGGAGGCGCACAAAAGGGCGGCTTTATTACCTCCCGCGGCGGGGAGCCGCCTTCATTGTGTTAACCCATTTGCGTGTCAAGAGCTATTGTGCACTTGCGCGGCCCGGCGGCCTGTGCGAGCCGGGCCGGGCCCAGGGAGGAGGCTGCAGGCCTCGCTGCTGCTGGCCGGTCACCTCCGCGGGCGCCGCCCGCTGCCCCCATTGGTTGCTAAGTGATTTGCATCTAAGGTAATCACTTTTATCTCAGAAGGATATCGACTATAATTATAAGCTACTGACATCTTTTGAAATCTGCCTAATGACTATTTTAGTATGCACCGGGCTAGGGCTGGGAAGGGGGGGTGGATGGATTCCTTCTGGCTGGACCACTCATGACTTAGTGGGGCAATGTCTGAGTGCCTACTGTGTGCCTCAGACAAGACAGGGTGCGCACCAGGGGAGCTTGCATTCTGTGGGCACCATTTCAGAGACTGAGAAAGGGAGCACACCCCCCGCCCCCAGGAAGGAGCCACCGGGCCAGGAATTGGCTGACACGTGAGTCTCTGGACCCCTTGAGCCGGGTGCAGGCCTTTGAGACGGCACCAATCTGGAATGTTCCAGGGTCCGTGTCAGAGCCCTGTGAAATGCACCTGCTCATAGTACCCCCATGCACCTTACTGAACAGGAAACGGGGGGGGTGGGGTGGGGGGGTACAGGAAGATCGAGGCACTGCTCAAGGTCACATCCCAGGAGGGGCAGAAGAGTGACATCCATTGGTGACCAGAGGTGTGCGGTGTCGGCCTGGGCCAGGAGAAGCGGGTGACAGGGCAGGCCCAGATTCCACTCCCCAATCCCCTCTTCCACCCTCTGTGGTTGGGTTCCGGAAGCACCCAGCATCAGTCTCATGGAGACCCCGCCCACCCCACCGGCCACTAAGCAGGAGGCAGAGCTCAGGAATGAGCTGCCCACAGCCCCCACAGGGCATCAGATGAGTCTGACTCACCGGGATTCTGGACAGAGCCCGAGAGGAAGAGGGGAAACCTGCTGCAGGTCACGAGGGCTTCCTGGCCGAGGGGCTCTGGCTCTGGGCTCTGAGAACCCAGTGGATCTGCCCAGCGTGGCGTGATTGGGGGAGTTCAAGACCCCAAGGGCATGGCCGGGGAAAGCCGGGGGAGCCTTGAATGCCAGGCTGAGGCCCTCGCGTGGTGCAGGTGCTGGAGGTGGGGGTGGGGTCGGCAAGGGGCTTGGGAGTCTTCCGCTGAGTCCCTTTACCCCCTAGGTCTCAGTCTCTCTTCTGTGCAAGGGGGTGGGAGCCAGGATGAGCTGTGTGAGCCTGGAGCCAGTAAGGAGACAGGGGCTTGGCTGAGCCCCTCAGCTGAGTGGGCCAGGCTCAAGCGCTGGCCCCAGCCAGTCTCCCCGCCCCAGCCGCAGCAGCTGTTTGGGGCCCTAGGGGCCCCGGCCATTGTGTAGGGGCCACTGAGGACAAAGGCCCCGGGGTCAGAGGGCGAGGCCTGGCTGACTGTGAACAGGCTCCCTGGGACAGGGACTTAATGGCACAGAGTTGGTGGGGAGGGCAGGGAGGGTGGGGGAGGGAGGTCCAGCCACCAGCTGTCTGTCCCAGGGTCTGTGCCAGGGCAGGGCCAGCTGCATCCCAGGCCAGGCCTGAGCGTGGCACCGCGGCTGCAGCGTCCGGGTGCCCCGTCTACCTTGGAGGGCAGCTGTGTGGCCTGGCAGTCAGCGGACCAGTGGGCAGTAAACAGGAACAGCTATTTTTACTCCTTGTGTATCCGTTCATTGAGAGAGATTCACTGCTCCGCGCCAGGCTCCCTGCCAGCTGCTGGGGACACGGAGATGAACGGGCCCCCGTAGCCTCGAAAGGTGGCGCGTACCGAGGGAGAGGCACCCGTGCACAGCGGGCTCAGTGTGCAGCCCTCGGGCCAGGCGCAGAGCCACACGGCTGGGGGCCCATGGGGACCCTGCCCTCGGGCCTCCGTCTGCCAAGGCACACGGGGAGTCAGGTGGGGAGGCCAGGGAAGGCTCCCTGGAGGAGGAGGCACTGTAATAACTGGATTTTTTTTTGGACTTCTTTTCCAACATCTTGGCCCATCATGAGAATCACGGGACACTGCTGGCCTCGGCAAGGTGCCAGCCCAGGCTTCCTGCTTCGGCATTTTTCTCTCTGGCTTAATCCTCACTCTGAGAAGGGTGTTTTTGGCCCTGTTGCATAAATGAAGAAGTCGAGGCTGGGGAGGGGCGGTGGGCCAGCGATGTGGCTGCCGTGGGAGGATCCTCAGTCACCCCCCCGCCTCCACCACACCCCACACTCAGTCGCGTCCTTCGCAGAATGTCAAGGATGGCAAATCTGTGGCAGACCTGGCTTGCCCTACACCGCTGTGCCCTTGGCAGACATTGCCAATCAATTGCTGCCCTCTTCCCCTGCTGAGCTCCTCCTCTGACCTTGGGCTCTTTGCAGGGCTCTGGGCAGGCAGCACCAATCAATCAGCAGGGCCTGGGAGCTGAAACTGGTTGCCTGCTGGGCCTCCCTGAGCTCCGCCGTCCCTTGTCCACTGGTACGTGGTTCAGAAGACCCGGGTACCCACATAAGAGATTCTGGGGGAACCCCTGAGGACGTGAGTGGGAGCCACTGAGGTGTGGGAGTCAGTTACCTTCTTCCGACTCCCAGAGAGATGTGTGCCTATCCACGCACGTTCCGACGCCCACAGCCCGGGTGAGAACAGGTAGCACTTGTTGAGGTCCGTGAGAGCGAGGTCCCTCCTGGACCTCTTCTTGTTCAGTGCTCTGCACAGTACCCACAGCATGCTGTGTAGACCTCCCGGGCGAATCCTTAGCCCATTTTAGAGATGAGGAAACTGAGGCTCATGACGGGGAAGCAGAGGAGGGCTGTGCACTTGCCAGGTGGCTGAGCTGGCATCAGACCCAGCTCTGGGGCGGGGTGCTGGGTAGCAGGCTTGCGGGGAGGGGGCGAGGCTAGGGACCTTCTGCACGGAGGGAACAGCATGAGAGGCAGCTCAGAGGCAGGCAGTGGAGGGCCAGCATGAGGCTGGGTGTGGCTGGAAGGTGGAGAGGCGGGACTGTGGAAGACGCCATGGCAGTGGTCTGAACAGCAAACGAGGAGGTCTCACATGGGTGTCACCATTCAGCATCTCTGCAGGGTCGGGATCCCGCCGCGAGCCGTGGCCTAGAGCCGTGCCTGGTGGCTCCAGCAGGCAGGCGTCCAAGAAGTGCTCACTGAGGGAGATGGTGACCGGCAGGCTTCTGGGCAGGTGCCTGGGGCGGGGCTTCCCTGCCTGCAGGACCCCTCTCTGTGCACCCTTCCCGTGGCCACCATGCGTGGCGGGCCCAGCGCTTGGGGGGATGAAAGATGAAGGTGCCTGACCATTTTTTAACTCAATAAAGGGAGAGACAGGCTGCAGGCCGGAGATATAATTAGTTCGCAGCAGTGGCGCTTTCTTGATTTAGCTTCTGAGAGAACAAGACAAGGATGTTATACCCAATTAGCAGTAACATCCAGTCGGAGCCTCAATAGGTGAGATAACAAGCTATTTTTATGACTTTTCTTTCCCAGCCTGGAGGGGGCGGGGAGGAAGGGGGTATCGGGGCCTTATTCCTTTTCATCAGGGAACAGTTATTAGCGGTCTCAGGATTTCCCCAAGCCAAATGATGTGTTTGTTAACCCAAACAAGCCAGCCTTCTGGAGCAGCAGCTGGGGGGTGGGGGCATGGCAGGTGCAGGCCCCTTGTCCCTGTCCGTCCTGGCAGCCCTTTGAGAAGTTCACTGAGCCCACTGGCGTGGCAGAGGAAGCTCGGGCCCGTGGGCTGTTCTTGGGCTTATCTTGGTGCCCCTACCTGCTTGCAAGGGGACAGCAGCAGGCCTGGCCAGTTCCTCTCAGTCCTGGCCCCTGGCAGCCCTTCCTGACGCCACCCTCTGTCCCTTCTGCCAACTGGGCCAGAGGTTCTGGCTCCTTGGCCTTGAACCTCGCCATTGCATTCTCCCCACTGGACCCCCACGACTGCTCGCACAACCCAGACCCAGTCTCTGGCCCACTCTGTCCACCCTGGTTACCCCCGCAGCCGGGGCACCCAGCACTGGCCAAGTCCCCACTGAGCAGGGTAGCTCTGCCAAGCCCCAGCCCAGCGGCCTGGCCGCGCTCCGACTCCTGGCGAAGGCTGGGGGATGCCCAGAGAGGGAGCTGGCAGGGCTGCTGGGACACCCCAGCAGCCGGGCCCCGAGCCCGGAGCAGGTTCCTGGGCCACCGCCCACCCCGCAGAGCCTCCTCGCACCCTGTCCCGTGTCCCGTCTCTCTGCCAGTGTGCAGCCCCGCGCTCTCACTTCAGACAACTGACAAACCCAGCCATGCAAAGTGGGAGTTTAATTGCAAACAGTTTTGATGGATCATGGGCCCATCTGTGCCACCATATGCAAAAGAGAAAAAAAATTTCCCCTTTTTTTTCCCTCCCCGCCCTGCTCCCAAACTAACTCCAAAAGGAAAAACTGCCAAGGGTTTTCTGGCTGAGCTAGGCACAGAGCTGGGACGCATCCTCGGGGCTTCCTGCGGGTGAGCCTGGCGAGGCCAGAGGGCCAGCTGGGGGGAGGGGTGAGAGGGTCCCTACCCCGAGGTGAGAACCTCACACAGCAGCTGTGTTGGCCTCTGTGCACCGGGTCCCCACGCGGTCCCGGGCCTTTCCACACGTGAAGTTAAAGGACTGTGGCCACGTTCGGGATGCCGCCTGCACGGGCCTTGGCTTGGGGCAAGCCCTGCACGGCGAGGCTGGGTGGCTGGGAGGGTGTGAGCTAATGGTGCAGGGGTTACAGTGAGGAGGGGCGTCTCTGTCTTTGATGCAGGAGAAGCCCCTCTTTCCAGGGGAGCCTCTCGCCCTGGTGCCCAGCCCGGTGGGGTCCCTCAGGGTGGGCTGGGCTCATTGCGGGGAGGGGTCTGGGAGGTTTCACCTCCGCAGATACCTGCTGGGGTGTGAGTCTCACGCCAGCTCATCCCAGCTGGTCAATGCACACGCTGCACTTCTCGCTGTCTGTGCCTCTGTTTTGTCATCTGTAAAATGGGCACAGGTCGTCAGCGGGATAGTGCCCATGAAGGGCTTCCCTGTTGGTCCGGCATTGCTTCTGCCGCCCAGATGTGGCCTTTTGCTGTCTGTTCTGGGAGGAAGGGGGCCTTTCCCAGGCTCCTGAACAGACCCCTGGCGTGTGCTGAGTGAACGGCGATGGGTACCTGACTGTGTGTGGGCGGTACGGGGAGCTGTCGGGGAGGGATTGGGACCCAGGCTTGTCAAGAATTCGGTGCTTTCAATCCCTTTCTCACTGGGGTCTACACTGCCCTGCGACCTGCAAGGCTTGTGAATCCCATTCTACAGGTGAGGAATACTGAGGCTCAGGGGCTGATAGGGTGCTCTCAAGGTCATGCCACCCAACAGAGGCCAGAGCCGGAATTGGAACCGTGGCCTGGGCGACTCCAAGCCCCTAGTCGTCCTCACGTTGCAGGTGACGAGAGTCGGGCCGCGGCCGAGATCCCACAGCCGGCACCTGGGGAGTCTCCTGCCCCTGCTGTGCACGAGGGCCTCGGCCCCTCCCTCCCCGTCAGCTTTATAAACTGGCAGCACGGTAGGTGCCAACCAGTGCCTGAGGCCCCGAGCCTGGCACTTGGCACAGCCCGCCCGCAAGGCAGCAGGGGAGAGTGGGGCATGGGCACCGCCCCCAGGACCCAGGCAAGCCGGGCCAGGCGCCAGGCAGCCCGTTTCCCGCCCCCGGGTGAGCACCAGCTCCCGCGGTCTGCACTGGAACTATCAGAAGGGAGCGTTCGCTCGAGGCCGACGCCAGGTGCACGTGGAGCTGTGTGAACGCCGATCGGGCCTGGGGTCCTGTTGCTCCGTCTCACGTGTCAGGTGGTGTTGCTCCGTGTTGCACGTGTTCATGCAATCGCTGTGAACGTCACAGGGGGATTCCGCGGCGTTCCTGGCTCTGGGGTGGCGCACGCGGGGCCCGGGGCCAGGGGTCTGCCTTGTGCTTGGAGAAGGCTCAGGCTGAGGGCGAGAAATGAGAAGGAACTGCTGGTGGGAAGGTGGGGCCCAGAGCCCGCCCACTCCACCTCCTGGAATGACAGCTTCAGTCACCGCCGGCACACTGTGCACTGAGCGGGCCTGTTTGCCCATCTGTGGGCTGGGGGATGCTGCCCAGTGGCCAGGCTTCCGAGCTTGCTGGGGCTTAGGGGCATCCTGCGTGTTTTTTCCTCTGCGTATGGTGGCTGCGTAGACCCTCTGAAGGCCGGCTGCCCCTCTGAACAGCCGGCAGTGTGAGGCCTGGAGTCCCACGCTGGAGTGGCCCAGGGCAGCCGTCGGATGATGGAGCCAGCATGCCCCAGCTGTTTGTGAACAGTTGCTGCTGTCATCCCATGGCCTGCACGTGGGCTGGGGACGGCACCAACAGACAGGGACCTTGCTGGATGGAGGGCGGCTGGATTGTTCTAGAAGGAGGTAGAGGTGCTGCTGCCCACCCTACCCCACCCCCGGAGCTGGGACTGCAGGGTAGGACGGAGGAGGGAGAGGCTGAGGACACAGCTGGCCACGCCGTGGAGGCTCCTGCCCGCCACGCCTCCCCTCACTGACTTCCGGCCAGGCCCTGTGTAGCCTCCCGGAGGCCTCTGACAGCCCGGGAGGACTGGGTATGTTGTCATAGTGCCCACTGCACAGATGAGGAACCTGAGGTCACACAGCTGGGAGGTGGCAGGGTGGGGAGGGGGGCTGGAAGTGAGATCCACAAACCTCCCCCGACCCCCCGACCCTGAGTTATTCCTCTAAAGTCCTTGCTGCTTTGCACACCCTCCCCGGGGCCCCGGCTCTCTGTGAAAGGGTCATCTGAGGCCGGGCCGGCTGGCCAGGGACACACTGGGCTTTGTGTAGGCTCAGGCCAGGCAGGGCAGCCAGTGGAGAGCGGACAGGGCGGTGTGGCCCAGCCAGCCCGGGACAAATGTGCAGAGTGGGAATAGAGGCCCCTTTGTGCAGCTCTCGGGCTGGGGGACAGGCGCTGCCAGCTGCCACCCCTGGGACTGTGCCCTTGCTGAGGGCTTCTGGCTGTCCCCGGGGGACCAGCCAGGGCCCTACCATCGTCTTCCGTGTGTGTCTTCCTCTTGTTTCCACCTGCCAGGCCCCGCTGAGCTAGTTCACTGCAGGCCTACTGTGTGCCAGCCCTGCAGGTGGGGAGGTCGTAGCTCCAGGGTGTGGGTGACGACCCCGAGGTTCAAGGCGCGCAGCGACCCGCCACGCTGGCCGTGAGCTGTGCACGGGACTGCCCTCCAAGCCCTTTCTCTCCCTGGCATTAGCTGTACACTGTGCCTTGCTGGTCTTGGCCCCAGGACCCAGAGTTCAACTCCAGGTGTGGGGGGTGAGCAGAGACAGGTGCTGGGGGCTGGGATTCCTGGGCCTCTCTGGTGACCTCTGGAAGGCTGCAGGCTCTCTGAGTTCCTGGACAGGTGCGTGGCGTCCATCCCACCCCTGTGTCCCAGCCTAGAGGCCTGGTGAGCGTGCCCCACCCATTCAGCGCTCTCTGAGCCTTCATGTCAGCTGAGAAGGGAAGTAGAGCGGGACCTGCCCCCCCCCCGCCCCCCCGCCCAGGGCCTTGGACCCAGGCAGGTGACCGCCAAGCCGAGGCAGTGGGCGGGCGGCAGGCAGGGCAGTGCGGGAGCAGGAGCAGGAAGGCTCTCATTGGTCGCACCGCAGCCCCATTCTGCAGACCAGTAGCTTGAGGGTCAGGTGGCGAAAGGGCTTTGTTAAAGGCCCCAGGGTCCCTGTAGCTTCTGGGGAGGCCCAGCCCCCGGCCTCTTCCTGACCCCTACCAGCCCAAGCCGTCTACTGCAGATGTTGACCGAGTCCCCTCCCTGGACCCAGCCCTGTGGAAGACCCAGACCACACTTGGGAGCCCCCGAAGGCCATTGGCTGCCTCCTGTGTGTTCTGGCACCCTGGGAGGGTTTGCACCTGCTCCGTGTCCCCCTCCTCTGTGCCTCTGCTCAGGCTGGGGCTGCCACCGGGTGTGCTCTGCCCTCCCATTGCCTGGCACGAGTGGCCCCACGTGGCACCTCTGCAGGGTAAGGGTCTCAGAGCCTGCTTGCCGGCCCCAGCGCCCACCCATGCCTTTCTTGCCCCCTCCCATGCTCATCCTGCACAGTGGGTGCCCAGTGGGCATTCAGGGCAGTCTGAACCACAGACGCCAGCCCAGCCTCACAGGCCTGCTCCCCCCGACCTCCCACCAGCAGGAGAAACAGACCCAGATAGGGCCCTGCCCACTGTGTCCTTCAAGTCCGCCCAAGGCGGGGCAGCCGGGTTCCGGGTGAGTGAAGAGGCCCAGAAAGCCAGAGCCCAGCCGAGGTCAGGGGCCCAGGGACCCTGTGACCCTCAGACCCGGGCCACCCTCTCCAGGTTAGACAGCGCAGGTGCAGCAGGTGCGGCAGGGCGGCCAAGCAGGTAACGCAGTGCAGACGGGGCCTTGGTGCTTCGCGGGCAGCCAGGTGGCTTGGTTTTCCCAAGAGAAAGCAGGCAATGAGGGTTCAGGTGGAAGTTTAGTTTTTCTGTGATTTAGCAAGATGTGTGTGGGCAGCACCGCAGCCTTCCAGGGTACGGGATTGTCTAGGTTGGGGTGGGGGTCCCGCAACGGCTCGGTTCCCCACCCCCAGCCAGCCAGAGCCCCCTGAATCCCAAAGCCTCTCCCTGAAGCCCTCGAGACACCCCCAGCCGCCTCCTTCCCCGCCAGAGGCAGGAGGCAGGGCCTGAGCCTGCCGAGGGCACCACCCAAATAGCTATAATCAGCAGCCTCGCCAAGACTTCAAACTCACCCAATTATCCTGCAGGGGAAAAAACACAAAATGAAAACAAATTAACATGTTTGCATAGAAGCCGCCGCAGCAACACACACAGACGCGCGCGTGTACTTGCTGGCGCGTGCCCCGGCGAGGCTGGGAGCTGCTGCGGCCGCCCCCTCCCTAGGCCTAGCACCCACCTGGCCCGAGAGGTGGGAGCAGTGCCCAGCCACCAAACTGTTCCCCTTGCCCCCCAAGCCTGTCTGGGCCCCACGGCAGCCTGCCACGTTCTGGTTTCAGTCTGGCAAGCGCACAAAACTCACTGTGGGCCTGAATCCCACCTCCCTGGCCTGTGAGAGAACTCTGAGAGCACAGAGAGGTTTGTGGACCTGCCCAAGGCTGCACAGCGGGC